>NC_058373.1:53510000-53842500 GCF_018350175.1 Felis catus
TGGTTTCAGGTCTCAAATTTCAGTCTTTAATCCATTTTGAGTTTATTTTTGTGTATAGTGAAAGAAACTGGTCGAGTTTCGTTCTTTTGCATGTGGCTGTCCAGTTTTCCCAGCACCATTTGTTGAAGAGACTGCTTCCTATTGAACATTCATTCCTCCCTTGTCAGTTAATTGACCATATAATTGTGGGTTGATTTTTGGGTTTTCTGCTGTATTCCATTGATCATTGTATCTATTTTTATGACTGTACCATAGTATTTTGATTACTACTGCTTTGTAATGTAACTTGAAATCTGGAATTCTTGTAATATTACTTGATATTTCCGGGGTTTTTTTTTTTTCTTTTTCAGATTGCTTTGGATATTTGAGATCTTTTGTTCCATACAAATTTTAGGATTGTTTGTTCTAGTTCTATGAAAAATGCTGTTGCTATTTTGATAGGGATTGCATTAAATCTGTAGATTGCTTTGGGTTGTATACACATTTTAACAGTATTTATTCTTCCAATCCATGAGCATATATCTTTACATTTCTTTGTGTCATCTTCTTTTTCTTTCATCAGTGTTTTATAGTGTTCAGAGTATGGGTCTTTTAGCTCTTTGGTTGTTTATTCCTAGATATTTTATTGTTTTGGTGCAATTGTAAATGGAATTTTTTTTCTTTTTTAAAATTCTTATTTATTTCTGAGAGAGAGAGAGAGAGAAAGAGAGAGAGAGAGAGAGAGGAGAGAGAGAGAATGAGTGGGGGAGGGGCAGAGAGAGAGGGAGACACAGAATCTGAAGCAGGCTCTAGGCTCTGAGCTGTCAGCACAGAGCCTGACATGGGGCTCAAACCCACAAACTGTGAGATCATGATCTGAGCTGAAGTCAGATGTTTAACAGACTGAGCCACCCAGGTGCCCCTGGAATTTTTTTCTTTATTTCACTTTCTGCTGCCTCATTATTAGTATATAGGAATACAACAGATTTCTGTATCTTGATTTTTGTATCCTGCGATTTCACTGAATTCATTTATCTGTTCTAGTAGGTTTTTTGGTGGAGTCTACATATATATAGTATGTCATCTACTTCTTCCTTGCAGATTTGGATGCCTTTATTTATGTTGTCTAATTGATGTGGCTAGGACTTGCAGTACTATTTTGAATAAAAGTGCTAAGAATGGACATCATTGTCTTGTTCCTAACCTTAGGGGGAAAAGCTCTCAGATTTTCCCCATTGAGTATGATGTTGGCTGTGGGTTTTCATATAAAGGTCTTTATTATGTTGAGATGTGTTCCCTCTAGGCCTACTTTGCAAAGAGTTTTTATCATGAATGAATGTTGTATTTTGTCAAATGTTTTTTCTACACCTATTGAAATGATCATATGGTTTTAACCATTTCTTTTATTGATGCTATGTATCACATTGATTGCTTTGCAAATATTGAACCACTCTTGTATCCCAGTTTTAAATCCCACTTAATTGTGGTATATGATTTTTTTAATACACTGTTGAATTTGGTTTGCTAATATTTTGTTGAGGATTTTGCATCTGTATTTGTGAGAGATACTGGCCTGTAGTTCTCTTTTTTTGTGTGTGGTATCTTTATCTAGTGTTGGTATCAAGGTGATACTGGTCTCATAGAATAAATTTGAAAGTTTTCCTTCCTCTTGAATTTTTTGGAATAGTTTGAGAAGAATGGTATTATCTCTTCTTTATATGTTTGGTAGAATTCGTGAAGCCATCAGGTCCTGGACTTTTGTTTGGGGGGAGTTTTGATTATTGTTTCAATTTCATTGCTGGTGATTGATGAGTTCAAATTTTCTATTTTTTCTTGCTTTAGCTCTGGTAGGTTATTTGTTTCTAGATATTTATCCATTTCTTCTAAGATGTCTATTGGCATATAGCTTTTCATTATATTGTTACCATTGTTTGTATTTCTGTGATGTTATTTATCCTCTTGCATTAGTAATTTTCTTTATTTGGGTTCTGTATTTTTTTTTTTTTTTTTTTTTTTTTAGTGAGTCTTGCTAGAGGTTTATCAGTTTTATCCATCTTTTCAAAGAATCATCTCCTGGTTTCATTGATCTGTTGTATTGATTTTTTAGTTTCTAGATCATTGATTTCTGCTCTAATCTTCATTATTTCCTTCCTTCTGCTGGTTTGGGGTTTTGTTTGTTCTTCTGTTTTTAGCTTCTTTAGATGTAAGGTTAGGTCATTTAAGATTTTTCCTGCTTCTTGAGGTAGACTTTTATTGCTATAAACTTCCTTCTTAGAACCACTTTTGTTGCATCTCAAATATTTGGGACTCTTGTGTTTTCACTTTCATTTGTTTCCATGTAATTTTTTATTTGTTTTTTGATTTCTTGGTTGACTCATTCATTATTTAATAACATGTTAATTAACATCCATGTTATTTGTGGTCTTTCCAGATTTTTTCTTGTGGTTATAGCATTGTGGTCAGAAAAGTTGTAGGTATAATTTTGATTTCTTGCATTTGTTGAGACTTTTGTGGCCTCATATGTGATCTATTGTGGAGAATGTTCCATGTGCACTTGACAAGAGTGTGTATTCTGCTGTTTGAGGATGGAATGTTCTGATGTATCTGCTAAATTCATTTGGTTCATTGTATCATTCAAAGCTGTTGTTTTCATATTGATTTTCTGTTTAGATGATCTGCTCATTGATGTAAGTGGGGTGTTAAGTTCCCTACTATTATATTATTACCAACTAGTTCCTTTATGTTTGTTATTAACCATTTTGTGTATTTGGGTGCTTCTGTGTTTGGTGAAAAAATAAGTACAATTATTATATCTTCGTGATGGATTATCCCCTTTCTTATCCTTTTTTGTCTCTTGTTACAGTCTTTGTTTTAAAGTCCAATATGTTCTATATAAGTATAGCTACCTTTTGGCATCCATTTACATTATAAATGTTTCTCCATCCTCTCATTTCCAATCTGCAGGTCTCTTGTCAGCCTGAGATTGGTCTTTTGTAGGCAGCATATAGATGGATCTTTTTTTTTTTTTTTTGTAATGCATTCTGTCATCTTGTGTTTTTTTGACTGGAATGTTCAGTTTACATTCAAAGCAATTATTGATAGATATGTATTTATTGCCATTTTGTTACTTGGTTTGTGGTTGTTTCTATAGATGTTCTTTGATCCTTTCTTGCTCTCTTTCATGTTTTGTTGGCTTTCCTTAATACTTGGATTCCTTTCTCTTTATTTTTTTTTTCATATATATTACTGGCTTTTGATTTGTGGTTATCATTAGGTTTGTATATAATGTCTTCTGCATATAGCAGTCTATATTAAGTTGATGGTCACTTAAGTTTAAGCCCATTTTTTACTCTTCTTCCCTTCTACGTTTTTAGGTGTATGGTGTCCTATTTTGCATCCTTTTATTTTATGAATTCTTTGATTTACAGAAATACTTATTTTTTACTGTTTTTGTGTTTTTTATTTTTTATACTCTCACTTATGATCTTTCTTTCCACTCAAAGTTTCCCTTTTACTATTTCTTGGAGGTCAGGTTTAGTGGTCATAACCTCCTTCAGTTTTGTTTGCCTGAAAAACTCTTTATCCCTCCTTCTCTTCTGAATGATAGCCTTGCTAGATAGAGTATTCCGGGCCTTAAATGTTTCCCTTCAGCACTTTGCTGTCTGGAAGAACGTGGCATGATATATTCAATGTTTCTGCTGAAAAATCCGCTTATAGCCTTATGGGGTTTCACTTGTATGTAACAGTTTCTTTTCTCTTGCTGCTTCCAAAAATTTTATCACGACTTTTTGCCATTTTAATTGCTATGTGTCTTGGTGTGGACCTCCTTGCATTGAATTTTGTTGGGGGCGGAATCTCTGTGCCTCCTGGATCTGGTTATCTGTGTCCTTCCCTAGATTATGGAAGTTTTCAGCTACTATTTCTTCAAATAAATTTTCTGCCTCCTTTATTTGTCTCTTCTTCTGGGATCCCTATAATGTGGATGTTCTGACTTGATGGAGTCAGAGTTCTCTATGACTATTACCAATTTACATAATTTTCTTTCATCACTTTTGCTCAGCTTGGTTATTTTCCATTATTCTGTTTTCCAGGTCAGTAACTCATTCCTCTGCTTCATCTAGCCTGCTATTTATTCCATCAAGTATATTTTTAATTTCATTTATTTTGTTCTTGATATCTGATTGGTTTTTTCTCTCTTTGTTAAGGGTCACACTGATGTCCTCCACTCTTAAGTTCACTGAGTATCTTTGTGACCATTACTTTAAATTCTCTTTCCACTTAAATTCTCTTACATTGATTTCACTTTGGTCTCTTTCTGCGGTTTGGTCCTGATCTTTCATTTGAGAGATGTTTCTCTGTCTCCTCCTTTTAACTCTCTATGTCTGTTTCTCTTTTAGGAAAGTCACCTACTTCTCTTGCTCTTAATGATAATAGCCTTATAAAGAAGAATTCCTATAGTGCCCTGAAGTGCATTGTCCCCTCTTCCTCAGGACCTGGTGCTTCAAAAACATATCTCCTATGTGTGTTGTGTGTGCTCTCCTGTTGAGCCCTGGCCTCTTTTTCCTTCAGTCCAATTGTCTATGGAGGCTCTCTTTGCCTGTTGTGGACCATGAGGTGTGCAGTGGTCTGTTTGCAAAATGAGACCAGCCCTCCATGCTGCTGGAAGTGACGTTTTGCAAAATATGTGGTTCAGGAGATGTGTTAACAAGGTGTGTGCTCGTCTTTATGGGGAGGGGGCTTGCAGCACCAGGACTGAGGAGAGAGTGTGATTGGGAAGGACAGACCCAGCAAAGCCTGGGGGATTGGGGCTTGATGCAAGCAATTTAGGTAAGGAGTATCTGGGCTGTTCTCTTTCCCACAGGTGGCCGTCGTTTATGCTGGGGTTGGGGGAGGAAATGGCTTCTGCCAGCTCCTTTTTTCCTGGAAAGGTCTCCCTGTGCTTCCTGTCTCTCTAGGCCACACTCTGAGATGAGAAAATCACTCTTCCTCCCATCTGCCCCTGGTGTTTCTCAAACTGCTGATTCTACACAGTATGTGTACAGCCTGTTTGTTATGCTGTCTCTTTAGGGGAGGGAACTCTGTTTCTTAGCACCCTCCAGTCTCTCCCAAAGCCAAGCCTGATGATTTTTAAGTTCTAGGCTAAGCTCTACTGGTTTTAAGAACTCAGGAAATTCAGCCCCTCTCATATTCAAAGGCAAATATCCCTAGAGTGAAAGTCTGTTTTCTTCCCTTCTCAGTGTCATCGGCTCTCTCTCTACCACAGACAGCCATGGTCTAGTTTACTTCTAGACCACATCTTTGCCATTCCTACCTTCTTCAATGTGGCCCCTAGTTGTGGAGTTTGTTCTGGCAGTCTCTGGATTGTTTTCTGGGTTATTTATGCTGATATGGGTGTTATCTAGTTGGATCCGTGAGACAAGGCAAACTTAGTGTCCTCCTACTCCAACATCTTCCCAGACCTCTGGGTATTAATTTTGTATCCTTCAATTTTACTGAATTCATTTATTAATTCTAGTAGTTTATTGGTGGATCTTAAGGATTCATGTCATCTGCAAATAGTGACAGTTTAACTTCTTTACCAATATGGATGCCTCTTTTTTATTTTTGTTGTCTGCTTGCTATAACCAGGACTTTAATACTGTGTTGAATAAAAGTGACAGTGGGCATCCTTGTCTTATAATTTTAGAGCAAAATTCTGTTTTTTGATGTGTCATGTTGGGGTTCGGGAGTGAACAGTCAAGAAACAATTCTTGAGATGTCTTTGGTACAAAAAGGGTTGTTGTAGCTGCTCTGAGGTCATGAGGAGTGACATACTTTCAAGTTGGGAGGGGGTTAGGGATAGGAGAAGTTTTTAAGGAATTTGGACCTTGAGGAGCTAGCTGTTGCTACGAAAAGGTCATTTACTACTGTCTAGTAAACTGTTAGTCATGAGACTTTTCAGATGTATATCAGTGGGTCATGTTTTTGGAAAATAATTGGTAACATATATCTTGAGGAGGTAGAGATAAAGTTTCCAAGGGGATTTTTACAGGATCCTGGAGGTCCAGCTAATGTCAAGCTAAGGTTGCCTTTTGCCTCTAGCAAAGATTAACATGAAGGCAGCTAAGCTCCTTGAGAAAAGGTCACTCTACCTAAGTACTTGTTAAAAATTTAAAAAAAAATTTTTTCCTATATTTCTTTTGCCTTTGTTCTCCACATCATTTTTCACCACTGAATGCGATGTTAGCTATGAATTTGTCATATATATCCTTTGTTAAGTTGAGGTATGTTCCTTTTAAACCCACTGTTGAGGTTTTTTTGTTTTTTTTAATGTTTACTTATTTTGAGAGAAACAGGGAGAGAGAGCATGCATGAGCAGGAGCAGGGGCAGAGAGAGAAGTGAGAGAATCCCAAGCAGGCTGCAGCACAGAGCCTGACATGGGGCTCAATCCCACAAACTATAAGGTATGAACTGAGCTGAAATCAAGAGTCAGGCACTTAACTGACTGAGCCAACCCAGGTGCCACTTTTGAGAGTTTTTTTAAATGAATTGATGTTGTACTTTGTCAAATGCTTTTTCTGCATCTATTGAGATGCAGATGATGATATGATCATATGATTTTTATGTTTTATTGATATAGTGTATCATGTTTATTGATTTGTGAATATTGAACCATCCTTGCAGCCCCAGAATAAATTCCAATTGATTGTGGTGAATGATTTTTTTTTTTTAATATGCAACATGTCACAAATTTGAATGTGATTCTTGTGCAGGGGCCATGATAATCTCTGTATCATTCCCATGTTAGTAGATGTGCTGTTGAAGTGAGCATGGTGAATGATCCTTTATCATCTAGATGAATGCAATTTGTTAATATTTTGTATTATCCCTATGTACATCAGGGATATTTGCCTGTAGTTTTTGTTTGTTTGTTTTTTGTTTGTTTGTTTTGTGGTGTCTTTGGTTTTGGTGTCAGGGTGATGCTGGCTTCATAGAATAAACTTGGAAGCTTTCCTTACTCTTCTATTTTTTGGAATAGTTTGAAGAGAATAGGTATAAAGTCTTCTTTAAATGGTATAGTTCACCTGTGAAGCCATCTGGTCCTGGACTTTTATTTTTTTGGTAGTTTTTTGAAAACCAATTCATTTTTGTTATTAGTCATTTGTCTCTTCAGGTTTTCTATTTCCTTCTGATTGAATTTTGGAAGATTGTATGTTTCTAGGAATTTATCCATTTCTTCTGGGTTTTCCAATTTGTTGGCACATACTTTTTCACAATGTTTTCTTTATAACCCTTTGTATTTCTGTGCTGTTAGTTGTTACTTCTCTTTCTTTTTTTACTTATTTGGGTCTTTCTCTTCTTTTCTTGATGAGTCTGGCTAAGGGTTCATCAATTTTATCTTTTCAAGGAACCAGCTCTTTTCATTAATTTTTTTCTATTTTTTTTTTGTCTCTATACCTTTATTTCTGTTCTTATCTTTATTATTTTCTCCCATCTACTAACCTTGGGCTTTATTTGTTTTGTTTTTCTAGTTCCTTTAGGTGTAATGTTAGGTTGTTTGAGATTGTTTCTTGAGGTAGGCCTGTATTGTTATAAATTGCCCTTTTAGAACTGCTTTTTGCTGCATCCCAAAGGTTTTGGATCATTGTATTTTCATTTTCCTTTGTTTTCATGTATTTTTATAACTTTTTTGATTACTTCATCGACCTTTCGGTTGTTAGTATCATGTTTTTTAGCCTCCACATGATTGTGTTTTTTTTCTTTTGATTGATTTCTATTTTCATACTGCTGTGGTCAGAAAAGATGCATGATATGGTTTCAGTCTTCTTAAATTTACCACCACTTTGGAGCCTAACATATGTTCTATTATGGAGAATGTTCCAGATGTACTTGAAAAGAACATCTGTTCTCTTGTTTTTGTATGGAATGTTTGTGTAGATCTTTTATGTCCACCTGGTCTAATGTTTCGCTCAAAGACAGTTTCCTTATTGATTTTTCTTCCTGGATGATCTATCCATTGATGTAAGTGGCTGTTGTTTTTTTTAAGATTTTTTATTTTTAATTTTTTATCAGAGAGTGTGTGGCGGGGGGGGGGGGGGGGCAGAGGGAGAGAGAGAGAGAGAGAAAGAGAATCTTAAGCAGGTTCCACACTCAGCCAAAAGTCCAACGTGGTGCTTGATCCCATGACCCTGGGATCATGACCTGAGCTGAAATCAAGAGTTGGATGCTCAAGTGACTGAGTCACCCAGGGGCCCTGATGTAACTGGGGTTTTCACGTTCCCTAGTATTACTATATTACCAATTTATCTCTTTACATCTGTTAATATTTGCTTTATATATTTAGGTAATCCAATGTTGGATGCATATTTACAATTTTTAGCTCCTCTTGTTGGATTGATTCCTTCACTGTTATGTAATGCCCTTCTTTGTCTCTTCTTACAGTTTTTGTTTTAAAATTTATTTTATCTCGGGCACCTGGGTGGCTCAGTTGGGTGGTTAAGTGTCCAACTTTGGCTCAGTTCATGATCTCACAGTTCATGGGTTCAAGCCTGCTTCAGGCTTTGTGCTGACAGCTCAGAGCCTGGAGCCTGCTTTAGATTCTGTGTCTCGTTCTCTCTCTGCCTCTCCCCTGCTCTCTCTCTCTCAAAAACAAACATTGAAAAAAATTAAAAACAAGTTTATTTTTTCTGATAGAAGCATGTTTTTTTTTTTTCCACATCCATTTGCATGCTGTTTTTTCACTTTCAATCTGTATGCATCTTTAGGTGTGAGGTTGAGTGTCTTGTAGCCAGCAACATATAGACGGTTTATGTGTGTGTTTTAAATCAATTCCACCACCCTATGTGTTTTGATTGGAGGATTTAGGCCATTTACATTTAATTACTGGTAAGTAAACTTATTGCCATTTTGTTTTCTGGTTGTTTTTGTGGTCGTTCTCTGATCCTTTATTCTCTTGCTTTCTTTTATTGTGCTTGATGATTTCTGTAGTGTTAGGTTTGGTTTTCTCTTTAATTTTTGTGCATCTGTTCAATGTTATGAGCTTCTGGTTACCATGAGGTTCATATATAACAACTTAAACTTATAGCACTGTGTATTCATGGTCATTTTTTAGAATGTTCAAGAACATTCTATATGTGGGTGTCCTGTACAGCCTGAATGAAAGCACATCTTTCCAGAAACAGAATATAGTTCTTTCCTTTTGCCAAGCACCCCTCAAATAATTCTCAAAATAGCCCCCAAATAAGGTCACAGGGCAAGGACCAGGACTAGAGCTCGGATCTTATAAATGTCAGCTTTGGGATATTTCTGTAACATGTAAAGTGAGAGGTAGGGAAGATGAAGGTCTAAGGGAATATTTAGTAAGTATCTCCTATGTGCTACTTCCGTAATTTCAAAGACATCTGATAACTGCTATGTAAGACAAGACATATTTTATTACCCCATTTTAATAGATGGGGAAATTAAAGCTCAGGAAGGTTAAATACACCTTAAAGCCATTGTGTAGTATTAGAGCTGAACTCACTATCAATTCTATATTGACTACTAAATGACTATAATTGACCATCTTCTGCCCTCTATACCAGGGGTCAGCAAACTTATTCTGTAAAAGGCCAGACAGTAAATATTTTAGGCTTTGTTGGCCAGCAGTTTCTACTGCAACTATTCAGCTTTACTATTGTTGTGTGAAGGCAGCTACTAAAAGATATAAAACGAATGAGCATGGCTGTGTTCCCATGAAACTTTACTTGCTGTAATTTGAGATTCATATAATGTTCAGGTCACAAAATATTTTTTCAATCATACAAAAATATGAAATGCATTCTTCCTCACAGTCCACACCAAAGTGAGGTTCTCCAGTGCCGGTTTCAAACATTCCTTTACGGGGTTAGGAAAGACATGGAAAAGAGAATGGAATAGGTTCTTTTCTGGATGCTACATGACCGAGGGGGTTGTTGTCGCATAACCCCTCAAATTGTGTAGGAGCAATATGCAGTTAACTGTCTTGTCCCAATGTTAAATGTCCTTTTTCCTATCTTTAAAATTAAACTGTAGGCTCATTTAGGAAAGAGGACTATCTTATTTTAAAATCTTCAATGTTTTTAAAAATTTTAATGTTTATTTTTGAGAGAGAGAGACAGAGTGTGAGCAGGGGAAGGGCAGAGAGAGAGGGAGACACCGAATCTGAAGCAGGCTCCAGGCTCTGAGCTGTCAGCACAGAGCCCGACGCAGGACTTGAACTCACGAACCATGAGATCATGACCTGAGCCGAAGTTGGATGCTTAACGGACTGAGCCACCCAGGTGCCCCAACTCCTTTAACGTTTAATAGTCTATGTATAGTAGATGCTCAGTATTCAGTCATAAATATTAGATGCTGCCAAATACTAAACTATTTCATTCATAGATTTGTTAGTCGATAGGCCCAATGTATAAGCAGTTCAATAGATGAAAAATATTGTAGCAGTCAGGCCATATCTATCATTTAACAACATTACCTTCTCCTTTTAATTTAGTGTAAGGGACAATTGTGAAAAATATTTCTTGGCTATACCTTTTTTTGTTCGAGTTATCTGCTTGGGAATATTAACTCTGACATTCGTTCTTCCCCTAGAACCACTTTGGTGATCTGGACGGTGGCCACTACACTGCTTTCTGCAAGAACTCAGTGACCCAGGCCTGGTATAGCTTTGATGACACACGAGTCAGTGAGATTCCAGATACTTCAGTGCAAACTGCTACGGCCTATCTCCTGTTCTACAGTTGCCAGCCCTTTTCTATACCTATAAAAAAATGCAAGAGCTAGGAAAATGGTGCAAAACTGCAGAACTGAAAACTGCAAAACAAGCAATCAGAAACTGGTACTTCAGGTTTGCTTTGTCATTAAACTCTTGCAATTTACTTACATCCAACATAATTTTCACTCTTTCTACTGTATTATGCACTTTTTTATATGATAAGCCTCTAGCAGAGAAGAGAGGTCCTGGCCTCCTGAAAAAGGCAGCATGATGAAATGCTAATGGATGGGGGCCTGCAAAGCACAGCAAAGTATGTATTAATTTCAGGTTTCAAAACTCAATGTCTATTAGGATGGATATTTTTAAACCTAAAATACCTCAATTATATATATGCAACAAAGTATTCTCCAAAGATACTTCATGGAGCTAAACAAAGTAAGTTTTCTTCAAGTGGCTCTGTGACCTTATGATTTGGAAATATTTCATTGATCTGATAATTTAGCCAAGAACTCTAAGATTCTTAGACCAACTGCAGAATATGAAAAGATGCCAACCTCACGATTCAAGACTTATCTTTACTCATAGTGGCATCTTTCAGAAGCAACTTCTAGAATATTTTTATATGGGGAGTTTTTACTGACTTCATCTATAGCACCTGAGTCTGTGAGGTAAATAATACATTCTCAGCTCCTCTCTTTTAATACATCACTTTGCAAAGATGTGGTTCTTAATGCAGTTTATTCTGTAGTCATTCCTGATCCCTATCCCTTTTAATTTTAATCCTGATTCCCAACTCTTGAGAATTCTAAGTAAGTGCTTTATGCAGTTCTGGGTCAAGTTGAAGGAAGAGTAAAATCAAGTCCTAATACAACAGGATAAGTGAACTAAATTTTAAGTCACATAGTAGGATAAAGTGTGTGTGTATATAAAATGGTTTGATAAAAAAATAAAGACAGAACATTTACAGGGTTTTAAATTATTTTTCTCATTAAGATTTTAATGTAGGTGTAAATGAAAATTCTCATTTTAAAAAATTAAAGAAAAGTTTCCATTTATTTTTTAGAATAAAGATTTAGTGCACAAATACAGCCCAAAGCCAACAAAAAAATAGCTTTGCCCTGTCATTTCCCTAAGAAAGCACTGCAGTTACTCAGAATAGGCCAAAAGAAAAAGGAAAAACAAACAGTCCTCTGAGTTCTAGGCTTCACACAAGGACCACGTTATTATACTATGTACATTGATTTGATGTGCAAGTGTGCAATAAATATATACACATACATTCCTATCTGCTTTACATCATTCTAGAGTATTCATAGATCAAGCTGGGATTTAGAAATGTGAAAAGGCCATAACAGTGAAAAGGAAAAGAAAGGATATAATGGTTTTTAGACCAGAAGAATAATGCTTAGCTAATTATTTTAACTTTGGAGCAAACTATAAAGGTTTTGAAATAAATGGTACCTGTAAGGAGTGCTTAACTGCAATACTCGTTAAATGTTATTAGTCAGTTTTTCGATAATGGCACTGACCTAAAGTATATGGTGATAGTAACACAGCTCCCACGGTCTTAGAATTCCTCTAAATGGCCAGCTGTATTTATCCAGTATCTTTATAAGCATGTCAAGAGTTGTGTTGCTCAGCTTCTTAAAAGATAACTAGCTTAGAACCTACTTCTCCTTATGTGGCTACATCAGTTGCTCGTGGTCCCAATGAAGTATAAAAGAGGATATAAGCTGCCGAAGACTTCACAGAAGAAACGGAGATATCAGAAACTTCATGATCATCAAATTTAAACCACCGCTGTCTTGCTGCATTTTTACAATAGGCAGTGTAGTGGCCTCCATCCAGCCCACCATAGTGATTCTGTGCCAAACAAGATAGAAAATCAGTTCAAACTGAAATTATTGTCATATTTTAAATACTTCAAAGCTTTATGTTATTTTCCTATGAGGTTAAGGAACCACATGAAACTCTTATTTTTATACTTTGCTTAGAAAAAGAGAAAGGATTTAGTTCCAACAAGATACTTACTGAAACAGAAAACAAATTATATTTCTTCAAATTGTTCTTTGGACCAATAACATACTGTGACAAGTCAAGATTCTCTAATGGGAAATCCACAGAGGTCTGTAGTTTCTGCTTCCACCTGCCATCGTAGGAAAAACTGTAGAGTGAAACAGGATAGCAATTAAACTGAGAGACCACAAACACTGGAAAGACTTGAATTCATTCATTAATGTTCTAGATTTGTAGCTGAGACCAGAAAATCCATTTCAAATACACTCAGAATTTCAATGGTGGAGGGACCTGGAAAGACATTTGGCTTCATTTCCACTTTACAAATGAGAAAACGAAGGTATGAGCAGATATGAAATGACCTGCCCTCAGCCAAACAGCTAAGGTGGTGGAGACAGAGCCACACCTGGGTCCCTTGACCCCTAGGCCAGCGACAACTGTTCGATGAGTCTTCTGCAAAGGTAAAAAGTTATGAAGACCCACGTTTATAATGCTAACTACCATACAAGTACAGAGGAAAGACTAAGGAGAGCTGCTCTAGCTGTTAAGACTGTACTTTTGGGGAAATTGAAGCTGGAAATCATAAGCACACAGACTACACAGGTATCCCCTGCTTTTCAAAAGCTGGTGTTACACCACTTCATTTTTACAAGACTTCCATGAGTTACCTGTTTTAGCTCCCTAAAAGAAATCCAAAGAAGGTTTCTGCTTTTAAGAAAAAAGGTGAAAAGGGGAAAGCAGCACTGGGCAGAGTTTGTTTGCAGTAGGCTGCTGGAGGCAGCAGGCACCCTGCTGAGTAGATAAAGTGGCATCACCATGCTCCTTCCCAGAATACTCAGGGTCAAGCTGCCACAGCTTTGAATTGTCTGCCCGTACCTGTGTTTTATCTTGATCTGTTTTGTGCATCTGTTAAGCAAGATGTGTCCTAAGGTGTTAGAAAAGTCTAAGAGAAGGTTATTTTGGGGGTCTGGGAATACTGAAAGATTTTCTATATAAATTAATGATAACTGCTTCTTTGCTTTACACCATTTTGGCTTATGAAAGATTTCACAGGAACACCCTACTTTTGGATAGCAGGGGAGAATTGTTTGGGTATTGGCATTCCATTATCCTGACATACTCTACTCCTTTAAACACCAAAATACTGGTACTTTGGTTGGTGCGATACGATTATTTCAGAATTAGTTTTCAAAAACTGAATTCTGAACCATTTATATTTTTTAGATACCTGTATTCTCCAAAGAATTAATACACAGCACTAGAAATCTTAACATATGTGTAATCATTTATAGAATGTTTATCTGTACCTCCACAATCCTCAAGAAGAGAAAAACTGATGGAACAAGCTTCTGGTAGAAAAGTTACGTGAGGAATTTGAACACGTCAATATAGAAACAAAAGTAATTGCCTAAGAATTTCCAATAATACAAAATGAAACAAATACTTAAAATAGAAATGCTTCGTTTGAGACAAAAATTACAGCTCTCAATAAAAAGATGAAACGTCCTTTTAAAAAGTTTTTCAAAATAATGATTCATAGTTATCACTCCATGAATGGATTCCATAAAGACAAAAGAATCAAAAGACAACATCTGGGACAGATTTTACAACTCTCTTGCTATTATCCCATCTATTATAGGGCCAGACCTTTTTCACAGGCTAGAAAAATGTGGACAAAAATATCTGCACCCAGCAATGGCATCCTTAACATCTTCTCTAAAACTGCATTCTCATTTCCAGCACAGGATTAAATCTTTTCTTAGTTTACAATAAACTTTATTGACTTATCATTTGTATTAGAGTTATGCTGTGTGATTTTATACATTTTCACGTGGATTTTTTATGATGTAAAATTTTATATTTGAAATGCAATAAATTTCACTAATTTTTAAAAGATGAAATGACCTGAAAGCACCGTGTTGTCATTTTGCTGTTCTTGCAAACACTAAAGTAAGGAACTGGAGTCTCCTCATTTCTGCCTTGTTTCCCTAACCAGATAATCTTCCTTTGTAATACATCCTTAGCAGGCAATGCAACAAAATGACTTAGAATGAAGTACAACTTAAGACTTCCTTCATCTAAACTGCAGAAAAATATGTTCCTTTTACCGTTTCAGATGCACTAAAAGCACAGGTGGCAACTTCCAGATCTCTATCTTTTTTAGAGAGTCCCGTCGAGTTCTGCAATGACTGCAGTAAAACCTGTTGTTGTCTGTGAGCTTTTCTTCTTTGGAAAATAATCTAAGGCAGTCCTGGAGGCAAAAACAAGTAGTAGTTACTAATTCGTTTCTTCAACACAGTATCATTGAGCATCAATTCAGTAAGTTATTCTGCCAGGTATGAAAGGACACAACAGGTAACTAGCAGAAAATAGTTCTGTCATAAAGTTTACGACCTAGTGGGGAGCCCAGAGGGGAGAGCCAACAGTAATCAGTGCAGGGATTGGTGGGCGCTGCCCCTGACAGAGGGAAGCAGGACTGTGCTTCCTGAATTCACACAGGAGCCACCTCTGCCTGGTGCCTCAGGAAGTCTTACTGGAAGAAATGACATTCTCAAGGGAGCTAACACTAAAGGTATCAACAAGCTAGCTAAATCACACTGTTACTGGGTAGAAAACAGGCTATTTATCTGATCCCCACATAGAGCAAATTCTTATAAAAAGGGAATCTAATTAGAGTCAATATGCAATTTTCAAATTAACTTTTAAAAAAGAAGTTTTATTTCTTCAAAATACAAACTTTAAAAACATTTATCGATTCTGAAAAGTATTTAAAAAAAATTTTTTTTAAGTTTATTTATTTTGAGAGAGAGGAAGTGTGAGTGGGGAAGGGCAGAGAGAGAGAGAGGGGGAGAGAATCCCAAGCAGGCTCTACGCAGTCAGCACATAGTCCGATGCAGGGCTTGAACTCATGAACTGCAAGATCAAGACCTGAGCTGAAGTCAGATGCTTAACCGACTGAGCCATCCACGTGCCCTAAAATGTTTTTTAAATTTTGTAAGTTAATTTATTTGGAGAGGGAGTGTGCAAGTGGGTGAGGGGACAGAGAGAAGGAGAGAGAGAATCCCAAGCAGACTCCACAGTGTCAGCACAGAGCCTGACACGGGGCTCAAAATCACAAACTGTGAGATTATAACCTGAGCTGAAATCAAGAGTTGGATGCTTAACCAACTGAGCCAGCCAGGTGCCCTGAATTCTGAAAGAGTAATTTAATTTTTTTTTTTTAATTTTCTAATACACATAAACATAATTAAAACAAAATTTATGTAGGAGTTTTACCTACAAAACATTTATAGGGGCAAAGTACAGACTCTGCCGAATAAAGTCCATCTTTGTATGCATAGAAACAGCATTTATTCAGCAAATCATTTTCTCTCAAACTTACCTGTAATGTACATTTACTTGTAGAAGCTAATGGTAGAGACAAATACATGAAGGCCTCAAATGTCCTAGACTTTTTGTGACAGGTGAGGCACTGTACTGTGGATTTGAACTGACCCTGAAAAAGTGCAACGATAATAGATTCATTGAGCTGCTTATGTTTCTGCCAAGCATGCTCTGCAGCTTTAAAGTCATCAAGGTGATCATTATTTTCTTCTTTATGTCTCTTCCGATTATCAGCCTGGAAATAATATTAAAATTTATATCAATATCTCAAAATCATCATTTAAATAGAAAACTAAAAGAATATATTGAATACACTTTGCAGATTTAGAAACATTTCTGGTTTCTTTCATAAAGGAGTTCTAATCTCATTCAGAGGTAAAAAAAAAAAAAAAAAATTCCAGCCAAAAATCCTCCCCCAAAATCCCACTTTATCAGAAGGGTATGACTTATTTTACTAAACAGAAATTAATAAAATACATTTTTTTTTTTAGGTGATGGGGATTAAGGAGTGGACTTGTCACTGGGTGTTGAATGAGTGACGTATGGAAATACTGAATCACTTTACTGTACACCTGAAACTAATATTACAATGAATGTTAACTGAAATTCAAATAAAAACTTTAAATAAAAGTATATTTTATTAACTGTTTTTAAGTTGAAATTCTGGTTTTGAAAAGAGAAGACATCCCATACACCGCTACAAGCTGTTGTCGTAGGCTTGTGGATGGATATACACATATCCTATATATATTCACACATATATCCACACAAAACACGTATTTATACATACACATGTATGTCCGTGTGTATGTATGTATGTTCAATGGTAACAGGGATCCAAAGGTATTAGAGACATACATGTCTCAACTTTTCACATGAATCCTTTGGTTACATGAGGTAATTCTTATTTTAGAAAAAACTATAAAACTGATAAAACATATACAAAATATATAAATATACAATAATAAAGATGTTCAAGCTCTCTACAGCTAATCTTTTGTAAAATTTATGTTTGGGGCACCTGGGTGGCTCAGTTAAACAACTGACTTCGGCTCAGGTCATGATCTCATGGTTCGTGAGCCCCACGTCAGGCTCTGTGTGGGGGCTCTGTGCTACAGTGTGGAGCCTGCTTGGGATTCTCTTCCTCTTTCTCTGCCTCTCTCCCGCTCAAGCACATGTGCATGCTCTCTCTCTCTCAAAATAAATGAATAAACTTAAAAAAAATATTTATGATTTCACTTTCACATACATGTGGTCACAGAGTATCTCTAACAACTATTTCAACATTTATAATTTCTCACAACCTACCATTTTAGTAAGCAAATATAAAAAAATTGTATATACTTCTTTTCAAATATTAGACATATCAGATATTTGTTTTATAGTTTCTGACCTTAGTACAAAGTCACTAGATTTGAATAAACTACTACTGAACAATCACCAACTATAATTTTATTTTTTTTTAACATGTTACTTATTTAATTTTTGAGAGGGGGAGCACAAGTGCACTCAAGGCAGGGAGAGGGGAAGAGGAAGAGAGAATTTTAAGCAGCCTCCACACCCAGTGCAGAGCCTGACATAGGGCTCGATCTAACGGCTGTGAGATCATGACCTAAGCTGAAACCAAGAGTCAATGCTTAATGACTGGGCCACTCAGGCGCCCTGGCTGAGTGACATTCTAGTGTGTCACACATTCTAGTGTGTGTGTGTGTGTGTGTGTGTGTGTGTGTGTGTACCGCATTTTTAAAAATCCATTCACCCATGGATGGACATTTGGGTTGCCTCCATACCTTGGCTATTGTAAATAATGCTGCAATCAACATAGAAGTGCATATGTCGTTTTGAATTAGTGTTTTCATTTTCTTTGAGTAAAGACACAGTATTGGAATTACTGGATCATAAGATAATTCTATTTTTAATTTTTTTAATTTTAATTTAATTTTTAGTTTTTTAAATTTACTTTTTAATTTTAATTTTTTTTAATTTACTTTTTGAGGGAGAGAGAGAGAGACTGAGACAGAGAGAGAGAGAGACGGAGAGAGCAAGCAGGGGAGGGGCAGAAACAGAATCCCAAGCAGGCTCTGCACTGTCAGCGCAGAGCCCAATGCGGGGCTTGAACTCACGACCATGAGATCATGACCTGAGTCAAAACCAAGAGTCGGATGCTCAACTGACTGAGCCACCTGGGCGCCCCAACTATAATTTTAAATTGCTATAAAAATGATCACAGTGTTGAGCAACCTTAAAGAGACTTTACAACTTAGAAAAATCAAATTTCTTACTTTATTTAGATCTTCATGGAGTCCATCCATTAGGAACAGAAGCAGTTCTTGTGAATCTTGCTGGCTATATCCTGCAAACTGGTCATTGATCTTCCCAATGGTGATTTTAAAGTCTTTTGGACTGATATACCTGTACTGTCCTGTCCACAGGGCTTTCATAATTATGCCAAACTCTTCAGCCACTTCACCTTTATGCCCCAACAAATTTGACCTTTGCAAATAAAATTAGAAAACAGCAATAAATGAAGTTTTAAAAGGTCAAGGTACAGCAGGTTCTTGAGGTCAACATTAAACTCTTCGTATCTGTAATCCAACACTAAAATGTTTATTTAATCACAGGTTTATTACCAAATATTCATCTGGTTCTTACTTTGATTATACCTTGCCAATTTGCTTCTTTTGGGCTGCAAATCCTGTACTGTCTCCTTCTCCTCAACAGGCTCCAGTTTATATGAGGTTCTGCCTTTGCCTATCTGTCCTTTACCAATTAGAGGGGGCTTTTCTCACATATCTTTGCGCAGGGGCCATGATTCTCTGTATTGTTCCAATTTTAGTATATGTGCTGCCGAAGCGAGCACTCTCACATTTTTCTTAAAGATATTTTCCCCCCTTCCTAATTTGACTTCTCTCTGGAGCTGGGTGGTAAGAAAGTGTAGTTAGATCGTCCTTCTAATATTATATTGCAAAAAGTATGAAATTTCTTTACCTGTTAATATCGTCCTGGTAACAGTTTCGGTTGAAATAATCGGCCAAATGTGGAGCATTACATAGGCACTGCAGTATTGAGTTCATATAGCAAGTATTTCCTAAATTACGAAGTCCAGTGAGAGCTGGTCCAGATCCTCCAAAAACAGGATTGAGGTTCCGAATCTGAGAAGCAGAAAGCCTTGTGATCTCAGCTTTAGGGTAGCACGTTGGCCTGAGGAAGAAAAAGTGTACATAATGTCTTAAAATGCATGGCATCTAAAATTAAGGTTCATATTACAAATGGCAGTAAACTCCAACACTGGTATCACAGTACACAGTAATCTTGAAAAGAGTTAATAAGCCAAAAGGTACTGGGTCTTACAGGACACTTACTATCTAGGTAACACTGGTTGTATTTTGTGACCCTCCCATGAAACAGTACCTTAACCTCTTATGGGGGGGTCCTATTGTTCTTACACCCGGAGATAGAGTCCCTGGATTCTCATCAACAGGCAGAGACTTCTAGTAGAGAAGGCTCTTTCAAATTCCTTTAAGTAATCCTAGGAAGTTCAGCATTACCAATGTTGAACTCAACCAGGACACCAAACAAAGAATAAAGAATATCTTACAGTGGAATAATCTCAAAAGAGGCAGGGATTATTTGGGTACTGTTACCTGAAGTGTAGAGATATGCTGACAAATGTGGTAGACACTAGCCCCAGGTGGCTATTTAAATTTAAAATGAGGGGCGCCCAGGTGGCTCATTCGGTTAAGGTCCAACTCTTGGTTTTGGCTCAGGTCATGATCTCAGTTTGTGGGATTGAGCTGCACGTCAGGCTCTGTGCTGACAGTGTGGAGCCTGTTTAGGATTCTCTCTCTGCCTCTCCCCAACTTGTATGCATATGGTCATGTTCCCTCTCTCTCAAAAAAAATCTTTAAAACCAAAACAAAAACAATCCCCAATGATGATTCAAAAAAGAATTAAATTTTACCAGTTTTAATAGTCAGTCCTAACATAAACCCATTTATTTATATTTCCATCTATCCCCCTGCCCCAAAAAGTAAAGATTACAATAAGCAGATTTGATAATTATCTCCTCACAATCCTATCAATCATAAACCAGGAGCATTAGAGGGATCACACCAGGAAAACATCTAAACAGAGATATTGATTTGGGAAACTTAATTGAACCTACTGATAACTACTTATAAAGAGAATAGCAGAAATGCAATGAAAAAAAAAAGGGAACAGAATAAGGATTAGGAACTGATACCACAATACTTGTTATTTTAACACTATTTAAGTTTACTCCCGCAGTATTCGGCTGAGTTAAAAAAAAAAAAAAGTTTGGAATTTGAGAGCTGCAACAAAACAAACTCAACAGTCCTACAGATTATGGTCCTCAAACAGAGATTTAGGGACCATGGAGATTTATGAAAAACTTCTAGGTAGTCTATATCATGCTGCCCTAAAATATAATAATATATATTCTTTTATACCTACATTAATACGGATTATGATAACCTTCCTGATAAATTTAAGTTAGCACTTGGGATAAGAACCAAGGAATTTAATCCATTCACTTTTCCTCTGTGCTACATAACAATGGCTAGAACAGCCACCCTCAGAAATTTCTGACTTCCTGATCTTAATAAGCTGAAATGTTTAGAGTAGAACTTTTCAAATATAGCAGATTATTCTAGTTCTAAGAGTTAGGATAAACTTACTTATTTTCCCGATTAACTGTTGGAGTTACTGTTGGCTTCCTCTTCTCTTCCTCTTGAATGGCCTGGGTTATATCTGGGGAGGAGTAGGAACGCTTCAGTTTGGACGGTTCCCTATCCCGCTCAGCAGGGATCTGTGGCTTGGCTTTATGAGTTGGAGGGGTGGCAGGAGGTGCAGATGAAGGAGCCATTTCCGGTGGATACATATGAACAGTGTTGGTGGGTGAATGATAATAACGAAAAGTTCCAGTGATTGGGTCAAGAAACTTAGATAAAAAAGAAACAAAAACAAAAACAAAACAGGTCAAAAAACAATGACCATTACAAACTAAAGAAAATCACTCAAGGGTATTCTATTGCTAAGTTTACTTTCGGATTACAATTATTTGAGTAAGATGGTCATAATCACTTCTATGATTAAACTTCCAAAGAACTTTAGGTATTAGAATAATACACTGCTTCTAAATGACAAAGGCCAGAAATGTTCATATATGGTAGCCAGCATCTCAGATTGGTTATACTGAGAAATCCAATCCTGCTATAATTAGGGGAATGGGCTATGTCCTCCACCATGAAGAAACAGAATTGACTCTGCATTAGAGAAGACATAGAATAAACAAAAAAAGCTTAAAAAAAAAGAACACATGACCATGTTATTTATTTATGTGCTAATTTTGAGTTTTACCTTGGCCCAGCCTGAAGGCAGTCCTGGTACGATCCTCCCCATTTCTTCACTTCGTGCTCTTGTCAAAGGTTCTCGAGCCTGGTTTAAAAAAAAAAAAATCAATTAAATTTTGCCATACACAAACTTAAGCTACTTGTATCAAAAACCCAAAAAACCTGTGTTGGCTGCCCTTAATATTTTTTAAATGAAGTTTAAAAATGAATAACTCTGTATGTTGTCTCAAAGTCCAAATACTGCCACAGCAAGGGGAAGAGGAATGTGTATATGCACAAGCCTATAATGATGATGGTTTTTAAAGTTTCTTTAAAAAACAAAAAACAAAAAACACAAAGACATTTCCACTGCTAGGTATCAAGCCAAAAGAAATGAAACATATCTGCACACAAAGACTTATGTACAAATGCTCACAACAACATTATTCATAATAGCCCAAAAGAAGCAGAAGCAATCCAAATATCCATTAACTGGTGAATAAATAAAATGTAGTATACCCACATGAGGGAATCCTATTCAGTAAATACAAAGGAATAAACTACAGATACATGGATGAATCTCAAAAAATTATACTAGTTAAAAGCCAAATGCAAGAGACCATATGTATGTACACACACACACACCCACGATTCCATTTATCTGGTATGTCTAGAAGAGACCTAACTATGAAGACAGAGTAGATCATGGTTGCTTGTGGCTTTAGGGTAAGGACAGAGAGTGACTATAATTGGGCACTGAGATCTTTCTGGTATGATGAAAATGTTCTAAAATGGATTGAGTAAATACTTGCTTCACACCTTTGAACTGAAACCACTAAGCTGTAGACTAAAAATGCGTGAATTTTATGGTATGCAAATATTACCTCAATAAAACTCTTAAATAAAAACAAAAGCAAAGGTGTCTTATATAAGACCTAAATATTTCAAAAATTGTGATAAAGTAACACAAAATAAGATTTGTCATTTTAACCATTTTTAAGTGTATAGGTTAGTGGCATTAAGTATATTCTCGGTGTTGTGGAACCAATTTCAAGAACTTTCTTCATCTTGCAAAACTCAAAACTCTGCACCCATTTAAACAACTCACTTCCATCTACTTGGCAACCACCTTATATAAATGGAATCATACAGTATTTGTCTCTTTGTGACTGGCTTATTTCACTTGCAAAATGTCCTGAAGATTCATCCCCGTTGTAGCATGTGTCAGAATTCCCTTCCTTTTTAAAAAGGCTAAATAATACACCATTGTATGTATATATCACATTTGTTTATACATTCATCTGTCAATGGATATTTGGGTTGCTTACATTTCTTGGCTAGTTGGCTATGTGAATAATACTGCTATGAACATAGGTGTGTAAGGTCCTGCTTTCAATTCTTGTGGGTATATACCTAGAAGTAGAATTGCTGGATCATGTAGTAAGGCCTAGGTATTTTCTAATTTATTTTCTAATTTCATAAAATGAGAATACACTGTTGTACTTTAAATAGGAAGACAAACATCTATTCCCTTTTTTTAAAATTAAAAAATAATCTTTTAAGTTTTATTTATTTATTTTGGGAGAAACAGAGACAGCATGACCGGGGGAGGAGTAGAGAAAGAAAGAAAAAGAGAGAGAGAGAGAGAGAGAGAGAGAGAGAGAGAGAGAGAGAGAGAGAGAAAGAGAAAGAGAGAAAATATCAACCAGGCTCCACACTGTTAGCACAGAGCCCAATGCAGAACTCAAACTCATGAAACCATTAGATCATGACCTGAGCCGAAACAGAGTCAGACGCTTAACCGACTAAGCCACCCAGGTGCCCCACATCTATTCATTCCCTTTAGTATATAAATGGATCAATATGTAAAAATAAACAAAAAACAGCTATAAAAGATAGCAAAGATTTCCTCAGAAAGTAGATCTTAAGATGGAGGATGACAATATGGTAAAGACAACCATGTGGTTATAATCCATGTTTTCCCCCCACCCAATGAACTACTACTCACTTTGTTTCTTTCAGTATCTTCTGTATTCTCTCTAAAAGTTCCAGTCTTTAGAATTCCACTTTCTGGTTGTCCTTTAATCTTAACAGGCTGTAAAAATTATTAAAATTTTAGAAGTGAAAGAAAACTTTAACTTTCCTCCCATAAAAACTTACCCATCAACCACTAGCTAATACAAGTAAATCCATCCGACTGAAATATAAAAGAAGAAAAAAAATGACACTTCTGAAAGTTTCTTAGAAAAAAAAATTTTTTTTAAGAGTAGAATCCACACCCAACACAGAGCCCACTGCGGGGCCTGAACTCACAACCCTGAGATCAAGACCTGAGCTGAAATCAAGAATCAGACACTTAATTGACTGAGCTACCCAGGCGCCCAAAGTTTATTCAATTTTATTGTCAAAGTATAGATATTTTTATATATATATAGATTTTTTAACGTTTACTTATTTTTGAGAGAAAGAGAAACTGAGCACAACCAGGGGAGAGGCAGAGAGAGAGGGAGACACAGAATCCAAAGCAGCTCCAGGATCTGGGCTGTCAGCACAGAGCCTGACACGGGGCTCAAACCCACGAACCATGAGATCATGACCTGAGTCAAAGTTGGTCTCTTAACCGACTGAGCCACCCAGGTGCCCCTCAAAGTATAGATATTTTTAATTAAAGGTGATAGAGCCCATGTGGAATTTCCTGACACTAACGGTAAAGAAGAAAAGAAACTGATGAATCAATGGGTGTGGGCTGCAAATCACAGTGGATTGGGAAGCAAGCACTGATTCCTAATACATGATGCTGGTCATCAGTGTATAGTCACCATAGCCTCTTTTGAACACTATCCTTTTATTTTAATCTCATATGATGTTACCTTCAAAGTAGTCATGTTCTCCCAAAATGAACACCCTGAAGAGAATGAAGAGATAACAGGAGTTTCATACACAATACTCAAAAGTACAAAACCTATTTTATATCCTCTTGGAACCTATCATGAGTTCCTTAAAATTCACTTTGGTACACCTGGGTGGCTAAGTTGGTTAAGCTTCTGACTCTTGATTTCAGCTCAGTACATGATCTCACGGTTTGAGTTTGAGCCCCACGTCAGGCTCTGCACTGTCAGTGGATCCTTGGGATCCTCTCTCTTCCCCTGCCACCTCTCTGCCCCTCCCCTGCTCTCTCTCTCTCTCAAAAATAAATAAACGTAAAATTTTTTCACTTTAATTTTATAGTTCATTTAAAAATTACAGTAAAGTAAAAACTTCTAAATCTTTGTGATAATTTAATAAAATTTATTTAGAATAAATTATATATGTTACGTACTTTTAAAAGGACCATATAATAAATACAATCTTGTTTTCAATGTGTTATATATCACAGGAAATGTCAAAAACTAATGTGATATTCTTGGGGCTACTTAGATTTGCAGGGCTATTTGGCACCTATATAGTAAATGACCCCAGAAATATGAATGCTTTCAGTTCTTTATGACTGCCTATCTCTAAGTGAAGCAAGACAGAAAGGAAGTAGCTTTGGAATCTGACTGAATATGGACCCTTAGACAAATTATTTAACCTCCAAGTTTCAATTTTATTTGTAAATTAAATATCTCATGGGCTTATCATTAGAAGGATAAGATAACGTATGAAAAATCCTTGGCGTATAGGAACTACTACTGAGTAATATTTAATGAATAATATTAAAATTGGAAGAGCTCAACAATTGTGAGTCTCCCATAAATAAAGTGAGAACGTTTTAGTACATGAGCTTCATTTCCCTAACTTTAGGTGTTTAGAAGGTTTTTATATGAGAGTTGTATTTTTGGTAGTTAAGGTTACTAGATTAAGTGTTCCTTGAATAAGTGTGCCATTAATATAAATTGTTATTTTTGCCATATGCCTGAACTGCTGCTTCAAAAGTCATAAAGGTAGACATTCTGTAAAGATATAGTATTTTGTCTTCCATCCAAAGTCATTTTCTACACTACCAAGAACGTTATTTCTATTTACGTGCATATAAAAAGGACTATAACTGTTCCTGCTATTATAAAAACTTATTGTTCAAAAGGGAAAGGCATTGTTAATTGTATAATAGAGGAAAAAAATAAAAAGCACATATGATATTATTAGGTTAAAAAAGAATAACAACAAAAAATTTTCCTCAAAATTATGGGAATCAATTTTGGGGAATAGCCAAGGGCAGAAAAAAAAGCAACATTAATGGGATTATTGCCAATATTACTGATTAGATGAAGCAATAAACAAAAGGACAAAGATGTAACCAAAAAAATCTTTATACACAAAGATAAATGTTGGGCCATTTAGATGTTACTGATTTTGGACATATATGAAACAAATACAAACTCTACCATATACATATTTGGCACCTAACTCCTCTATACTGAGAGGAAGATTATATTTCATTCTAGTCTTCTGATGATCATATATCACATATAAAAATGACGTATGTAGTTAGTTATCTCAATTGCTAACACATATTGCATTTCATAGACAAAAAAAGCAATTCCATTTCCAGCCAACCAAAAGAGTAGGTGAGTAAATGTAGATAGATCAGTATAAATCTATCACCCACTAGAAAATTACTTAAAAGGTCTGCCCTTATCTATAGAATGCTAGTGGTATCATCTTCTTACATATAACATTTTATTTCCCTTACTTGGCAATTTGTACTGTTTGTTTCTGCTTACCTTGCCTGAATTTGAATCTCCTGCCACAGAGGCATGGGGTCCATCTCCCACTGACTTTTTCTGCAGTTCTGGGGTGGGACACCTTTTACCCCTATCTTCTGCAGATTTCTTAGCATCAGTAGTTTCATGTTCACTTTTACTTTGTCTTTTTATTCCTGTTATTTCTTTGCCCCTCTTTGCTGAGGTTTCCTTATCTTCTTTCTTGGCCTGTTCACTTTCTCTCCTTTCCATTTCTTCTTTTGCTTTTTGTTGTTTCTCGGTGATTTCACTTTCTTCAGTTTCTTGTTTCTTTCTGACTTTTTGTTCTTGTTCTTCTCTCCTCAGTTTCTCTTTCTGTTCTTCTTGCTGCTTTTCTCGAAGTTCTTTTTCTTGTTTGTTTTTCTCCATTAGAAGAGCAGTTTCTGCATGAATACGAGCTTTTTCTTCATCTGTTAACATGGCAGTTGGAGGGGGAAATACTGGCTTTGTGGAGCGATCAGGAACAAGTTTTCCATCCTGAGAAGACTGTTGCTCGTGATCTTTATTTTCAGATTTTATTCTATGATCTTCAGGCAATTTGACTGCTGGTTTTTTAGTACGATCAACCTATATTAACAAAAACAGAGCCAAGAATATTTTTGCCAAAATCCAGGAATGTAACCTCAGTTTTTGAAAGCAAGTTGTTATAAAAGAACCATCACCTTTGTGGAGACAACATTTACCAGAACATCTATTGATAACATTACCCTATGTCAAGATTTCTCAAAAGGCACTTGGCGCTTACTTCCTACTTGACTCCATACTTTCAATACACCATGATATTCTGTATATGTTCTGTAAATGGAAATGGAAGAGTTCACCTAAAACATACCTCAAGTTCCATTTCCACATAACCAATTGCCTATTCAGTATCTCCATGTCAGCGTCTCACATATACACCACAAACCAAGTATGGCCAAAACTGAATACATGCTATTCCCCCTACTAACACTGTCCTTATCTCATGGATGTAACCACTATCCAAACATAGCTCAAACCAGAAAGCTGAGTTCTATATGTCCTCCCCTGCCCTTATGCAGTCTGATGATTTTCTTCCTCTGTCCCTCTCCATCAGCACCAACCAAGTCCATGCCAACATCTCCTCTACACTGTTTCCTTTTTTTTTTTTAATTTTTTTTTAATGTTTTTATTTATTTTTGCGACAGAGAGAGACAGAACATGGGCAGAGGAGGGCCAGAGAGAGAGGGAGACACAGAATCGGAAGCAGGCTCCAGGCTCTGAGCTGTCAGCACAGAGCCTGATGCGGGGCTCGAACCCACAGACTGTGAGATCATGACCTGAGCCGAAGTCGGATGCTTAACCGACAAGCCACCCAGGCGCCCCATCCTCTACACTGTTTCCAATTAGTGGAACTTGTTTAAAATCTTTCTTCCCTCCTAAGATATAAGCTCCAGGAGGGTAAAGACTGTGCCTGATAGACAGTAAATAAATATGCTGTTGAAGGAATGAATAAAATATTCCGTAACAGTTTTCACAACAGTTAAGTTACTAAATACAAATTGAGTTTAATAAACTATCTAAATTCCTGAATTAGTGTGTTAAATGTTTATTACCTCAATTTAATAGCATATTAATTCTACAAAATTGTTAGAAATGACCCTAACATCATTTCTTTTAAGAGTAAAATTTACTGAAACAAGTATAACAACTAATAAGAATATCTGCCAATAACAACTTGCATGGTATTCTTACAAAATGAATTATATGTTTTGCAACTAGAAAATAATACCATAGGAAGATTTTAGTGAAGAAAAAATCATACCTTTGCTCCTCACTTCTCTTTTTACCTCTTTACTTTAAAAATCGATGGTCTTTTTTCTACATTTGAGAATGAAGTGTGAAGAACCACTACAAGGATAAGGATAATCAAAGTTCCATGGAAAGGAACCAAAATAAGTTTCCATCTACATTTTAACAACTTGATCCATTTCCCCCCTAATTTTAAAACCATAACTATGATCATGTTACTTTCACCTTTAAAATTCTTCGATTTTCCTTGTGCCTACAGGATAAAATTCCAATTTGATCCAAGTATCTCTTGATGACTCTTGCCCATCTTTCCAATCTTATCTACTCTCACATTTGCCTGTCTCCAACAGAGAGCTGTGTCCAAGCACGTCAAAACTACTCACTGGTTCCAGACCATGCTTTGTTCCTTTAGTCACAAAATCTACTTGTCTCTTTCATCCTCAAATCCTATTGAACTCATAGCCCAGATAAAAATACTGCCTCTCTATGAAGATCTCTCTGATACCCTGTCAAAATTTCTCTCCTTGCTCTGTGCTCTGGTGAGCAATTATATTCTGCCTTATACTTTGTCTAATTTTGTACAACTTTCTCCTTCTAAACAACAAACAGAATTCACAGCTTAATCATATCTGTAAACCTTCATGTTGTCTTTCACATAGAAAATCCTCAGAATATGTTAGACAAATCGCACATATCTCAGTCACAAAAGGATTATGGTTCAAATAACATGTTGATTAAGTTTAAAGGAAGTACAATAACATACACTTTTTCAATTTCTTAAATTTATGTTAAGAAAAATTAATCACATACTGTTCAGTCTTAAGATTTAGTCCAAAATATTAAAAGTAGAAGACCTTTAAAAAAAAATGAATAAACCATCTCATTTGATATAAAAAAAGATTAAGTTTTCTATTCATAGCCTATTGTACAAATCAAATGACATCCATTTCAAATATGAAACACTTGAAATATATACGAAAAAAATAAAAATAAATGCTATAAAAAATCTTTTGGAAAAACAATAAGGGAGAATTAGTTTACCTTCCTTTGAGTAAAATGTAGAGAAAAAAGCTGCATTTTTATTGTAATACACTGGTTATTTAAAATCATTTAAGTAACTATTGTTAAAACATGCCTGCTGCAGAGGAGATCAAGATGGTGGAGTAGAAAGATCTTGAGCTCACCTCCTTCCACAGACACACCAAATTACAACTAAATATAGACAAACTCTCTGAGAATGACCTGAATACTAGTGAAACAGCTCTTTCACAACTAAAAATATAAATAAAAAGCCACATTCAGAGAGGTAGGAGGGGCAGAGACACAGTCTAGCCAGTAGCCACATACATTGTGCAGCAATATACAAATGGCAGGAATAATCACAAATGTAGAGGTCCTCCCTGAGGATCGAGGGGTTTAAGTCCCACATTAGGCACCCTTACCCAAGGGGCCTGTATAGGAAGGATGAGCCCCCACAATGTCTGGCTATGAAAATCAATTGGGCTTATCTCCAGGAGAGCCAGAGAGCTACAGGACACAGAGACTCTGCTCTTAAAGGGCCAGCCACAAATTCACTTGTTTTCAGACCCAACAGAGAGGTGACAGTTTGAAAAGCACCGGGGCCATATGTGAAGAAAACTTATTAACTAATTTTAGGGTATGTGCAGGAGGGGCAGGGATCTATAGGGACTTTCTCCAGGAATAGAAATGCTGGTAGGCACCACTTCTGATACTCTCCATGTGCCACCATTCACCCCACCTGGTGATCTCCTATGGATCAGCCCCGCCCAATACACATACTTTGCCAGGTACAATTCCAAGGCAGTTCAGGCTCAGCCACACCTGGTGGGCAGCCTAAGCCACGACAGCAGTCCCCCACTCCCCCAAGAAGTTCTGCTGGGGATGGGGAAGGTGTTAGTTCTAAACAATTGTGATCAGGCCTCTGAGCCATTCACACCAGGGCACACACAGCCCATAGGAGATACCCCTGAAGTGCCTGCTTCTGATGACCCAGAGGAGACTGTGCATCTTGGCCCCACAGGGTACCTTCTACATAAGGCCACTCTTTCAAAACTGGAAGATGCATCAGAATACACAGAAACACAGAGAGTCAAACAAAATGAGGAGGCAGAGGTAAATGTTCAAAAGAGCAAAATGAAACTTCATTAAAAGAACCAGAGATAAGCAATCTATCTGATAAAGAGTTCAAAGTAATGGTCATAATGATGTTCACTAAACTTGGAAGAATGGATGAACATACAAGAACTTTAATAAAGAGGTCGAAAATATAAGAAAGAACAACTCAGAGCTGAAGAATAAAATAAATGAAAAATATACTAGAAGGAATAACAGCAGATTAAAAGATACAAAAGAACAGATGAGTGATCTGGAAGACAGAGTAGTAGAAATCAAGTTGAACAACAGAAAAATATTTTAAACAAAAAAGGGTAGTTTAAGGTATGACTGCGACAACATCAAGTGTACTAATATTTGCATTATGGGGATACCAGAAGGAGAAGGCGAAGAAAACTTATTTGAAAAAATATAACAATACTTTAAAAAAATTTTTTTTTAATTTTTATTTTTTTACATTAAATATAATTTATTGTCAAATTGTTTTCCATACAACACCCAGTGCTCATCCCAACAGATGCCCTTCCTCAATGCCCATCACCCACTTTCCCCTCTCCCAATACTTTCTTAACCTAGAGAAGAAAACAGACAATCCAGGTCCAGGAAGCAGAGAACCCAAAACAAGATGAAACAAAGAGGTGTGCACCAAAACATAATAATTAACATGTCAAAGGTTAAAGATAAAGGGAATTTTTAAAGAAGCAAAAAGTCACCTATAAGGGAAACCCTATAAGGCTATCAGCTGATCTTTCAGCAGAAACTGAAGGCCAGAAGGGATATATTCAAATTGCTGAATTGAATACATTCAAATTGCACGATATATTCAAATTGCTGAAAGGAAAAGCCTACAACCAATAATACTCTACCTACTAAGGTTATCATTCAGAATTAAAGGAGAGATAAAGAGTTTCCCAGATAAAAGTTAAAGGAGTTCATTGTCACTAAAGTAGGCTTACATAGAAGGTTAAAGGGACTTCATTAACTGGAAAAGAAAAGGCCATAACTAGAAGTAAAATTTTACAAGAAAAAAATCTTACTGGTAAAAGCAAATATAGTAAAGGTAGGGGATCAACCAATTCTAAAACTACTATGAAGATTAAGATGGAAGTAGTAAATTCAAGTATGTTTACAATTGTTGGAGAAATATAAAAATAAAAATGGAAAATGTGTCAGAAATATAAAATGTGTGTGACTGCTATATATTTAAGGTGTTATATATGAACCCAAAAAATTGTACTAGATACACAAAAAATAGAGAAAGGAATCCAAACAAACGTTAGAGAAAGTCATCAAATAACAAGGGAAGATAGCAAAAGGAGAACAAAGAAACACAAAAGAGCTACATAAACTATCAGAAAAACGTAAAATGGCAAGAAGCACATACCTATCAATAATTACTTTGAATATGAATGCACTAAGTGCTCCAATCAAATACACAGTGTGCCAGAATGAATAAAAATAAATAAATAAGAATCATCTATATGCTCCCTACAAGAGACTTTAGACCTAAAGACAAATACAGACGAAAAGTGAAGGGATAGGGAAAAAAAAAAAAAGTGAAGGGATAAAAAGAAAAAAGCTGGGATAGCAATAGTTTTATCAGACAAAATAGACTTTAAAACAAAGACAGAGACAAGGAAGGGCATTATATGATGATAAAGGGATCAACCTAATGAGAGGATACAATTATAAATATCTATGCACCCATCCTATTTATTTTATTTATCTTTATTTATATCATATATATTTATATTATATTATTCACCCATCCTGAATACGTAGAGCAAATATTAACAAGACATAAAGGAAGAAATTGATCATAATACAATGATAGTAGGGGGCTTGAACCATACTTACATGAATGGATAGATTATCCAGACAGAAAATAAACAAGGGAAATAGTAGCTTTGAAGGACACATTAGATCACATTGATCTAACAGGCATAGACAGTACATTCCATTTCAAAACAACAGAATACATATTCTTTTCAAGTGTACACGAAATCTTCTCCAGGACAGATCACATGTTAGGCCACAAAACAAGTCTTAATACATTTAGGAAGACTGAAATTATATCAAGCATCTTTTCCAACTGTAACAGTATGAAACCAGAAATCAATTTACAAGAAAAAAATCTGGAAAGAACACAAACATAGAGCAACTAAACAACAAATCGATCAACCAGGAAATCAAAGAGGAAATTAAAAAATAAATGGAAACAAATGAACATGAAAACACAATGGTCCAAAATCTTTGGGATGCAGCAAAAACAGTTCCAAGAGGGAAGTTTATAGTGATATAGGTCCACATCAAAAAACAAGAAAAATCTCAAATAAAAAAACATCTAACCTTACACCTAAATAAGCTAGAACAAAGCTCAAAACCAGCAGAAGGAAGGAAACAGATCAGAAATAAATGAAATAGTAAAAGAATAATAGAAAAGATCAATGAAATCAAGAGCAGGTTTTTTGAAGATACGAATAAAACTGATAAACCTTTAGTCAGACTCATCAAGAAAACAAGAATGGACTCAAATAAACAAAATCAGAAATGAAGGAGAGGAAATAACAACTTGACCCCACAGAAATACAAAAGATTACAGAAGATTATGGAAAATTATGGAGAGTCTGCATGGCTTAGCTGGTTAAGCATCCAACTCTTTGATTTCAGCTCAGGTCGTGATCTCGCAGTTCATGAGATCAAGCCCCATATGTTGGGTTCCGTGTGTTGGCAGCAAGGAGCCTGCTTGGAATTCTCTCTCTCACTTTCTCTCTGCCCCTCCCCCTGCCCATGTTGTTTTCTCTCTCTCACTCTCAAAATAAATAAACTTAAAAAAAAGATTATGAAAGCTTATATGCCAACAAATTGGGCAACCTAGGAAAAAAGGATAAATTCCTTGAAGCATCCAATCTTCTAAGACTCACTCAGGAGAACAGAAAATGTGAACAGACTGATTACAGGCATAACTTGTTTTACTGCACTTCACTTTATTTCACTTCACAGATACTGTGTTTTTTAAACATTAAAGGTTTTTGGCAACTGTGAATCAAACAAGGCTATTAGTGCCATTCCTCCAACAGCATCTGCTCATTTCATGTCTCTGTGTCACATTTAGGTAATTGTTATAATACTTCACAAACTTTTTATTATTATGATATTTATTATGGTGATTTGTGACCACTGACCTTTGATGTTACTATTTTAATTGTTTTCTGGTGCCACGAACCACACCTATGTAACTTAGTAAATGTTGTGGATGTTCTGACTGCTCTATGGACCAACTGTTCCCCCATCTCTCTCCCTCTCCTTTTCCCCAAGACACAATACCAAAATTAGATCAATGAATAAATAACCCTGCAATGGCCTCTTACATGTTCAAGTGAAAGGAAGAGTCATGTTTCTATCACTTTAAATCAAAAGCTATACACAATTAAGCTTAATGAGGAAGGCATATCAAAAGCTGAGTTAGGCCAAAAGCTAGGCCTTACATCAAAAAGCCAAGTTGAAAATGCAAAGGAACTCTTCAAAAAATTTTGAAGTGTTAGTTCAGTGAATGTACAAATAATAAGAATGTGAAACAGCCTTACTGTTGTTTGGTGGTCTGGGCAGAAGACCATATCAACCACAACACTCCTATAAGCAAAGCCTAAGACCAAATCAACCACAACACTCCTATAAGCAAAGCCTAATTCAGAGCAAGGCCCTAATTCTCTTCAACACTATGACGGCTACGAGAGGTGAGGAAGCTGCAGGAAAAAAAAATTGATATTGGCAAAGGTTGGGTCATGAGATTTAAGGAAAGAAGCTGTCTCCATAACATAAAAGTTCAAGGTGAAGGCAGCAGGTGCTAAGGTAGAAGCTTCAGCAAGTTATCTAGAAAAATTAGCTAAGATATTAATATAGATGGAACAACCTTCTACTGGACAAGATGCCATCTAGGACTTTCAAAGCTAGAGAGGAGAAGTCAATGCCCGGCTTCAAGGCTTCAGAAGATAGGCTGACTCTCTTATTAAGGGCTAATACAGCTGGTGACTTTCAGCTGAAGCCAATGCTTATTGACTGTTCTGAAAATCCTACGACCCTTAAGAATTATGCTAAATCTAATCTGCCTGTGCTCTATCGATGGAACAACAAAGTCTGGATGATAGCACACCTGTTTACAACATGACTTACTGAATATTTTAAGCACACATTGAGGCCTACTATTCAGAAAAAAGACTCCTTCTAAAATATTACTGCTCACTGACAATGTACCTGGTAAACAGAGTTTTGACTGAACGTATAAAAAGATTAATGTTTTCATGCCTGTTAACATTCCATTCTGCAGCCCAGAGATCAAGAAGTCATGGTAACTTTCAAGTCTTACTAAAGAAATTCACTTTGTGAGGCTAGAGCAGCATAGATAGTGATTCCTACTAACTAGGAAGGTCATTGAAAACCTCTTGGCAAGGATACACCATTCTACATGAAATTAAGAACATTAGTGATTTGTGGAAGGATGTCAAAATTTCAACATTTAACAGGAGTTTGGAAGAAGTTGATCTCAGCCCTCATGGATGACTTTGAAGATTTTAAGACTTAAGTGGTGAAACTAATTGCAAATGTGGTGGAAACAGCAAGAGAACTAGAATTACAAGTGAGCCTGAAGATGTGACTAAATTGCGGCTATCTCATGAAAAAATTTGAATGGATGAAGAGTTGCTTCTTTCGGATGAGTAAAGAATGTGGTTCCTTAAAATGGAATCTACTGAAGATGATGTGAAGATTGCTGAAATGACAACAAAGAATTTAGAATATAACAAACTTAGTTGATAAAGCAGCAGCAGGGTTTGAGAAAACTAACCCAAATTTTGCAAGAAGTTTTATGGTGGGAAAAATGCTATTAAACAGCATCACATACTACAAAGCAATCATTTGTGAAAGAAAGAGTTAAATGATATGGCAAACTTCATTCTCGTCTTATTTTAAGAAATTGTCAGAGCTACCCCAAACTTTAGCAACCACCCATTATCAATAGTCAGTAGCCATCAACAGTGAGGCAAGACCCTCCACCAGCAAAAAGATTACATCTTCCTGTAATTTCAAATGATGGTTAGCATATTTTAGCAGTAAAATTTTTTAATTAAGATGTGTACATGGTTTTTTTCAGTCTTAATGCTACTGCACACTTAGTAGACTACAGTATAATCTAATGATCTTTTTTTAAAATATGAAATTTATTGCCAAACTGGTTTCCATACAATACCCAGTGCTCATCCCAACAGGTACCCTCCTCAATACCCACCACCCACTCCCCTCCCTGCCACCCCCCATCAACCCTCACTTTGTTCTGTTTTTAAGAGTCTCTTATGTTTTGGCTCCCACCCTCTCTAACCTTTTTTTATTTTATTTTTTTCCTTTCCATCCCCCATGGTCTTCTGTTAAGTTTCTCAGGATCCACATAGAGTGAAAACATGATTATCTGTCTTTCTCTGTATGACTTATTTCACTAGCATAACACTCTCCAGTTCCATCCACGTTGCTACTAAAGGCCATATTTCATTCTTTCTCATTGCCACGTAGTATTCCGTTGTGTATACAAACCACAATTTCTTTATCCATTCATCAGTTGATGGACATTTAGGTTCTTTCCATAATTCGGCTATTGCTGAAAGTGCTGCTATAAACATTGCGGTACAAGTGCCCTATATATCAGCACTCCTATATCCCTTGGGTAAATTCCTAGCAGTGCTACTGCTGGGTCGTAGGGTAGATCTATTTTTAATTTTTTGAGGAACCTCCACACTGTTTTCCAGAGCGGCTGCACCAGTTTGCATTCCCACCAACAGTGCAAGAGGGTTCCCATTTCTCCACATCCTCGCCAGCATCTATAGTCTCTTGATTTGTTCATTTTGGCCACTCTGACTGGCGTGAGGTGATATCTGAGGGTGGTTTTAATTTGTATTTCCCTGATAAGGAGCAACGTTGAGCATCTTTTCATGTGTCTGTTGGCCATGTGGATGTCTTCTTTAGAGAAGTGTCTCTTCATGTTTTCTGCCCATTTCTTCACTTGGATTACTTGTTTTTCGGGTGTGGAGTTTGGTGAGCTCTTTACAGATTTTGGATACTAGCCCTTTGTCCAATATGTCATTTGCAAATATCTTTTCCCATTCCGTTGGTTGCCTTTTAGTTCTGTTGACTGTTTCCTTTGCAGTACAGAAGCTTTTTATCTTCATGAGGTCCCAAGAGTTCCTTTTTGGTTTTAATTCCCTTGCCTTTGAGGATGTGTCAAATAAGAAATTGCTGCGACTGAGGTCAGAGAGGTTTTTTCCTGCTTTCTCCTCTAAGGTTTTGATGGTTTCCTGTCTCACATTCAGGTCCTTTATCCATTTTGAGTTTATTTTTGTGAGTGGTGTAAGAAAGTGGTCTAGTTTCATCCTTCTGCATGTTGCTGTCCAGTTCTCCCAGCACCATTTGTTAAAGAGACTGTCTTTTTTCCATTGAATGTTCTTTCCTGCTTTGTCAAAGATTAGTTGGCCATCCTTCTGTGGGTCTAGTTCTGGGGTTTCTATTCTATTCCATTGGTCTATGTGCCTGTTTTTGTGCCAATACCATGCTGTCTTGATGATTACAGCTTTGTAGTAGAGGCTAAGTCTGGGATTGTGATGCCTCCTGCTTTGGTCGTCTTCTTCAAAATTACTTTGGCTATTCAGGGCCTTTTGTGGTTCCATACAAATTTTAGGATTGCTTGTTCTAGCTTCGAGAATGCTGGTGCGATTTTGATTGGGATTGCATTGAATGTGTAGACAGCTTTGGGTAGTATTGACATTTTAACAGTATTCTTCTAACCCATGAGCACAGAATGTTTTTCCATTTCTTTTTATAGCTTCTTCAATTTCCTTCATAAGCTTTCTATAGTTTTCAGCATACAGATCTTTTACATCTTTGGTTAGGTTTATTCCTAGGTTATTTTACGCTTCTTGGTGCAATTTGAATGGGATCAGTTTCTTTATTTGTCTTTCTGTTGCTTCATTATTAGTGTATAAGAATGCAACTGATTTCTGTACATTGATTTTGTATCCTGCGACTTGGCTGAATTCATGCATCAGTTCTAGCAGACTTTGGTGGAGTCTCTCGGGTTTTCCATGTAGAATATCATGTCATCTGCAAAAAGTGAAAGCTTGACTTCATCTTTGCCAATTTTGATGCCTTTGCTTTCCTTTTGTTGTCTCATTGCTGATGCTAGCACTTCCAACACTATGTTAAACAACAGCGGTGAGAGTGGACATCCCTGTCATGTTCCTGATCTCAGGGGGAAAGCTCTCAGTTTTTCCCCATTGAGGATGATATTAGCTGTGGGCTTTCATAAATGGCTTTTATGATGTCTAAGTATGTTCCTTCTATCCCGACTTTCTCGAGGGTTTTTATTAAGAAAGCATGCTGAATTTTGTCAAATGCTTTTTCTGCATCGATTGACAGGATCATATGGCTCTTTTCTTTTATTAATGTGATGTATCACGTTGATTGATTTGCGAATGTTGAACCAGCCCTGCAGCCCAGGAATGAATCCCACTTGATCATGGTGAATAATTCTTTTTATATGCTGTTGAATTCGATTTGCTAGTATCTTATTGGGAATTTTTGCATCCATATTCATCAGGGATATTGGCCTGCAGTTCTTTTTTGCTGGGTCTCTGGTTTAGCAATCAAAGTAATGCTGGCTTCATAGAATGAGTCTGGAAGTTTTCCTTCCCTTTCTATTTTTTGGAATAGCTTGAGAAGGATAGGTATTATCTCGGCTTTAAATGTCTGGTAGAATTCCCCTGGGAAGCCATCTGGTCCTGGACTCTTATTTGTTGGGAGATTTTTGATAACTGATTCAATTTCTTCTCTGCTTATGGGTCTGTTCAAGTTTTCTATTTCTTCCTGTTTGAATTTTGGAAGTGTGTGGGTGTTTAGGAATTTGTCCATTTCTTCCAGGTTGTCCAGTTTGTTGCATATAGTTTTTCACAGTATTCCCTGATAACTGCTTGTCTTTCTGAGGGATTGGTTGTAATAATTCCTTTTTAATTCATGATCTTACCTATTTGGGTCATCTCCCTTTTCTTTTTGAGAAGCCTGGCTAGAGGTTTATCAATTTTGTTTATTTTTTCAAAAAACCAACTCTTGGTTTCATTGATCTGCTCTACAGTTTTTTTTAGATTCTATATTGTTTATTTCTGCTCTGATCTTTATTATTTCTCTTCTTCTGCTGGGTTTGGGGTGTCTTTGCTGTTCTGCTTCTATTTCCTTTAGGTGTGCTGTTCGATTTTGAATTTGGGATTTTTCTTGTTTCTTGAGACAGGCCTGGATTGCAATGTATTTTCCTCTCAGGACTTCCTTTGCTGCATCCCAAAGCATTTGGATTGTTGTATTTTCATTTTCATTTGTTTCCATACATTTTTTAATTTCTTCTCTAATTGCCTGGTTGACCCATTCATTCTTTATGTAATGATCTTTTATATGAATGGGAAAACCAAAAATTCACTGACTTGCTTTGTTGTGATATGCACTTTATTGTGGTGGCCTGGATTTGAATGAACAGCATCTCTGATATACACCTGTACTAGTAATGAAATTGAATCAGTAATCAAAAACTCCCAACAATCCAAATTCCAAGAACAGATAGTTTCACATGTGACTTCTACCAAAGAAGAGTTAATAGCTATTTTTCTCAAACTATTCCAAGAAATTGAAGAGGAAGGAACGCTTCCAAATTCATTGTGCAAGGCCAGCATTACCCTCATACCAACAGCAGGCAAAAACGCTACAAAAATGAAAATTAGTAACCAATATCCCTGATGAAGTGAGCTGCAAGAATCCTCAACAAGATATCAACAAACTGAATTCAACAGTACATTAAAAGGATCTTGTACCACAACCAAGAGGGATTTATTCCAGGGATACAGGGATGGTTCAATACCTGCAAATCAATTAACAAAATGAAGGATAAAAACCCTATGATCATCTCAAGCAGATGTGGAAAAAGCATCTGACAAAATTCATCATCCATTTATGCTATTAACTCTCAACAAACTCAGCATCCATTTATGCTAAAACTCTCAACAAGCTCTCAACATATAAGAAAGTATATAACAAACCCACACCTAACATCATACTCAATGGTGAAACGCTAAAAGATTTTGCTTTAATAATGAGGATATCTACCCTTGGTACTTTTATTCAACATAGCACTGGAAGTCCTAGCCATAGACAGCAATCAGATGAGAAAAAGAAATAGAACACATCCAAATTGGTAAGGAAGAAGTAAAACTGGTTCTATCGATAATCACATGACAATCTATGTAGAAAACCCTAGACTTCACCAGAACACCTATTAGAATAAATGAATTCAATAAAGTTGCAGAATACAAAATCAATATACAGAAATCTGTTGTTTCTACACACTAATCATGAAGCATCACAAAGGGAAATTGAGAAAACTATCCAACTTCCAACCGCATCAGAAAGAATAAAATATTTATGAATAAATTTAATCAAGGAGGTGAAAAACCTATACTCTCATAACTTCAAGACATTGATGAAAGAAACTGAAGAGGAGAAAAATGGAAAGATGTACTGTGCTCATGGATTGGAAGAATTAATATTGTTAAAACATCAATGCTACCCAAAGCAACATACAGATTTAATACAATCTCTATAAAATTACCAATACAATTTTTCACGGAAACAGAACAAAAAAAATCCTGAAATTTGTATGGAACCACAAAAGACTCCCAATAGCCAAAGCAATGTTGACAAAGAAGAACAAAGCTGGAGGTGTTGCAATTCTAGATTCCAAGATATACTACAAAGCTACAGTAATCAGCAATATGGTATTGGCATTAAAAAACAGCTGCACAGATCAATGGAACAGTATAGAGAACTTAGAAATAAATCCACCCTTATATGGTCAATTAATCTATAAGAAAGGAGGCAAGAATATACAATGGGGAAAAGACAATCTCTTCAATAAATGGTGTTGGTAAGACTGAAACGGCTACATGCAAAGAATGAAACTGGACCACACTTTCTTTATCAATAAGGAAGTACACTCAAAATGGATTGAAGATGTAGATGTAAGACCTGCAACCATAAAATTCCTAAAAGAAAACATAGGTAGTAAATTATTGGAGACTGATCCTAGCAATATTTTTGGATCTGTCTCCTCAGCCAAGGGCAACAAAAGCAAAAATAAACAAATGGGACTCATTTATCACACTAAAAAGCTTTGCACAGTGAAGGAAACCATCAACAAAATGAAAAGGCATCCTACTGAATTAGATTATATATTTGCAAATGACATATATGATAATGGGTTAATATCCAAAATATATAAAGAACTCATGTGGGTGTCTGGGTGGCTCAGTTGGTTTAGTGTCTGACTCTTGATTTCAGCACAGATTGTGATCCCAGGGTTGTGGGATTGAGCCCTGTTCAATGTTGAGCGTGGAACCCGCTTGGGATTCTCTCTTTCTCTCTCTCTCCCTCCCCTGCTCACATGAACTCATGCAACTCAACACCCAACAAAACAATCTGATTTAAAAATGGGCCAAGGAAAAAAAAAATTAGGAAAAAAAAAAAAAAAAAAAAAAGGGCCAAGGACCTGATAGACATTTTTCCATAGAAGACATACAGATGGCCAAGAAAACCATGAAAAGATGCTCAACATTACTAATCATTAGGGAAATGCAAATTAAAATCACAATGAGGTATCACTTTACACCTGTCAGAATGGGTAAACTCAAAAAGAACAAAAATAGAGGGGCGCCTGGGTGGCTCAGCAGGTTGAGCATCCGACTTTGGCTCAGGTCATGATCTCATGGTTCGTGAGTTCAAGCCCCGCGTTGGGCTCTGTGCTGACAGCTCAGAGCCTGGAACCTGCTTCGGATTCTGTCTCCCTCTCTATCTGCCCCTCCCCCATTCTCTCCCTTTCTCTCCCTCAAAAATAAACATTAAAAAAAAAAAAAAAAAAAAAAAAGAACAAAACTAGAGATGAAAAGGAACACTGGTGCACTGTTGGTGGGAATGTAAATTGGTGCAGCCACCAGAGAAAACAGTATGGAAATTTCTCAAAAAATTAAAAAGAGAACTACCATATGGTCTAGCAACTCCACCTTTGATAATTCCATTCATCTGAAGAAAATAAAAACACTAATTCAGAAAGATATATGAACCCTAGTTAATTACAGTATTTACAAAGCTAAGATATAGAAACAACTTGTATTCATCAACAGATGAATGAAGAACATGTGCTATCTATATAGTAATGTAATACTCAGCCATGAAAAAGGATGAAATCTTGCCATTTGTGACAAGGATGGACCGAGAGGGTATATTATGCTGAGTGAAATAAGTCAGACAAAGACAAGTGCTTTATGATTTCACTTATATATATGTGTAATCTAAAAAGCAAGGCAAACAAAGCAAAACAGAAAAAGTCTCATAAATAAATAGAACAAACTTATGGTTGCCAGAGGGGAGGTGTTTGGGAAGAATGGGTGAAATAGGTGATGGAGATTAAGAGGCACAAACTTACAGTTAAGAAATAAATAAGTCACAAGAATGAAAAGTACAGCATAGACTACATTTTCTATAATATCGTAATAACTCTGAACGGTTCACAGATGGAATCTAGACTTATGGTGATCATTTCATAAGGTATATAAAGGTCTAATCACTGTGTTGTACATCTAAAACTAATAGAATATTGTATGGCACCTATAATAATAACAAAGGAAATAACAACAAAAACTATGCATGTTATTTACAGGTCAAATTCTAAGGAAATGGAACTACAGTATTATTTTGAAACCAATATATTGACATCACGTTATCATCTTTAAGCCAAACTATTTGGGAAAATACTATGGATTAAATTACAGTACAAGAAAACCCTGAAAATCTTCACGTTTTCTGTCATAATACAATCTTTTACTGGTACTTCCTACAGTAAACACACTGCTACCTGGCTTTGAAATCTTTTGAATTATCTATTTTATCACTGCTGTGGTAACAGGACTGAATTATAATGCAAAATCCTTACAGCCAAAAGACACCAAAACATATAAATTCTTCTCACTGGTATTTTTCTTCCTAAAATATAAAAGCTTATAAATAAAACTTCATTCGTATACTGTGTATTTAACATAATATTAAAAAAGAGAAACAATACAGTTAAAAGAAATCAAACACATACCTGTGGAACATTCTTTACAACAGGCACTGGCTGAATTATGGGTAAAACATCAGATTTAGAAGCAGCAATTGACTCAATTGGAGTTGATATGTTCAGTGGTGCCATTCTCTCATCTTGATCATTTAAAAATTCTGTATTTTCATTTATTTCTACAGAAGGAAGTGGCATCTGGGCAGTAGGTTTAGAAGGAATTGATTCTTCCAGTGAAGGATAAGTAAAATCCACTAAAATTCCCAAAAGAATAATAGGTATGAAAGAACAGCAAACCCCATAAATAGTAGTTACATATCTCATGCATGTTACTATGTGATAAAGTAAATGAAGTGACAACCACAACAATCTTAAAGAATTAAACATTAACTTCTAGGATGTGGACATCTTATATTTTTTACGCCTGAAAACAAACTGCTATCCAGTAGGATAACTAAACACACAACCAAGAACACTACCGTAAGAACATAAAGTTTATTTTACCAAAGCAATTTTAAACAAAAATTTTCACATACATACATGAGATAGACACCTCTTCATTCTTGCCTCGTGGGGGTGGAGTGACTTTAGCATTTGTTGTATACTGGGGATAACAAAGTAGCCAGTTGTCATAGCCTCCTTCTAAAACCAAAGGCTCATTGCGCAGGACAGTTTTGCTTTCCCACTAGGAAATAAGGAAACAGTATTTTTATTTTTCTTTCACTTAGCATAATATTTTCAAGATTAGGCAATAGTATTTTCAATATGGCAGCAGTCTCTTCACAGTAAAAAAAAAAAACAACACAAAAAATTGAATTTTAAAATTGCTCTTGAAGATTCATCTAAATGATAAAAAATGAGAGAATTCAAAATTCAGCATTAAATGAAACACATGGATAGATCAGGTTTTTAAAACCACACAAGTAATACATGATCTTGGAAGAAAATTGTGAAAGTATGTTCATGTATTTAAAAATCATCCATCATTTGAGCACCCAGAGATACAACTTTGACATTGTAGGATTTATTCTTACCATTTTCTATGTAGATACATACTTTAAATTTTATTTTTATGAAACAGTGAAACTTTTATGCTGCTGCTTTTCTCTTACATGAACATCTTTTACTAAGGGTCCTATCACCACCACTTGTAATGACCAGATAATATTCTATTTTATACACACATACACACACCCCAAAACTGAATCAACCAATGGAACACTTATGGTTATCTTTCCCGTTATAAAAATGCTGAGATAAATACTGAAGATCCTGATATACACACATACCCAATCAACTCCATTAGGGAAAAATCCCCAGAAGTGGAGTGGCTGAGCCAAGGCACATGAACATTTTAAGGCTTTTAGTATACATTCCTAATCTTTAAATGATCATTAAAAATATATATCTATATATATTTCTGCAGGGTAATTTACTAGAACTAGAACTGCTGGATTAAAAGTTTGGTAGATGCTGCCAAATTGCCCTTCAAAAAGATGATACCAATTTATATACTTAACAACAGTTTATGAGAAAGCCTATCATAAATCTTTATAATTTTTACCAAACTGGTGGATAGAAAATGGAATCATGTTTTAATTAGCTTTTATCAGTGAAGCTGCACATCTTTTAATGTTTATTAATATTAAATGTTTATAATATTCTATGACTTAAATAATCTCATCCTTTGCCCATTTTTCAGTAGAATTTGCTATTTTCTTAGTACATAGTGAATGTACTTTGAATATTAAGAAAAACAGCTCTTTGTCATATATGTTACAATTATTTTCCTGATTGATTTTTACTTTATTTATGGAATTAAAACAGTCAAATACATTGATCTTCCTTCATGGTGTCTTTGTTTACAAGACCTACAAATGCTTTTTCCTAGTACTACTTCACTATTTCAATCAACATATTTATATCATTGACCCATCTGGAATATGATGTGATCTAAGAAGTAAGGTAGGGGTCCCCTTTCTTTTTACCTACTGGCTAGCCAGCTGTCTCCAAACCATTCATTTTTATCCATTTTTCCCCACACTGACTTGTTAAATCATCTTTCTCATACACTAAACCTACATATATCTTAGGCTGAACTTTATGAAAGTGCCAGTATTGTACATCAAAACTAGTTGAATACTGGCAGTTTCATGTATCGATCTGTACTTGGGTATATTTCTAGATTCCCTATTTTAAAGCATGAATTGTTTTAAGGCTTTTAAGATTGGCCTCCTGAAGGGTAATGTTCCATCAACTGACCTTCCTAAGAGCAGATTAAGTTTGATTCTTACCAGCATTCATTTAGTACTATCAGTTTAATAATTTAACAAATTATACTGATTATTTTTTCTTTGCTAATTTGATCAGAAAATGGCATTCACTTTTTTAACTGCATTTCTACTAGTAAAGATGATTGTTTTTATGTTTGTCTCTTGTATTTCCTCTTCTGTTCATGCCTATGTCCACTACTTATTTTACTATTTTATCTTAAACAATTTTTTTATTTGCAAAAGTTCCTTCATATTTTAGGTGTTCTATAGTTGACTGTTGAACAACATGGGTTTGAACCGTGCCAAGTCCACTTACACACTTTTTTCTCCCCTTTGAGTTGATGGCAAAAGCCACAGGCATTTACAACTGCCTACCGATGGGACCAAATTGAAAGCGACTAGTGCAGAGGTTGTGCCTGTTGCCCAAATGAGTACCTGGGCAACCTGTTGAGGCTGTCACCAGCTGTCAGCAGCTCCCAGAAGCCCCAAACTGGACACAGCTTCAGGTCCTTGTGTGCCAGCAGAGTGGTCAGGCTGAAAGCCCTGGACTGGTGGACAGGAGGTGAGGCTGAAGTGGAGACACACCCCCCAGAGTGCAGGTCGGTGCTGCCCAGGAAGTCCAGCATTCTTCGTATTCCCTCCTCCCTGCCCTGGTCCTCCTTGGGCCTAGGACCCTCCCTGGCCAAGGGCAGAATGCTCCTCCCCATGGTGGCTCCTGGAGGCCAGAACATCCACATGAGGCTGTGGTTGCCAATGGCCACAGGCTGGTGGTACACCTCTAGGCAGCTATACTGTGATTCAAGGGTGCTGTCGCCACCTACAGGCCTACCCAGTGGCTGCCATCGCTCAGTAGAGGTTACCAGGCTGTGGAACCCTACCATTCCAGGGCCAGGCCCACTGCTGCCACCATTCTTATCCTGGTGCTGCTTACCCACCTATATGGGGCCTTTTTCCAATAAATATACATACAGTTCAGTAACTGTGATTTTAATTATGATTGAATTATGATTTCAGTAATTTTTTCATTATTTTATATAATTTTATATAATTTATAACATTTGCTTTTTTCTAGCTTACTTTATTGTAAGAATACAGTATATAATACATATAAAAATACTTTGCTAATTGACTGTTTATGTTATAAGTAAGGCTTTTGGTCAACAGTATTAGTAAAATTTGGGATAAGTCAAAAATTGTGGCAGGGTGTTGGTACCTCTAAACACTGTTTTCAAAGGCCAACTGTACTGCCCTATTTATTGCAAATATTCTATTTGTCTTCTGCAATCTAATCATGGTATTTTTCCACAAATTTATTTTTGTCAAGTCAAATCTAAAAGCTTTTTCTCCTTAGTGACTTCTTCCTTTGCTTCTATGTTTCGTAGTCTAATTCTTTTTTTATTTATTTTTAATATAATTTATTGTCAAATTGACTAACACAGTGTGTAAAGTGTGCTCTTGGTTTTTGGGGTAGATTCCTGTAGTTCATTACTTACATACAACATCCAGAGCTCATCCCAACAAGGGCCCTCCTCAATGCCCATCACCTATTCCCCGCCTCCCCCATTCCACCCTCAGTTTGTTCTCTGTATTTAAGAGTCTCTGATGGTTTGCCTTTCTCCCTCTCTGTCATAGTCTAATTCTTAAAAAAATAACGCTTTTTTTAGACAGTTTATGTTCCTGGAAATTCTAATCTTATGTTATATTATCAGTTTATTATTATTTGATGATTCAAAACTAGTCTTTTAAATCTGCATTTAAAAAAAATCTCCAACCAAAGCTGCTGAATCTTCTTATCCTTAAGATAAACAGCTAGTCAGTATACCTTTCTAACAACCAAAGAAGGTTTACAATTACAGTGAACTAACAAGGAAACTTGCTAACCTTGAAAAGTGCATCTTTCAGACTCCGTAGAGTTGTTCCAAGTTGTAAATCTTTTGTTGAACTAAACCAGTCAAGAAGTACCACATATTCCACATTCCCCCTCTTCTTCCATGTGTCTTTAGAATCATCTGGGAGTTTTGCTTCAATCCAACTAGCAGTGACTCTGAAATGTATTAACATTTGTATTGGGGCAAAGGTAGACAAGAAGTCTTAATATACTAATATAAGACACTGAGTTTTCTTTTAGTCTGTACCACAGTAAATTTTCAGCAACATTTCTTTCTAAAGTCAAATTGTATGTCTGGATAATAAATAATCCTAAAATGTTTAATAACTTCACCTTTGCATAACACTGGAATATGTTTTAGTAATTATTAGAAACTAAAAGAAATGGAATCAACTGTAACCCCTCACAAAAAAGGAAGCCAAAACTGCAAACAAAGAAGTCATCTGAACACCTCTCTCAGCTAAATATAAATAACTGGGGGATCACTTGGGTAACATTATTTACACTTCAGTTCTCTTATACCTATGTAGATAATTGCTAACCAAATACCAAAATGCTTATTTAACAAACACATAGAGCATTTACTATGTGCCAGATACTTTCCTAAATGCTTTATTTTCATAGAATCTCAACTGAATCCTCACAACAAATCCTATGAAGTAGGCATTACTAACCCCATTTTATAAATGGAGAAACTGGGGCACAAAAATATTAATTGACCTATCGAAGGTTACAGATGCCAAGTGAAGCCAAATTTCAAACTCAGGCAGTCTTGTTCACGTCCATGCTCTTAGCTGTTCTGCTGTGCTGCCTTTTAAATCATCAACTGTGAAAAATATCAACTGTACATTAAAGCATGCTATTCATATCTTTTGCTCACATACAAGTTAATTTAAAAGTTACCTAAAGTCCTTAGAGTGGGCCTGCAGCACAGCCCCTCTCCCCCAAATCTATTACATCAACTTCTCATCACTAACTACTTGCCTATTTATTCCACTCGACACCAGCCACTGCCTCCTTGTAGTTCCTGCTTATTCAGGTATACTCCTGCCTAAGGGTCTCTGCCTCTGTGCCTTTCTATCTGGAATCCTTTTCCTTCAGATAACTGCCATCACTCATTTCCTTTACCCTCTCAAAATCTGCTCAGTAATAACTTCTCCATGAAGCCTTCCTGGATTAAAATTTTAATACCTAGCCCAATGTACACACTTGATACACCCATCTCCATTGCACTTATTAAATAGCAGACATATATTTTAAGGTTTATTGTCTGTTTTGCTATCCCACCTCCCTGTTAAAATATAAGCTCCATGTTGGGGCGCCTGGGTGGCGCAGTTGGTTAAGCGTCCGACTTCAGCCAGGTCACGATCTCGCGGTCCGTGAGTTCGAGCCCCGCGTCAGGCTCTGGGCTGATGGCTCAGAGCCTGGAGCCTGTTTCCGATTCTGTGTCTCCCTCTCTCTCTGCCCCTCCCTCATTCATGCTCTGTCTCTCTCTGTCTCAAAAATAAATAAACGTTGAAAAAAAAAATATAAGCTCCATGAAGCAAAATTTTTGTTCAATAGGCAAGCCCCAGTACTTAGAACCATAGCAATCCAGCCCACAGAAAACTAGTGCTCAGTATATGAGTGCTGAATGACTGAATAAATAATACAAATTTGTTCCATCAGGTAAGAAACTCCATATTATTCCTGGCAAAGCACGAAGCATTTTAATATTTAACTGATAATACTGGCAAGCTGGGCAGGACTGGTACACTTTTATTCATAAGTAAAAGAAATGGTTTAGATTATTTAAAAGAAAAAAAAAAAACTTGCTCCTATATAATAATGCTGGCTACTATATCTTGTAGGAAATAAAGGAAAAGAGAAGAAATATAAAATACTGTCTCCTAATATTCTCACCTGATATATAGTGATAAGAATGAAAAAAATTGAAATATGATTTCTTTTTACTGTTAATGTTTACTTATTTATTTTTGAGAGAGACAGTGTTCAAGCAGAGGAGGGGCAGAGAGAAAGCATGAGAGAGAGAATCCCAAGCAGGTCCTGCACTGTCAGCACAGAGCCTGATTTGGGGCTTGAACTCACGAATCGTGAGATCATGACCTGAGCTGAAATCAAGAGGTAAACATTTAACTAAATGAGCCACCCAGGCACCCCTGAAATGTGATATTAAGGACTATCCCTGACTCTAGGGATATATTTGCCTTTTAGTCTAAAAACTCAAGATTAGTACTCTATAAAAAACACTTTAGGAAATAATTTTATCACTAGTATTTCCCAAACTCAGTCTTTCATGTAACATCTTTACAAATTGCTGCAATTTTGCCCTACCTTGTCTATTATTTAATAAACTTAATTATTAATTTAATTACTTAATTGAAAGTGATCCTTTACTTAAATTTAACAGGAAAATGTACAGTCCCATATACATGGAAACAGCATATCTAATGAATAAATGATAATCAGTAAAATACATACATCAGTAAAATTATGCTTTATTCACACAACAGAATGAACCATAACTACACCAATAATATGGAGTACAAGCAGCCAGATATATAAGAAACTATAGATTATATATTTCCTTTTATTTTTTATTTTTTATTTTTTTTAAATTTTTTTTTTTTTTTTAACGTTTATTTATTTTTGGGACAGAGAGAGACAGAGCATGTACGGGGGAGGGGCAGAGAGAGAGGGAGACACAGAATCGGAAACAGGCTCCAGGCTCTGAGCCATCAGCCCAGAGCCTGACGCGGGGCTCGAACTCACGGACCGCGAGATCGTGACCTGGCTGAAGTCGGATGCTTAACCAACTGCGCCACCCAGGCGCCCCAATATTTCCTTTTATATAAAATACAAAAACAGACAAAAATAAATCTATCCTTTTTTTTTTTTAATTTTTAATGTTTATTTATTTTTGAGAGAGACAGAGAAAGACAGAGCACAAGAAGGGAAGGGGCAGAGAGAGAGGAGACACAGAATCCAAAGCAGGCTCCAGGCTCCAAGCTGTCAGCACAGAGCCTGACACAGGGCTTGAACTCATGGACCATGAGATCATGACCTGAACCAAAGTCAGATGCTTAACTGACTCAGCCACCCAGGCGCCCCAAAAATAAATCTATTCTGTTAGAAGCTGGTGGTTCCCTTTGGTGGGTGGGGATATGGGTAGTAACTAACAGAGGGCATATGAAGGGATTCTGGAATGATAGTAATATTCTATTTCTGGTCAGATAAATGGGTGTACTAAATGGGTGTGTTTCTTTTGAAAATTCACTGAGCCAAATACTTAGGACAGGAGTGCTTTTGTATGTATGCTATATGGTATTAAAATGTTTAAAAAAAAATCAAAAATAAAGAATACAGTAATCACCATCACCTAGTTGTAGATACTGTTGACTCCAGAAAGCTCTAAGGCCTACTCTCTGGTGAGAAAGATAAGCAAATATTAAAAAGGAATGCTAGCACCAAACAGACTTCTTTTAATGACTTCAGAAAGACTGAAACAAAAGTTAAAGGGGAATAATTTTCTTGGCATGCAGTTCATCACTCTTTAATCTTCAACCTAAACTCATCATGAGTTTCATAGTAGTCAAATTTCTCACATTTTGGGAAACACTTAAACTCAATAAAAACCCAGGCTTTCTGTTAGTACAGATTAGACCATCCAAAGATTAATACAATTTTGTCTATTCAAATCCTAGGAATACAGTGACACCCACTTGATTAGACTAAGTACTCTAGTGTCACTTTTCAACAGCATTATTTACAAAGCACCCTATTCTTCAGGTCAAACTTTATCAAGCATCAAAAAATGTGCCAAAAACTATGCAAATTTTACTGCCTAATTTATTTACTTATTTTTAAATTTTTTTAATGTTTATTTATTTTTGAAAGAGAGTGTGATCGTATGTAAGCGGGAGAGGGGCAGAGAGAGAGGGAGACACAGAATCTGAAGTGGGCTCCAGGCTCTGAGCCTGAAGCAGGGCTCAAACACACGGACAACAAGATCATGACCTGTGCTGAAGTCGTACACTTAACTGACTGAGCCACCCAGGCGCCCCCCCCCTTTTTTTTTTACTACTTAATTTAAAAAGTTATGTCTTTTCTTTTTTTTTTTTTTTCTTTTTTTCTTTTTGGGACAGAGAGAGACAGAGCATGAACGGGGGAGGGGCAGAGAGAGAGGGAGACATAGAATCGGATACAGGCTCCAGGCTCCGAGCCATCAGCCCAGAGCCTGATGCGGGGCTCAAACTCACGGGCCGCGAGATCGTGACCTGGCTGAAGTCGGACGCTTAACCGACTGCGCCACCCAGGCGCCCCAAAATGGGCCATAGATTTTAATCCAATCCCATAAACTAAGACCCAGAGAGGTTATATAATTTATTTAACACTTGAAATACTAAAAATAGCCCTGGATATGGAGGTTTAGCTCTGTCATTATGATGATAGTTTTTAATACATAATATATTCATGCAAGTAACTTTACATTATTTTATAGATTAACATCCTTATCAAAAAAGAAAAAAAAATTTTAATGACTCCTTACTAGTGCCAGCCACTGTGGTAAGTTTGTGTATATAAAATTTCACTTAAGCTTCTCAAAACCTGAGGTAGGTAATATTACTATTCCTATTTTATAGATGGATATGGGCTTAGAGAGGTTAGGTCACTGGCTAGAAGTAATGTATCTGAGAAGAAACAATTTCGATCTGAATATAGTCTGACTTTGGAGTCTATCCATTTACTTAATCAGTTGGCAATACTGTTTTTTTTTCCCCAAAAAAAGTATTTATGTACTCTTTTACTACAGATAACAGGATGGATATTTCTTTTTTATTTTTTTTAATTTTTAAAATTTTATTCATTTGTTTTTGAGAGAGTGAGAGTGAGCATGAGCTGGGGAGGGGCAGAGAGAGAGGAGAGAATCTCAAGCAAGCTCCAAGCTAACAGTGCAGAACCTGACATGGGGCTCGATCCCATGAATTGTGAGATCATGACCTGAGCCAAAATGAAGACCTGGATGCTTAACCAACTGAGCCAACCAGGTGCCCCACTATGGGGTATTCCTAAATAAAAAAACAATTCAATCAGTTCATGATTTTAGTCAATTTGGTGCATATACTTCACAAGCTCATAAATAAAAAAAGGAAAAATTAGTCAAAAAAAAACCTTGGGAGAAAGGGCACACAAAGGCAGCTTCACTTCTTTTCCAATAAGACTACAAATGTCACAAATAGGAGAAAACACCCAAACCAAAATGTTCTTTATACCACCCTTCAGAGAAAGAGTAAAGTGTAACATTACGGAGTAACCGGAGAAGAAAGCCTACTTTATCATATTTAGCCTGGAGGGTAAGTAGTAACATTTACTACTGTCTACAGTTAACCATTTTACCTAAATACACAATGACCCACCCTGGACTGATGGCTTCTTCAGGAACACTGAGAGAATTTGAAATATGGGAATCTTGATAATCCTGCATTCTTCGAGCATCCATTATAATCAAGCTGATGTTTTCATCCATCATCATTGTGTATAGCTCCTTCGCTGTGATTGCCCCTTGGAATCAAGAGAGACAATATAAGCAACAAAAAAACACCTAGTTCCACGTGCTTTCTTATCACTAAACACAGGACAATAATTGCTTCTTCTAGAAGAGTGAAGTACACTAGGTGTCATATACCTGCTATCCCATCACACTACTTACTACTTTTTAAACTAACATTAAATATAATTTGTGTTTTTGACATTCATCAAGAAACTAGTTCAATGTTCCGTTTCCGAAGGCTTAAATACCAAAGCTAGCTGTTGAGGTTACAACTACATAAGGTGCTGACTGTCGCTGGTACAAAATAAAGGAAATTAATATATGTATCTCATGAAGATTTTCTTATTCTCTATTTAATAATTAAATCATTTGAAAAATGTCAACCAGAAAAAAACATCCATGGTTCAAAAATTCTTGACAGTTTCTAAATTCTTTTTAAAAAGTCTCTGATGAGGTCTTATGGGGACTATTTAAAAAACATTTAGATTTTCAAGTATTCCTAGAGTAACAAGTCAAAGGCTTGTTTTTTGTGTTCTGCATCAAGGGTTGACAAGCTATGGCCACCTGTTTTTAATGGAACACAGCTGTACAAACGTGTTTACATATTGTCAATGGCTGCTGCTTTCCTGCTGTGACAGCACGAACCTCAGTGACCCCCCAAGCCTAAAATGTTTATTCTCTAGCCCTTTAATATTTAACCAAAATAAATATTTGTTATGTTGCTATTTTCCTCTTACAGCTTCTACCATCTGAAATGAAAGATTAAAAAGCACAACAAAGTCAACTATACTTCAATAATAAAAACTTTAAAAGTAAATAAATAAATATTAAAAAGATAAAAAGCTGCTACAAGGGAGCTTAAAAACGTAAAGAACTATTTTGGCAGTGAGATGTGAGAAGAACGTAGTCACATGATCTCCTAAGCTAAAATACCCAGCTGAAAATAACCACCCTACTTCTCTAACCATCAAGATCATTTTGACAACAAAATCGTCTAAACAAGTTGGGAACAAACCACTTAGGGAAATAACACCTAAGCAGAATGAGATACAAAAAACACAGATAAAAACAAATCTTGGAATGAATTAATAACATCTTTTAGGAAGGTATCTTATTTTTTAAATTGTTGTATGATAATACTTTAAATAGAAAATTTATTTTAGTGTTACATACAATTAATAATTAAATCTTTTCTGAGAAAGGAAAACTTAGGCAACTGTCTGAGTCCTGTTGTATAGGTCACATACGTGTAATTGGAACATCAACACCACCTATGGATAATATCCAAATTACTGGTGTAGATATTTTTGAGGGGAGTGAAGATTTTAAAAAATTAGGTCTACAAACTAGAACCATAAGTCATAATAGCTAATACACAAATCCTCATATCACGTTACTAAGAGTTTCAAATATATTAACTCATTCAATCCTCACAGTAAATCTATAAAATCGGTATTAATATTATCCTCACTTTACAGATGGGGAAATTAAGGTAGAGATTAAATAACATGCTCAAGATCACATGGAAATTCAGAAGGGGCCAGCAAAATCCAGGTAGTCTGACTTCAGAGAGTCCATGCTCTTAACTGCTATGCTAAACTACATCTTGAAAAAAAAGAATGAAAAGTATAAACTATGGTTTTGATGTTTTTAATTACATATTACCATAAATATTCCCCATGATATATACGGAATATAAACACATTTTCAATATAATTGCATAGGCTAAGAAAAATGATAAAGCTTACATACAAACTAGACACAACGTTAAGATCTCATTGTGTAAAATCTGAAGCTTATTTTGATTAAAAGAAGATCTCAATAATAACCTAAAAGGACTCCCTCTTTCTGTCACACTTACCTTTCTCTGTGGTCTCATTTTTGTCACTCTTTTCACCATTTATCTATTTCACAGGAAAAAAAAGTTTCAACTTTAATAGAAGTAAAAATTTTCATAGAAACATAAAGTTCAACTCTATTACATCATTGAAACTGAAAGCCTGGAAAATGAAGCATGTGGAGTACTGGCATTTTATTAAAATACAGATGAACAATAATGGCTTCCCCACGTTATCTGGCAATAGATAACAGCTAAAATAACCAGCAGCACATCAGAATCATTTTTTTTTTTCCAACGTTTATTTATTTTTGGGACAGAGAGAGACAGAGCATGAACGGGGGAGGGGCAGACAGAGAGGGAGACACAGAATCGGAAACAGGCTCCAGGCTTTGAGCCATCAGCCCAGAGCCTGACGCGGGGCTCGAACTCACGGACCGCGAGATCGTGACCTGGCTGAAGTCGGACGCTTAACCGACTGCGCCACCCAGGCGCACCGTCAACATCTATTTCTTAATGAAATCAATGATGATTCACACACAAATAATAGCTGAAAGCTACAAAATGCTTAAGAAAAAGTAAAGCAGAAATCCTTCCCTGAATTTCAACACAGTTTAAGAAATTGTATTTTAGGGGAGAAGATATTTGCAAACGACATATCAGATAAAGGGTTAGTATCCAAAATCTATAAAGATCTTATCAAACTCAACACCCAAACAAATAATCTAGTGAAGAAATGGGCAAAAGACATGAACAGACACGTCTCCAAAGAAGACAACCAGATGGCCAACTGACACATGAAAAAATGTTCAACACCACTCATCATCACGGAAATACAAATCAAAACCACAGTGAGATACCACCTCACACCTGTCAGAATGGCTAACATTCACAACTCAGGCAACAATGGATGTTGGGGAGGATGTGGAGAGAGAGGATCTCTTTTGCACTGCTGGTGGGAATGCAAACTGGTGCAGCTACTCTGGAAAACAGTATAGAGGTTCCTCAAAAAACTAAAAATAGAACTACCTTACAACCTGGCAATTGCACTACTAGGTATTTATCCAAGGGATACAGGTATGCTGTTTCAAAGGGATACATGCACTCCAATGTTTATAGCAGCACTATCAACAATAGCCAAAGTATGGAAAGAGCCCAAATGTCCATCGACAGACAAATGGATAAAGAAGATGTGTTGTATATGTATACAATGGAGCAATCAAAAAGAATGAAATGTTGCCATCTGCAACTACGTGGACGGAACTAGAGGGTATTATGCTATGAGAAATTAGAGAAAGACAAATATCATATGACTTCACTCATATAAGGAATTTAGATACAAAACAGATGAACATAAGGGAAGGGAAGAAAAATAACATAAAAACAGGGAGGGGGACAAAACATAAGAGACTTTTAAATATGGAGAACAGAGGGTTGCTGGGGGGGGAGGGGCTAAATGTGTAAGGGGCATTAAGGAGTGCACTCCTGAAATCATTGTTGCACTATATGCTAATTAACTTGGATATAAATTAAATAATAATCTAAAAAAATTTTTTTTCTAAGAATTAACTATAGATAATGTATGGTGACTAGAATATAGTAACTCCTCAATAAATGTCGGTTGAGCCCCCCCCCAAAAAAAGAAATTATATTTTAGGAAGAATTGTTCCTCAGAAGGTGAAGGAAGGAGATATAGTAGACAGTGGTAGCTGGCAGGTACAGACTGAGTCACTGATGGTTCTTGGCAAACAAATGATGTAGCTAGATTTCAAGGAGCTGCTGAATAAAATGAAACAGAAGAGGAAAGGGAAATGGGCAGAAAGGAAGAAAAAGCAAAGGGAAGAGTATGAGACCCTAGAAATAGATAAAAGGTTAGGCACCAAATTAGTACACCAAATCCTTTTCAATGCAAATTACATTTATTAGAAAGAAGAAACCTTAAAAATCATCTATTTCAAGATCTTCACTTGGCAGTAAGGAAATTAAGTCCCAGAACGGTTAAGCAAGACCTGACATGGGACTGGAACTCAGATATACTAAATCACAGCTTTAATGCTCTTTCTACTACTGTAATCAAGTTAACAGTGACTGCAAAAAAACTAATTAATGCACAGAACACAGTTCTATGGAAGCTCCAAGAGAAACCTGGGATCAAATGAAGCTAGAATATTTAACTCAATTTCTAATAAAAAACACATTAAATTTTACCCTTGTTGTCTCAAAGTACATTGTTGTATCTCAACTCACCTTAAGCAAATCATCTGAAAAAAAGGAACCAGTCTTTTTTAACATCACAGAATAAATTTGAAATACCTTTTGGGTTTTGTCTCTGGAATCCATTACATTTTCCAAGGAACTTTTATTTGATGTACCACCATCCTCTCTTCCTGCTTCTTGCCTTTTCTGTTTCTGCAGCTGCTCCTCCTGTCTGTCCTTTTCTTCAAGTTTTTTTCGAACCTCAGCTTCTTCATATCTAGTTGAGAAAACAAGTCAAGGTGTCTTTTATTGGCATGATCATGAAAAGTAAAGGACTTCCAGTTCCATAAAATTGGTACCCTACCTTAGGATATTTTATGCCAGCATACTTTCTCCCTCCAACTGAAATTTGATTCTGCCAGTGTTCTGTTACAAACCACAAATCATAAATTTGCCCTCTGTAGACTTATTTCAAATTGCCAAATATCCTGAAAAGAAACACTATGATCTCAAGTTAAAGTTGTTTAATGTTTTTTGTTCTTTCCTTACACTAATTTCAACCTTTCCACTGAATTTCACATCTGCTGCAATTTCTTTTACAAAGTACTTAAAATCCTAAAATTAACTCTAAAGACTCACTTACTTATAAAGTACTTCAAAATATAAAAAAGACAATAAATAAGTGAGAAAATGGCCCTAATGCCCAAAAGATAAAAGAATAAAGAATATTACTGTTGATAACAGTACAAGTAGGGAAAAACTTAGTAAATCCAAGAGAAACAGTCAATAGGGGTAACTCAAAGATTAGGAGAAATTCTACTCTACTTAGTTCATTAACTGGCTAAAGGAGGAAGAGAATAGTGATTCCAACTTTTATCAACCATCTTAACATATTCCAGCTCCAAGATTAGTAATTTCTGGGAAGGATGAAGGGAATACATTAATTCAAAAAAATAATTTGTAAGTAAAGACTATGATGTATATAATTAGACTAGTTAATTGATCCAAGTGTGAAAAATCATTAAGAAAAATCGTTCCTCTTTTATTTCATTATGGTCATTAATTTCTAATTACTTTCTAAGTCTGATAAGGCACTCATGACAAATATTAGAATTAGATTTGTTTTTAAACATACATAATTTTTGCAAACTATGCAGTTCAAAACTAACCACAAATACTTCATTTCCCTAAGACCAATGTCCAGTAGCACATTATAACCTGGGGAATATGAGGAATTATATTTTTCTCAAGAATCCTGCCAGAGAGTTAGAAAAAATTGGACCTGAGCTCCCATCTACTCTACCAATGCTTACCTTAAGAATCTATCATTCTACATATTTTTAGATTTTCAGTAAAAAATATGAATGGTAACACATGAACACAATAAAGGCATTAATATGGCAAAAGATTCTCATTTTGGTGTTCCAGTTAACGTAAGATTTATTGCTAGGAACTGGGATTCATATGCATGGTCAGACAAGTTCTAAATATTATTTTTATCTTCTAAATATATGTTCTTTTAAAGATTTTATAATAATGTTTGTACCTGAGTTTAAGGCTTTCAGAGAGTCTTTCGGCTTCTTCAATAGCTTTTTTGATGTTTGCAAGTCCAAGTATTGAATGAAAGTAGTCCTAAAATTATAAGAAAACCATCCCATAATTTTAGTACTGGCCATTGTACACAGCACTAATGCTAAAAACGTTAAAATCATGGTGCTATGTAAAAGAAAGGTTGGATGAAAACATTATGATTGAATGAAGTATTTTTTTTAAACTTTTAACCTACATAAACACAACTTATTTTCTAAATATTCCAAAGTATCTCTTCATATCAATAGTATGCTAAAAAAAAACTAATAGGTAATAATTTTATTTATTTGGGAGACACCTTTAAGAAGTATAAATACTATTCTTACTATTTATGAATAAGTGCCAAAAAGCAAAGCTTTCAGGAGCAAAATATATATTTCCTTTTGTAAATATGTTAGTTTTTTTTCTCTAGTCTGAGAAGAAGTAAATTGTATATTGACATGGGATTTATTTTGTTTTACTTGTTTTATACTGAGATGTTTTGGGGCTTCCACCTTTATTTTATAATAGTGACCCACCTCTCAAGTGGAGTCAAACATTTGATATAAAACAAGTTTCACATCCAAGGAAACCTTGAATGAAAATCAAATGGTAGAAATAAATCATTAATAATACACTCTTCTTTAAACACACACACACACACACACACACACACACACACACAACTTGTTTGGCACATAATTTACTAACAAGCATAATAAAGTTAAGAAAAATTGTAGTAGTGTGTCCTCCCTAAGGAATATAAAGGAAAAAAAGCCCTCAAGGCAACCTGGCTATAAGCATACATGACATCCCTCACAACCTTGTAACACAAGACCACTTAATCAGACTACATGTTTGTGTGTTACCATATATGGAAGACAAAGAAATAAAAAATATATAAAAAAACTATGCCACATGACGTTCAGGGCTCAGTTCTTCGGGTATGATCTCAAATGAGCCATTGCCGGCATGAATAAAGCTGCTTCCTAAACAGAAAAGCCTCGGTGTCACAACTCTCTGTGTGAGAATCCTGCTACAAGATCACTTCTCTAAGAAGTCACTCACTGAATCCTGCAGTCAGAGATATCTTCAAATCAAGGATGGTTTGACATGACAATAGCATAGTGAGACTCAGCTAACTGATTTTTGGATCTAATTAGCCACAACCTGTCAACGTGACTGTGCAAATAGAGCCTAGTAGCACAGTTCATCACAAATGATATAGTAATAAAACGTAAAAAGATCCAAGGGAGTGCCTGGGTGGCTCAATCAGTTAAGCATCAAACTTAAGCTCTCTTGCTTAAGCTTCTGACTCTTGATTTTGCCTCAGGTCACGACCTCACCCATCTCGCCATTCATGAGTCAAGCCCTGTGGAGGGCTCTATGCAGACAGTGTGGAGCCTGCTTGGGATCCTCTGTCCCTGCCCCTCTCCCATTTTCTCTCTCTCTCTCTCAAAAATAAACAAACTTAAAACCTATAGCTATCATATATCTATCTAGCCTAAAAGAAGATCATGTTTGGGGGTACCTAGCTGGCTCAGTTGATAGAGCATGAGACTCTTCTCAGGGGCAGGGTTATGAATCTGAGCCCCATGTTGGGTGTAGAGATTACTTAAAATAAATAAATAAGTAGGTAATGTTTCAGTTAGGCTTATTCTTCTAAATAAAGACTAAATAAATTAAAAGGATCCTTCCCTATATAATTTCAATAAAAGTTTAGTTTTTTTCAATACTGTATCAACTGAAAATTACAGTGGAAACTTGTAATTACTTCAGTGCCACAATGTCCAGACTTTAGATGCAATATTCTCTTAACAGAAAACAAAATTTAGTCATTACTGTAAGGTTTCTCTCATAAAAATAAAACACAAAAACAAAAAATACCATGACTTGTTGTATTAATTTTTTGACATGAATTTATTAAAAAGCCAGCGTAAGCCCAGCCTAACACTGTTTAAATGCTGAAAACATTGTGTTTAGGCATACCTGTTACAAATTTCCAGAAGACCCTTCCCTAATATTAGTAAGGTTTCTTGTCAATAATTCTCTCTTTCCGTGCTCTTAAAGGATCACAGTTAAAGAAAGTATGAATATTTTCAAGTTTTCAATATTGACAATTGGCAAAATAAAAAAATAACATCCAATTCTTACACAACTAAAAATGTTTGCTTCTCAGGTTAACCCAAGGAAAACTTTCTTACTCCTGAACATGCAAATTCAAACAACTTGGGGTGCCTGGTGGCTCAGTCGGTTCTTGATTTTGGCTCAGGTCATGATCCCAGGGACATGGGATCGAGCCCTACATCAGACTCTGTGCTGAGAGTGTGAAGTGCTTAATATTTGCTTTCCCTCTCTCTGCTCCTGTCCTGCTTCATGTTCTCTCTCTCAAAAAAATAAAAAAATAAAAAAAATTAAAAAATCAAACAAATCTCATGATATCCCAAACAAAAAAGTTTGCCTATAATATTTAGGAATAATCAACAATAATGCCATACAGACTTAAAAATTTAATTCTGATTTTATCTAGACTTTGCTACACTAATATTTTCAGTATCATTAGTCTTCCACCCCCTTTTCAGATAACCCTGAAAACATTCTTCATAAACTGTTTTCAACGAGTAAGAAATAGGTCTTCTGCTAGTGAGCTTGTGAAGTTAATGTCTTATCTAAATCTGAAATATTCCCTCATGTACAAGAGTGAAAGATATAAGTTTCTGAAGAAGACTGGTGACACTACATTCTGTCACAACCTGATTTAAAGGGTAAAACCCGGAAAATATCTAGCTAACAAATTAAAAAAAAATCTTTTTAATGTTTTAGAGAGAGAGAGAGAGAGAGAGCGAGCACACGAGTGAGACAGTGCGAGTGGGGGTGGGGCAGAAAGACAAGGAGACACAGAATCTGAAGCAGGCTCTAGGCTCTGAGCTCTCAGCACAGAGCCCGATGCGGGGCTTGCACTCGAACCATGTGATCATGACCTGAGCCAAAGCTGGACACTCAACTGACTGAGCCACCCATGCGCTCCATCTAGTTAGTAAATTTGACTTTTCACATACTTGGCGTGCACTGGAGATGCTGGGCTAAATAAAATAAAACGAAAAACAGTTCTAAGGCAGAAGCAGATGTGTACCCTGGACAGAGCAAATGAACAACTGCAGTATATAAGATAACAGCCAGGGTTACCTGAGCCTTTGCAGGGAACTTCCTAAGCTGAACAACTCCTGCCACTTTCAACTACTCCCTTTGGAAATGCAATAGATACTCTGTGGAAATGGAAAAAATTTATCGATTAAACTGCACTCCTAACCTTCTCAAGTTAAAAAGTAGTAGCAGCAAAAACACTACCAATCTTCTCAAAGGACAAAAGTAACTACTAACTTAGAAAAATACAGCGAGGCACCTGGGTGGCTCAGTCGGTTAAACGTCTGACTTTGGCACAGATCATGATCTCACGGCTTGTGGGATTGGGCCCCACGTTGGGCTCTGTGCTGACAGCTCAGAGCCTGGAGCCTGCTTCAGATTCTGTGTCTCCCTCTCTCTCTCTGCCCCTACCCTGCTCGTGCTCTCTTTCTCTCAAAAATATACATTAAAAAAAATTTTTTTTAAAAAAAGAAAAATACAGTAAAAAGTAAACATAAAAACCTGGCCCTCCTACAACAGACAAAATGGCAGACACCAAAACTACCAAGTTATCCAAAGCTGCAACTCTTTCAAAGTATTTACTAATAAACACTTCTACACTTCTTTTTAAAGCAATTCCATTTTTGGGGTACCTGGGTGGCTCAGTTGGTTGAGTGTCTGACTTCAGCTCAGGTCATGATTTCATGGTTCATGAGTTCGAGTCCCGCGTTGGGCTCTATGCTGACAGCTCAGAGCCTGGAGCCTGCTTCAGATTCTGTGTCTCCCTCTCTCTCTCTGCCCCTAACCTGCTCGCGCTCTCTCTCTCAAAATAACCATTAAAAAAAATTAAAACATAAAATAAAGTGATTCCACTTTAATAGATACCGTAAAAACCATCAAAGAACATGCAGAAACATGTTTGAATTGGGGAAGGCCAAACCTTACCTGCAGACAGACATGCCCAAGAATGTTCTAAGGCAGGACCAATCTAGCCATCTGTGGACAGGAGGATTCATCTCCAAATGCAAGGGGCCGCCTTTCCAAGGCTACATCTAAATCCCTGTAACTATTATTAACATGACTTTGCTGGTGAGAAGAAATACCAGCAATGATTTACCACAATTTTTTTAAGTGTATTTATTTATAAATTTCTACACCCAATGTAGGGCTCTAACTCACAATCCTGAGAACAGGAGTCTCATGCTCTACCGACTTAGCCAGCCAGGTACCCCTATTACTATTAAATCAAACGTTAAAGTCATCCCTTAACCCACTTAACCAAAAGAAATTATACTGGTGACACTACTCTGGAAAAAAAGTTATTTCAAAGAATATGAGAATTCTTTTTTTTTTTTTTGTACTTCTGTAAGTCAATTTAAATAAGGCAAGCCAATTCTACCACCAGTGAACAAAATAAAATCTCAACACTAATTCAAGAATGGCTTCTCCACCAGGTAAGAAACCTATAAGCAGTATTTGACTACTATTGTCTGGCAGCAAGATTATTACTAAGTAAAGGTAGAACCACCAAAACAATATTCCTCCAATTTCATTAGTGTCTATGTTCTTCTTTTGCCTATTTCTGGTGCAACTGAAACGCAACCATTTTCTCTAGCAACATTTATCCTAGTCATTAATTCTTTTTAATCATTTACACCTCTCCTACCCTCCTTCCCTAACTCCCCATGGCTTCAGCAAAGTGGAAGAAAGGTACCTGCTCAAAGGATTAAAAGAAAAAGTAATAATAATAACATTGATAGTAAAAAATAAAAATGGAAGTAATCAGTATTAACTGAACCCTAACATGACTACAATGTCATTCAAATATAAAAAGCTGTCACATAAAAACAAGGGACTGACTAATCACTTGTTGAATGAAACAGGAAGATGTGATGTGTAGGTATGTGTACACACACACTGGAGTATTACACAGCTGTAAAAAGGATGACTGTGTAACGTATGACAACATGGATGGACCTAGAGGGTATTATACTAAATGAAACAGATTGAGAAAGACAAATGTGGAATCTAAAAAAGTACAAATGAATAAACAAACAAAAAGTAGAATCATACCTGTAAACACAGAGAACTGATGGTTGCCAGAGGGAAGGGGGGTGGGGAGATAGGGAAAATGGGTGAAGGAGAATGGGAGACAGGCTTCCAGTTATGGAATGGGTAAGTTATGGGAATAAAAGGCACAGCATAGAGAATGTAGTCAATGATACTGCAATAGTTCTGTATGGTGAGAGATGGTAGCTACACTTGTGGTGAATACAGCATAACACATAGTTGCCGAATTACTATGCTGTACACTGAAACTAATCTAACATTGTGGGTCAACTACACTCAAATAAAAAAGTTAAAAAACAACAAAACACACACACACAAAATAAGTGACTAAACTTTGAACCCTGAGAAAGTACAGCTAAAGTCACATTTTTATTTTAATGTTTATTTATTTTTGAGAAAGACAGAGAGACAGAGCTTGAGTGGGGGAGGGGCAAAAAGGGAGGGAGGCCCAGAATCTGAAGCAGGCTCCAGGTTCTGAGCTGTCAGCACAGAGCCTGATGCGGGGCTCAAACTCATGAACTGCAAATCATGACCTGAGCCAAAGTGGGACGCTTAATCCACTGAGCCACCCAGGCACACCACAATTTTCTTATTTAATGCATGAGTAAACTGAATCCTTCCACTTGACTTGGCGATCATTTAGTGGAGAGGAAAACTGATTATGTGTCTGTATGCTGCTATAAACTTGTATTAATCCAGGCGCCTGGGTGGTTCAGTGGGTTAAGCATATGACTTCAGCTCAGGTCATGATCTCATGGTCAGTTTGAACCCCACATAGGGCTCTGTGCTGACAGCTCAGAGCCTGGAGCCTGTTTCAGATTCTGTGTCTCCCTCTCTCTCTGCCCCTCCCCTGCTGACTTGCACATGTGTGCATGCATTCTCTCTCTCAAAAATAGAACATTAAAAAAAACTTGTATTAATCCAAGACAAATTAGGTATGTGTATATAGTGTGAGTGTATCCACATTTATACACATATAACTTTGCAAATAATCAAACTAAATCTGCTTTTTCTATCTGCAAAGGAGTTTGAACATGCTGCTGAATAATGTGATCTAAATTTCAGTATTAGTTAAAACTCTTAGAAGAAATCGATAGCTCTGCTGCGTAAAAATAACTTAGCAAATAAGAATGCAGAAATAAAAGGTACCTGCTGTTGCTTGAAATCAGGCCTTTTTTTGATAAGATTATAAACAGTCACATATTTCATATATAGTACATAGGCCCTTTCCTCATCACGATCTAATCTGCTTTCTTCTGCTGTCTTGAAGATCTTCAGGGCACTCTGTACATAACTTCAATTAGAGAAAAAAAAATAATTAAAACACTTGACACGTTGGCAGGGGGCAGGGCGAGTCATGTTTAAGGTCTACAGAGTATTTTGATAACATGAATTTCATAATGTAGATTGCATTACTTCATAACTGGTACAAAGTTAGATATATGTTAGGATACAACCTGAAAATTCCCCTAGCCTACAAATAAATACTTCTGTTTCCTAACAGTTGTTTATATTCCATCAAGCTATTCAAAATGCATTAAGCCTAGTTTTAAAAGATCTGCTAATAGATAATCCTGAGGCAAGTGTTCCTTGGGCAGCCATGTAATAGTCATACTCTGATTAAAGAAAAAAACTCCATACCATTTTTACTGAAGAAAGGCAAAATCTTTATTACTTTAATGTTAAAATACTTTTCAGTTTTCTTCATCCCTTTCTAACTATGTTGTAAAAATTTCCCCACCTAAAAATCCAAAAAAAAAAAAAAAGGGACAGGGAAGGGGACGTGATTCAATCTTTTCAGCCGGTTAAAGTTTTCTACAAAATGGCTGAACTGCACTCTTATTCACTGGTCCTCGTGGAAAAGAGATTTAAAATCTAAAAATAAGGCATTTTAAAATTCCACTTCAGTAAAATATTTAAAGATTCTGTCGCCTTCATTATAAGGCCATTTGCCTGGTTAACAGTCTTTAGAAAGCAAATTAATAAAATAGGCATTTCTGCAAGAGAAATGCAATCACTTAGGACTAAAGTTCTGGCAATCCAATTATAGTGTCAATGCTTATATATAATGCTCTTTATTGGCAACTTATTTATGCAAAGCAGTGCTTCTTGTTTTTCTATATTTTTCAAACTGCTCCACAACTGCAAACATGGATTAATGATGAAATTGGTCAGGCCAAGAACACCACACAAAGGAACAGGACCAAAGTGATATTTAGGACCAAAGACAGTCCTATACAAGGACCAGTTTAGTCAGTGTGTATGCCCTGCCTAGCATGGCATCACAGTCCTAGGACAGAAGTAAATCAAACCAAAGCTAGAAAGGAGATTCCCTAGAAGAGCTTAGGAGTAGGTGCAACAGTGCTTGGGTTTTCTTTAAACTTTCACTCTGAGGCATGTACATTTCACGGGCTTATATGTAGCAGATCAAGGTGAGATGGCTGCAGTGCTGCTGTGAGTCCAGTGAAACAACCAAAAATCCTAAAAGGATTCTAGCATTTTTTAGAATAGTGCTGTGACATAGCAAGAACATGAGTTTGTGGTTCTATACTTAGGGAGTCCTTCTGACATATCACTTCCTATGGGACCAGGGTGGTCCCAGAGCTAACCTAGACACTGTCAGAATGAAACTGATCTATTTTAGGATTAGATAAAGATTTCTGAGAAAGCTTCAAGGTGGCTTTATCTTTCCCATTGTTTCCTATTTGAAAGTGATTCAACAGAAGTTAAAGAGCTGCTTTCTCCGTCACTGCATTAATATTACCAACTTAGGTCAAGAAGTGAAACAATCCCTCTCTTATTCTTCCTGCCCCTGAAAAGATCTCTTTTTAAAAAGCCCATTTTGTCCATAATTATGATGCTTAGAAATACCAGTTCATTTTGGGATTTTCTTTCTTGACCTTCTTTAAAGTTTCTACTATTCCCTCCTCTTCATCCTTGATGTTTTTTCTTTGCATTTTCTGTCTATTAATGTAGAAAATGACTCATAAAGATGTCCCTGTGCATTCATAGGTTTCTCTAGACGTCTGTTCACAGGTTCATTTGGGATCATACATATCTTTTTTTTTAGGGCCTTCCATTTATGGAGGACCCACAGAACCCTTCTTTTCTCCCTGATTTCTACAATCTGCTTACTCCAAGTCCAGGGTATATGGCTGACTAAATCCATCTTTCTTTCTGAAACTCTATTTCCAACTCTACAATAATGTAGTTACTTCATTAATCTCCAAATCTCCTTTGTCGGTCAAAATTAATTCAGAGGAAAAGTTCGCTATTGCCTCTTGTCTCTTAATGGAGACAAAACTTCAAGAAGTTAACAATCTTATTGATAGCCCATTTTTAGCAAAATTACTTCCAGTTGATATCAAAATACCTGGACCTCTCCCTCACAATTATATTTTATCTCAAGATAGATATTGTAATCATTATCAGTAAAGTATCATCTCTAGCCTCGACCTCAGCAGGTTGATAGACTCCATGTCTTCAAAAATAAAAATACATCAAATAAATCATTTAGTTAAAAGTTCATGTTAAATTGGTACAAATTAATATTATGCTGAATACAAGATAAAAAAAAATACGTATTTCACTTCCTTTAATCAAAGAAGCCTATGCTAGGACCAGATGTTCCATGTGAAACATACAAGGATAAAAATGATCTTTAATTAGGAAGTATTTCTGCACTATTTTATGAAAGGACATTAACTGTGGCTGTATGAGTTTTGTAGAAACCTCGTAGTCTTCACCTCGTAAACTTATAATCTGATATATTGTCCAAAGAATAGAAACCATGCATTTTGCCAGAATACACATACATTCTGCCAAGATAAAGAACTTCTCTAAGCAGGTCTTATTCATGTGATGATGCCATTTTTCAAATAAGCTTCAAACTGACTACTCCTCTAATTCATTTAATAATACGGAAATGGAGTAAAACTTAATATATGATTCAATGAAACTAGCAAAGAATACATACTTCTTCGTGCTTATTTTCTCTGGTTTAACTTCTGTCTTCTTATTGAGGTCTTTTAGTGAAGAACTGAGGTAGAGTTCTTTGGGAACTGAAGCCACAGCAGGCATGATGAATTAGCTTTACTTTTCCACTTTCACAATGGACGGTGTACTTCATTAAAAGTAGTTCTTTTCTGAAACAAAACAAATGCAAATAATTCCAATTAACAAGTGAAAAGACAAAAAAGTTCTAAACTGACTCTTTTGTTAAAAGAGTTAAAAGACATAAAAGCCCTAAACTATATCTTTTGTTAAAAGAGTTAATTTCAAATTATCTTGAGTATCTATTTTGGGAATTCAAGATATAAAGGGTATCATTAAACAATTTAATTTTTTTCAAATATTCACTAAATGAATTATGATTTCTATTGCTTTGCCTTAATTATTAAGAATCTTTCCTGTCAAAAGAATTAACAGAATAAGAACTTCTATATTTTTCTACCATTAAATCTGCATTAATGCATAGATCACAAGTAGAAAGAAGTTTCATTTAGAAATATTTCCCTCTCTCATTGATAATACCAGTTTATAAAAGGAAACAAACTGGGGGTAGGGAGTAGGCAGGGCCACTTTATGTGGAGTTAGGGATATATGAACAGAATACACCCAAGTACTTTGGTTTATTCTAAAAAGGGTCTTTGAAGCTTCATTACATTCTTTGCTCCTCATACACTGTGCTAAATTCTGATTAGGAAGATGGAGCAAGTAGTAAAATGAACATTAAGAGGAAGAAAAGCTGGGTATGTATCAATTGTGTGTGTATGTGTGCAGGAATGCATATAGGGCAGATCAGGAGAGCATAGCAAATGAGAAGTCTCGGCAAGATCCTAAGTTGTCACCAAATGAAAGCTTCAGAGGAATCCCATTAAATTTATACAATGTCTTCTGCTGTGAAGAACTAATTGCAATTCAAATAAATACAGGCATACCTTGTTTCACTGTACTCCATTTTATTGTGCTTCTGTTTTTTACAAACTGAAGGTTTATGGCCACACTGCATCAAGCAAACCTACTGGTGTCATTTTTCCAACATCTGCTTACTTCATGTCTGTGTCACACTTTGGTAATGCTCACAGTATTTCAAACTTTCATTATTATATTTTTTAGTTATCTGTGATTACTGATTATGACTCGCTGAAAGCTCAGATTATGGTTAGCATTTTTTAGCAATAATTTTTTATTAAGTTTTTAATTTTGATTTCAGTATAGTTAACATAGCGTTATATTAACTTCAGGAGTACAACGTATTGATTCAAGAATTCTACGCATTACTCAGTGCTCTTCATGATAAGTGTACTCTTTACTCCACATTACATATTTCACCGATTGCCCCCCCCCCCCGGTAGCTACCAGTTTGTTTGTGCCCGGGTGGCTCAATCAGTTAAGTGTCTGACTTCAGCTCAGGTCATGATCTTGCAGGTCAGTGGGTTTGAGCCCTGCATGGGGATCTGTGCTGATGGCTCAGAGCCCTCTTCAGATTCTGCGTCTCCCTCTCTCTCTGCCCCTTCCCTGTTCATGCTCTGCCTCTTTCTCGAAAATAAACATTTAAAAAATCTTTTCAAAAGAATCTGTTTCTTGGTTTGTCTACCTTGTTTTTTTTTTTCCTTTGTTTCGTTTCTTAAATTCCACGAGTCAATAATATGGTATTCGTCTTTCTCTAAAAATGTCATTTATATTCTCTAGTGCCATCCATGTTGTTGCAAATGGCAAGATTTCATTCTTTTATATCGCTAAGTATTTCATTACGTATATAAAATATGTTTCATATATATGCACCATATATAATAAATATGTAACATATAAAATATTTTACATATAATTATATGCCATACTCATATATATATATATAATATATACCACTTCTTCATCTATTCATCTACCAAAGAACACTTGGGTTGCTTCCATATCTTGGCTATTATTATAAATAATGCTGCAATAAACAAAGGGGTGCATGTATCCCTTTGAATTAGTGTTTTTGTATTTTGGGGGTAAATACCCAGTAGTGATTACTGGATCATTGGGTAGTTCTGTTTTTAACTTAAAAAATTTTTTTTAATGTTTTTATTTGTTTTTGAAGACAGAGAGAGACAGAGTATGAGCAGGGGAGGGGCAGAGAGAGGGGGAGACACAGAATCTGAAGCTGGCTCCAGGTTCTGAGCTGTCAGCACAGAGCCCGACACGGGGCTTGAACTCATGGAGTGTGAGATCATGACCTGAGCTGAAGTTGGATGCTCAACTGACTGAGCCACCTAGGCACCCCTATTTTTAACTTTTTAAGAAACAGTCACACTGTTTTCGACAGTGGCTGCACCAGTGGCTGCGCAGTGCATGAGGGCTCCTGTTTCTTCATTCTTGCCAACATTTGTTTCTTGTGTCTTTGATTTTAGCCATTTTGGCAGATGTGAGATACCTCATTGTAGTCTTCATTTGCATTTAGATGATGATGATGAGTGACACCGAATACCTTATGTGTGTCTGTTGGTCCTCTATAGGTTTTTTTTTCTTTAGAATTTTTAAACGTTTATTTTTGAGAGAGAGAGCAAGAGCATGAGCAGGGGAGGGGCAGAGAGAGGGAGGCAGAGGGTCTGAAGCAGGCTCTGTGCTGTCAGCACAGAGCCCAATATGGGGCTCCAACTCACAAACCATGAGATTATGACCTAACCGACTATGACACCCAGGCGCCCTAGGTCTCCTGTGAAGAAATGTCTGTTCATGTCTTCTGCCTGTTTTTAAACTAGATTATTGTTTTCGGGTATGGGGTTGTATAAGTTCTTTATATATTTTGGATACTAACCCTTTATCAGATATGTTATATGCAAATATCTTCTGCCATTCACTAGTTTGCCTTTGTTTCCCTTACCGTGCAGCTTTTTGACGTAGCCCCAAGAGTTTATTTTTCCGCTTGCCTCATGAGATATATATAGAAAAATGTTGCTATGGCCGATGGTAGAGAAATTACTGCCTATGATCTCTTAGGATTTTTGTGGCTTCAGGTCTCATATGTAGGTCTTTAATCCATTTTGAGTTTATTTTTGTGTATGAAGAAATACATTGTGTGGTCCAATTTCATTCTTTTGCATGTAGCTGTCCAGATAGCCCAACATGATTTGTTGGTCTTTTTTCCATTGTATATTCTTGCCTCCTTTGCTGAAGATTAAGGGACTATACAATCGTGGGTTTATTTCTGGGTTTTCTATTCTGTTCCATTGATCTATTGTATTTTTATGCCAGTATCCTACTATTTTGATTACTACACCTGTGTAATAAAACTCTGGAATTGTGATAACTTCAGTTTCATTTTTTCTTTTTCAAGATTGCCTTGGTTACTTGGGGTCTCTTGTGGTTCCATACAAATTTTAGGGCTGTTTGTTCTAGTTTGAGTTGCTGTTTTGACAGGGATTGCATTAAATCCGTAGATTGCTTTGGGTAGTATAGAAATTTGAACAATATTTGTTCTTTCAACCTATGTGCATAAGACTGTCTTTCCATTTCTTTGTATTCTCAATTTCTTTCATCAGTGATTTATAGTTTTCAGAGTACAGGTCTTCCACTTCCTTGGTTAAATTTATTCCTAGATATTTTATTGTACTTGGCGCAACTGTAAATGGAATTCTTAATTTCACTTTCTGCTGCTTCTTTATAAGTGCATAGGAATGCAACAGATTTCTACACACTGATTTTGTATCCTGTGACTTTACCAATTAATTTATCAGTTCTGGTACTTTTTTTGGTTTATGCTTTAGGGTATTCTATATACAGTACCATGTCATCTGCAAAGAGTAAAAGTTTTACTTCTCCCTTACCGATATGGATGCATTTCTATTTGGTGTCTGATTGCTGTGGCTAGGACTTCCAGTACTATGTTGAATAAAAGTGGGGAGAATGGACATCCTTGTCTTGTTCCTGATCTCAGGGGGAAACCTTTCAGTTTTTCACCATTGAGTATGATGTTAACTGTGGGTTTCTCATAGATGGACTTTATTATGTTGACATATGTTTCCTCTACACCTACTTTGTTGAGGGTTTTTGTCATGGATGTTGTACTTTGTCAAATGCTTTTCCTACATCTATTAAAATGATCATATGGTGTGTATGCTTTCTCTTACTGATGTGATCTATCACAGAGATTGATTTGTGAATGCTGAACCAACCATCCTGCCATACCAGGAATAAATCTACTTGATCATGGTGCATTTTTTTTTTTTTAATGTATTGTTGGATTCAGTTTGCTAGTATGGAGATATTGGCCTATAGTTCTCTTTTTTTATGGTGTCTTTATTTAGTTTTGGTATCAGGGTGATACTGGCTTCATAGAATGAATTCTGAAGTTTTTTTCTCTTTTAGAAGAGTGGGTATTAACTCTCCTTTAAATGTTTGGTAGAATTTGTCTGTGAAGCCGACTGGTCCTGACTTTTGTTTGTTGGCAGTTTTTGATGACTCATTCAATTTCCTTGCTGGTAATCAGTCTGTTCAAATTTTCTATTTCTTCCTGCTTTAGTTTTGGCAGATTATATACTTCTAGGAATTTATCCATTTCTTCTAGGTTGTCCAATTTGTTGGCATATAATTTTTCATAATATTCTTTTATAATTGTTTGTATGTCTGTGGTGTTGGTTGTTATGCCTCCTGTTTCATTTGTGATTTTGTTTATTCAAGTTTGTTTGTTTTTGAAGAGTCTAGCTAGAGGTTTATCAATTCTGTTGATCTTTTTAAAGGACCAGCTCCTGATTTCATTGATCTGTTCTATTTTTTTGTTTTTGTTTCTATGTCATCTATTTCTGTTCCAATCTTAATAGTTCCTTCCTTCTGTTGGTTTTAGGTATGTTTGTTCTTTTTCTAGCTCCTTTAGGTGTAAGGTTAGGTTGTTTGAGATTTTTCTTGCTTCTTGAAGTAGCCCTGTATTACTATACACTTCCCTCTTAGAACCACTTTTGCTGCATCCCGAAGATTTTAGACTGTGGCGTTTTCATTTTCATTTGTTTCCATGAAATTTATGATTTCGTGGTTGACCCATTCATTGTGTAGTACCATGTTATTTAACTTCCATGTAGTGCTCTTTCCAGATAGTTTCTTGTAGTTGATTTCTAGTTTCATAGTGTTGTGGTCAGAAAAGATGTATATTACTGATCTTTTTGAATTTGTTGACTTGTTTTGTAGCCTAATATGTGATCTTTTGTGGAGAATGTTCCGTGTGCACTTGAAAAGAGTCCATATTCTGATGTTTTATGATGGAATATTCTGAATATACCCGGTAAATCCCTCTGGTCAGTGGTCATTTAAAGCTACTGTTTTCAGTGTGACTGACTGGCACAGTGAGAAGAGTATGTGACTCTTGATCTAGGGGTTGTGAGTTCAAGCCCCATGCTGGGTGTAGAGATTACTTAAACAAACATAATTTAAAAATAAAGCTACTGTTTCCTTGTTGATTTTGTTTGGATGATCTGCTCATTGATGTAAATGGGATAATAAAGTCCCTTTCTGTTATTGTATTACTACTAATGATTTCCTTTATGCTTGCTATTAACTGTTTAATGTATTTGGGAGCTCCCATGTTGGGTACATTAAATATTTACGATTGCTATATCTTCTTGCTGGATTGTCCCCTTTATGATTATATATATAGTGTCCCTGTCTGTCTGTTACAGCCTTGCCCAAATGTCTATCTTGCCCAATGTAAGTATTGCTACCTTGGCTTTCTTTTGACATCCATTTACAAGATAAGTATTTCACCATCCCCTCACTTTTAATCTGCAGGTGTCTTTGGTCTGAAATGAACCTCCTGTATGCAGCATTATTCATGGGTCTTTTTTTTTTTTTTTTTAATGCACTCTATCACCTTATGTCTTTTGACTGGAGCATTCAATTTACGTTCAAAGTAATTGTTGATAGATATGTATTTATTGCCATTTTATTACTTGTTTTGTGGTTGTTTCTACAGATTTTCTCTGATCCTTTTTTCTCTTGCTCTTTCATGATTTATTGGTTTTCTTTAGTGATATACTGGAATTCCTTTCTCTTTGTTCTTTGCATACCCATTACTGGCTTTTTATTTGTGGTTACTCTTAGGTTTATTATAACATCTTATATATATAGTAATCTATATTAAGTTGGTGATCCACTTTGTACTCCTCTCCCACCCCATGTTTTAGGTATATGGTGTCATATTTTACATCCTTTTATTTTATGAATCCTTTAATTTTTACAGAAATACTCATTTTTACTGCTCTTGTGTTTTTTACTTTTCATCCTCTCATGGTCTTTCCTTTCCATTCAATGATTTCCCTTTAATATTTCTTGTTGGGCTGGTTTAGCACTTATGAACTCCTTTAATTTTGTTTGTCTGAGAAACTCTTTATCTCTCCTTCTCTTCTGAATGCTAGCCTTTCTGGATAGAGTATTCTTGGCTGCAGATTTTTCCCTTCCAGCACTTTGAATATATTATGCCACTCCCTTCTGGCCTGCAGTTTCTGCTGCAAAATTTGCTTACAGGCTTATGGGGCTTCACTTGTATGTAACTATCTTCTTTTCTCTTGCTGCTTTAAGAATTTTTTATTACTACTTTTTGCCATTTTAATTAATATGTTTTGTGGTATGGACCTCCTTGCATTAATTTTTTTGGGAAGATCTCTGCGCCTCCTAGACTTGGATTTCTGTGTCCTTTCCCAGATTAAGGAAGTTTTCAGCTATTATTATTTCTTCAAATAAATTTTCTATCCCCTTTTCTCTTCTTCGGAGATCCCTATAATGCAGATGTTACTACACTTGATGGAGTCAGAGTTCCCTACAACTATTCTCAATTTACCTAATTTCCTTTCCTCTCCTTTGCTCAGCTTGGTTACCTTCCATTACTCTTCCAGGTCATTAATTTGTTCCTCTGCCTCATCTAGTTTGCTATTTATTCCATCAGGTGTATTTTAGTTTCATTTATTGTGTTCCTCTTTTTTTTCTTTAGTGTTTTTTTTTTTTTTTTTTTTTTTTTTTTTTTTTTTTTTTTTTTTTGAGAGAGACTGAGCAGGAGCAGGGGAGGGACAGAGAGAGAGGGAGACACAGAATCCAAAACAGGCTCCAGGCTCTGAGATGTCAGCACAGAGCCCGATGCGGGGCTTGAACCCACAAACCCCAAGATCATGACCTGAGTCAAAGCTGGACACTTAACCAACTGAGCCACCCAGGTGTCCCTCATTTATAGTGTTCTTGATATCTGGTTCTGTTTTCTTTGTTAAGTGTCTCATTCGCTGATGTAGTCCACTCTTTTCTCAAGTCCAGTGAGTTATCTTAGTGATCATTACTTTAAATTCTTTAGCAGGCACATTATATCCATTTCACTTAGTCTTCTGTTGCGGTGTGGTCTTGTTCTTTCATTTTGGACATATTTCTCTGTCTCCTCATTTTGTTGACTTTGTTTCTCTGTGGTAAGAAGGTAAGCTACATCTCTTGCTCTTCACGTTAATGGCCTTATGAAGAAGAGGTCCCGTAATGTCCTGTGTTCAATGTCCCCTGTTCCCCAGGGCCTGGTGCTTCAGGGAGTATCTCCCATGTGTGTTGCGTGTGCTCTGCTGTTGAGAACCTGGCCTCTTTTTCCTTCAATCCAGTTGTCTGCAGAGGCTCTCTTTGCCTGTTGTGGGCAGTGTTTGATCCTGGGTGGGGTGGGGTGGGACACATTTTAACGAGGTGTGTGGTGGTCGGCTTGCGAAATGAGATGTGTCACTGCTGCCGGTATTACTGAGGTCCCACAAAATGCATGCGTCGGGAGACAAGGTGTTGGTGGGGTCTGTGCCAGTCTTCTGGGGGAGGGGGCCTGCAGTGCCCAGACTGAGCCAAGTGTGACTGGGAAGGGCAATCTGCCAAGTACAGGGATCAGGCTTGGTGTAAGCAAATTACGTAGTGAGTGTTGGTGCTATGCTGGTCCCTGCAGGTGGCACTGTGTTTATACTGGGGAGAGTGTGCCAGCTCCTTTGTTCCTGTTGGGGTCTCTCTGTGATCCCTGCCTCTCTAGGCCACACTCTGAATAAATCACTCTCTTTCCCACTTGCCCCCAGTGTTTTTCAAACTGCTGTTTCCAGGCTGTATCTTCATGGGCTGTTTGTCGTGCTGTCTCTTTAAGGTTGGGGACTCCACTTCCTAACACCTTCCTGGCTCTCCAAGAGCCCAAGCCTGCTGATTTTTAAAATCCCAGGCTTTAAGTCCCACCGGTAAAATCCCAGGCTCTAAGTCCCACCGGTCGTAAGATATCACAAAATGCAGCTCCTCTCGCTTTCAAAGCAAATGCTATGGGAAAATGTCTCCCCTGTGTGGGCTCTCTGGTGTGAAGCTCTCTGTTGTTTGCCCTTCTTCTTACCACCAGTTCCCTCCCCACCATAGATAGCTGCAGTTCATTTTGCTTCCAAACTGTATCTCTGCCCTCCCTACCTTCTCTGATGGGGCCTTCTTCTTCCACACCTTTAGCTGTGGAATTTGTTATGCCAGTCTCCAAATCATTTTCTGGGCCATTTACACTGATGTGAGTGTTATCTAGTAGTAACTCTGGGACAAGGTGAGCTTAGGGTTCTCCTACTCTACCATCTTCCCAGCCAGCAATAAAGTATTTTTTAATTTAACAATGTAGTTTTTTAGACCTATGCTATTGCACACTAAATAGACTATAGTACAGTGTAAACATAACTTTCATATGGATTAGGAAACAAAAAAATTCATTTGGTTCTTTTTATTGCAATATTTGTTTTATTGCAGTGGTCTGGAACTGAACTCACAATGCCTCCAAGGTATGACTGTAACTACATTAATGCATTTAACAGACTGTAACTTTTCCCCCATCATTTCCTTTCACTATCTTAATGCTCTTCCTTTTATCAGTTTACTTTTATTAGATGAGTGGTCATCAATGAATATCTAATCCTGAAAAGCTGAGTAAGGTACAACTTAGGGGGAAAAAGGCATCTGTTCACTTTTGTGAAACTCCAAAGGCACCCTGATTTGCTTTGATTCTAGTCATGTTTTATATTAAATACTAATATTTTGTGATTTTTTTAAAACTTATTCCTTCTAACCCTGTACAATCAACCGACTGCCTTAGTCACCAAACCTAGCTGTCTATTTTTCTCTAAAAGTTACATTTTTATAACATTCATGTTTTTCCATCTTATACTTGCTCTATGTACCTACAAACACATGTTTAATCAAATGCTTTACTTAGCAGTTTCAGATCTCTGCATTTAGGAACAAGTCTTAAATAGAAGCACTTTCTACACTTGTCTCTCCACCCTGTGTTCTGTGACTAAAGCCAAAGGGATAGGGGAGGAAAAAAAACCTTTGGACCACACCATCATTCCCAAATGGATCAAAAACATTAAATGTCCTTCTAGTTACATATCTAATTCATCAACAATTCATCACAAAAACAGGTCACAGCACCCATTAAGTAGAGTATGACAGGGATCCCTTGGATTTCCTCACAATTACAGAGATTAGAGCATTGTCTGAGTATCTTAACTTGCAAAAAACACTGTTATGTATTAAAGATATAAAGGGTATATAAGACATGGTCCGTGACTTTCCAAGATAAACAGTTTAACCACAGAACACCCTTTCGTCCCCCATTCCCACCTCCTGCCTATCCCCCCAACTCTGAGTGAAAAAGCAGGAATATATATAACACCATTTGTATAAAGTTTTAAAACGAATTAAATTTAACAGTGTATTGCTTAAAGATACAAATAAGATAAATCTATAAAGACAGACAGGAAATGATAAACATAAATTCTGTATCTGGAGAGGCAGACAGAGGATGTAATCAGGAGACACATACAAGGTATCAGTAAGGTTTTATTCCTCAGCTTCAGTGGCACATTTGAAGGTGATCATACGGTAATCATTTTATTGTCATGCTTCATAACATATAAAAGAATTTAAGTAATGTACTTAACATAGATCTCATAAAAATTTTAAAGAAAGCAATTAACTATGAGTATAACAATGCAAATATGAATAAAAATGTGCAATTGTATATAAGTATGAAAACACCCAGACACATGTGAAAGTTAGGAAGTATGGGTAAAACAAAGACAAAATATGTATGTTTTAAAATATTGATTTAAAAAAATATATTTAGAATATTGGAAGAGCCTGACATATAAATCTTTTGGAATATAGCTTTCATACAGTGGTGTGAATAGAAGCAAAAGCATGAGCATTAAGGAATAAAGAAATGGAAACATTGTAGATAACTTGAAAAGAGAATGCTGGGATAGAGTTGGATGGTGCTCCAGGAACATGATTTCTACTGAAATATAAGAAGCAATAGTTGAGGAGTAATACATTTGACTAAAGGAAAGCACAGTAAGGTCAAGAAACTCTTAAGGAAGGTGTTTAAGGAAACATATAGCAGAGGGCAGGGGACACTGGAGCTGGGACTATTAATGAGGCCAGAAGACAGATAATGGTAACAAGAGCTATTTCTGACTCTTCTGCCCTCAAGTAGCTCAGCTAAGATCTTAGGCTTACTTAGCCAACAGTGAACAAATATCTGCTCCCCCAATACAAACCACCTCTTGAAATGTAATTCCCCCAAAACCCAATCATTTTTTGTTGGTGATACTAGTAAGTGTACTAAGACAGGGACTAAAGCCAGAGTTAGGCAGAGTAACCAGGTACCAGTCTGACAGTACCTGTTTTTCCAACTCTATTCTCTATCTGGGTCACAAGTTAGTGGTCTAACCACAGAATATATGTTCAAAAAGTCAGATAGAGCCTATTTTGTTGATTCATGACAATTAGGTTTCTTGGCTGGGAAAGAAAGCTATTGATTTGAACCTTCTAAAATTAAGGTCTAGACAATATTCTCAGTTGCATCTGTTTTTCATGATTACCTTTAAAGCTTGGATCTTTGAAAGACAAATAATACAAAAACTAATTATGCTGTCTAGGTAACTTAAAATAGGAAACCATTAGCTATCTCAAGATTAAATTTGATTCAAACATTCACAGATATCCTGCTGTATAAAAGGTATTGTGCTGCCAAGAACTCAAAGATTAGATATCTCTTTCCTCAACAAGTTTAAAAAAATTAACGTGAAAGAGAAAGCTGGAAGCAATGGTAATACAACACAGTAAGATATCCAACTATAAAGAGTTATAAACATTGTACAATAAGAAAAATTAACAAGGAAGATTAACCATGAGAAGAGGGATCTTGGAAGAGACAGCATTTATGTGAATCTTGGTAAAAGGCTTTTGACAGGAAAAAAATCAAAGAACATCTTTAGGAACTAGCCGATATAGGGAACGAACTAAGACCTACTAGACAGGAAAGCCTGAAAAAATAGTCTGGGAACAGAAAATGGAAGGCCTTGAATGTCACATTAAAGCATTTACTTTGTTTTCTAAAGGTAATAACCATAAGGTTCTGAAGAAGAGAGTTACATGATCCAAACTGGCAACACTACAAAGTTAGGTTTTAAAAGACTGGAGATAAAGAAGACACTAGTAACCTATGATAATGATCCTAAGGAAAGATGATGAAGGTCAGAACTAGGGCAGGAGAGATGGAATGGAGGAGGCAGATACAAGAGACACTGCAAAGGTAGAATAACAGGGACTGGCTAACAATTAGATACATGGAGGGAAAGTACAATAATAAGATTACGGTGACAAAGTTTTTTCTGAGGGTTTCTGGGAGAAAGATTGTATTTTTTTTTTCAACGTTTTATTTATTTTTGGGACAGAGAGAGACAGAGCATGAACGGGGGAGGGGCAGAGAGAGAGGGAGACACAGAATCGGAAACAGGCTCCAGGCTCTGAGCCATCAGCCCAGAGCCTGACGCGGGGCTCGAACTCACGGACCGCGAGATCATGACCTGGCTGAAGTCGGACGTTTAACCGACTGCACCACGCAGGCGCCCCATGAAAGATTGTATTTTTTAAAGTGAACTTCTCTGTCCTTATTTGATTTTTTTTTTAAGATTTTATTTTTAAGTAATCTCTACACCCACTCCAATTTATAACCCCGAGATGAAGAGTAGCATGCTCTACTGACTGAGCCAGCCAGGCACCCCTGTCCTTATTTGATTTTTGAGAATAGCTGAAATAAGAAAACATTTTCTCTAATAAAAGGACCAAGGTTGTTTTCATTTTCATTCACAAAATTATATAAATTATGCTGTTAAATAAGATGCCTGGTATTAAAAATACTTAACAGTACTGCCTTAATTGCTGTTTGTCTCTACAAGCACACATTCTACAGAAGTCAAAGTACAAGGTAAAGAGTATTTGCCCTAAACAAATAAGACAGCAAAGAAGGATACATGTGTAACTTAAATCTATGGGAAATTTAATGTGTTAAATTCCTGATAAGTCATTCTGCTACACTTTAAAGTGAAAACCTCTAGAGATTTCAAAATAGACTGACAAAATAAATTAAGGGCTGTATCACTGGATGAAATCATAATTTATTTGGGCTGTAACAGTAAAAACAAGAAAAAGAGCAGCAGCAGTTTGTTGTTGTCACAACAATCCTACTGATCCTTATAAAATGTTTAATATGTATAGAACTCAATTTATACAGTCTACTTGTTTAGCTCTAGAACTGAATATAACATACAGCCCACTAAAACTGTGTTATGCTTCAGAAAGGTTTGTAAGTTAAAAACAAATAAAAACAAAAAAGGATAGGTAAGAAAAATTAAAGTTCTTCTAAAAAATTAATTTTCTTAAGATGTGTAAATCTGATAAAGATGAAATATTTCAGGGGCGCCTGGGTGGCTCAGTCAGTTAACCATCTGACTCTTGATTTCAGCTCAGGTCATGATCTCAGAGTTCGTGAGTTTGAGCCCCGCATAGGGCTTTGCACTGACAGGGTGGAGCCCGCTTGGGATTCTCTCTCCTCTCTCTCTGCCTCTCCCCTGCTCACTATCTTTCCTCTCAAAATAAATAAATAAACTTAAAAAAAAAAAAAAAGATGAAATACTTCAGCTTCAGTCAAACGGCAATGCTCCAAAAGTGAAATCCAGACAGTACTGAAATGAGCTAACAATGGGGGAAGGAAAGGGAACGCAGATGTATCCACCTCTCTGTTTATGATATCCTTCTGATTCTTCCAAAGAGAAAAAGTAGAAATGAGATGACCTGAACCACAAAGACTAAAAAGTAAAAAAAGTGAAGACTGAGGTTTGTGGTATTCAAACTGGTCCTGATATCTGAACTAGGGCTTCACACGAGCCACTGCCTGGGTTCTTGGCAAAGCTGAAAGGAAAGCAAAGTTTGTCTCCAGCAGGCATCCATCATCTCATCTCATCTCTACCCTTCTGACAGCAATAGCACTCATTATATCTTCTGATTGCCTTATATGTCATATAAGGCATTCTATACTCATTCTAATTTAAATGCCATAGAGTAGTAAGTATTCATGAAATGTTTTAATTTTTTTTTAGTGTTTATATTTGAGAGAGGGAGAGAGAGACAGAGCATGAGGAGGGGAGGGGCAGAGAGAGAGACGGAGACACAGAATCTGAAGCAGGCTCCAGCTCTGAGCTGTCAGCACGCAGCCCGATATGTGGCTTGAACTCACAAACCGTGAGATGATGACCTGAGCCAGAGTCAGATGCTTAACTGACTGAGCCACCCAGGCACACCTCATGAAATGTTTTAAAGTACTCTTAAAGTTGGGGCACCTGGGTGGCTCAGTCACTTAAGCGTTCAACTCTTGATTTCAGTTCAGGTCATGATCTCACAGTTCATGGGATCGAGCCCTGAATCAGGCTCTGCTGTCTGACAGCACAGAGCCTGCTTGGGGTTCTCTCTCTCACTCTCACTCTCTCTCTCTCTCTGTCCCTTCCCCACTCATGCTCTCTCAAAATAAATAGATTAAAAAAAATAATAAGGTAATCCTAAAGTATTAAAAGGCTCAACCCCTTCAAGAATTAGTGACTGCTAAAACTTAGTTAAAACTAAGTATCTGCTATGTGTCTAGCACTTGCTGTGTGACAGTAATGTTTTAAAAATCCACCTATACCTGGGTGGCTCAGTTGGTTGAGTGTCCGAATCTTAACTATCAGCTCAGGTTGTGGTCTCACAGTCATGGGATCAAGCCCCATGTCGGGCTATGTGCTGACAGCATGGAGCCTGCTTGAGATTCTATCTCTCCCTCTCTCTCTGCTCCTCCCCTGCTCTCACGCACACACACACTCTGTCTCTCTCAAAATAAAGACTCAAAAAAATTTTTTAACACTTTATTGTAAAGTAGGTTTTGTGATAGATGGCTTTGCCCAACTATTGGCTAATGTAAGTGATCTGAGCACGTTTAAGGTAGCCTAGGCTAAGCTATGATGTTTGTTAGGTTAGGTGTATTACATGCATTTTCAGCTTAATGATATTTTCAATTATGATGGATTTATTGAGACATTATCCCATCATAAATTGAGAAGGATTTGTAATCCCTATAGTATTCCTTATTTTTTTTAAGACCATTTAGAAGGTCACAATCAGCATTTAAAAAATAAAATTGACGAGAAAATATGAGAGCATGTCACATATGGTAAGGTTAAGTATTGTTTCGTCAAACTTCAGTTTTGTTTATATGCGTATGCATATACAGAACACTGGGTTGAAATGTAAAATGTATTTCTTACTATAGGTTACAAATGAAAAAGTGTACAAGTTCTGCAGAGTAATGCTATTCCAAGTGTGGCCCACAGACCAGTGATGGTTGGGGAACTGTCACCCGTGTGTGATAACATAAGAAATTTATGAAAGAATGTAAATCAATTAAGCACACTGAAGTTGTTATAGTAGCAAGACTTTCTCTGTGAAGAAAGCAATCCACTGATTCATATTCAAGCCTATCACACAGACTGACTACTTCGAGTGACACTGCTCTAGAGGATAAAGAGAGTCACCACAGGGCTTCTGATTCAAATCTTAGTTTAGTTACCAAGACCAATCTAATACTTATTAAATAATAAGCCATCAACTAATTGCTACTCTGTACATTAATATGTGACTCCAGTCACTGGGAAGTCAAAAGAAGGAGAAAATGCAGTGTAGCTTCTTCCAGCCACTCTCTTCTCTTTTGTGCTGGTCCTTCTGCTTTCAAGGACCAACTTAAGGTCCACTTCTTCCATCCTTGATGGCCCCAGTTCTTGGAAGTTCATTTCTTGATCTCAGGTCTACAGTATGTGTAATCTATGTCATTGCCTTTGCCTTAGTATGGTATTTGGGCCAAATGACAGTTATGACTAGGTTTTAAGACCCTCATACCTCATAAACATGCAGTGCTCATGATGATGTGATGAAGCAGAGACAGAAACTAGCCCTATGGATGAGATTTAGCTATGAACAGAGAGAAAGGAGGGAATTCCAGAAGAGGAAACCAACATGAACAAAGACACAAAATGAGGAATTAGTATGGGAAGGCAATGAAAAAAATAAGGAATACTATAGGGATTACAAATCCTTCTCAATTTATGATGGGGTAATGTCTCAATAAATCCATCATAAATTGAAAATATCATTAAGCTGAAAATGCATGTAATATACCTAACCTAACAAACATCATAGCTTGACCTAGCCTACCTTAAACGTGCTCAGATCACTTACATTAGCCAATAGTCGGGCAAAGCCATCTATCACAAAACTTACTTTACAATAAAGTGTTAAATATCTCATATAATTTATTGAATACTATACTGAAACTGAAAACAGAATAGTTGGAGTGTATCAGTTGTTTACCCTCACTATTACATGGCTGACTGGGTGCTCTGGCTCACTGCCACTGCCCAGCATCACAAGGGAATATACCACATAGTGTTGCCTGGGAAAAGATCAAAATTCAAAATTTGAAGTACGGTTTCTACTGAATGTGTATCACTTCTGCGTCATCAAAAAGTTGAAAAATCCTAAGTCAAACCATTGTAAATTGGGCACCATCAGTACTGGGAAATTATCAGATCAATGGATTACATGCAAATGTACTCTTTACGTGTCACTACTCTGACATGCTAGATCCCTAGCACCTACCTCAGTCCTTACAGTCAACACTTAATAATGGTTGGCTAACAATAAATTATATTAGGTAAGGAGATGGAGTCATATCATGGAGGACTTCTGAAGCCGTCAAGTATTGTTTATATTTTATTCAGCAGGCAATAAACTAGTTTTGTTTTGTTTTTTTGGGAGAGAGAGAGAGAGAGAGGGAGAGAGGGAGACAGAGAGGAAGGGAGAGAGAAGAGCAAGCAGGGGAGAGGGAGAGAGAGACTTTTAGGCCTCAACGTGGGGCTCAATCTCATGGGGGCTCAATCTCACGACTATGAGATCATGACCTGGGCCACAATCAAGAGGTGGACGCTTAACCAATTGAGTCACCCAGGCACCCCTAAACCAGTTTTGAAGGGAAAAATGATATCTCAGGGCAGGTCAAAGTGGGAATATACAAGATGGATGTGAAGAAACAAGAACAAAAGAATAATACTTTGTAATCCCTTACAGCTATTCTTGGATAAGAATTAGCAGGCTGTTGCACTTAAGAGAACACAAAAAGGCAGAAGCATGCTTCTGTAACAGACTGAAACAGAAAATTTTCTCTTCTGTACACACACACACACACACACACACCACAGAATGGTAGTGCTACTAACAACAACAACAAAATGAATACTGTGGTCTTAAAAATGTCAGTTTACCGCAGCACTTCTCAACCTGGGCACTACTCCTATTTTGGACCAGATAAAAATTTGTTGTGGGAGGCTGCTCTCTGCATTGTAGGATATTTAGGAGCATCCCTGGACTCTACCCACTAGATGCCAGTAGTATTCATCTCCATCCTGTTGTGACAACCAAAAATGTCTCCAGACATTCCTGAATGACCTCTGGGGGGCAAAATTACTCCCAAATGAGAACTATTGATTTACAGAAAATTTTGAACATGTATACAAAAAGAACAACACGTAAAGATGTCTTGACAGAGATATAAATATGTAATTAGAGACTTGGTCCATAGAGAGACCAGACAAATATTAAATCAACTATTAAAGCATTAATGTTAATTTTGATAATCCCTATTGTTTTGGGAGATAACAAAGTATTGACACTTAAATGATATATTATCTAGGATGTGGTTCAAAATAATCTGACTTGTTTCACTTTTATGTATACTTTAAAATTTCTATAATAGTTTTTAAAACACAGACATCATTTATGCTAATAATAAATCAGGAGAATGAATCAAGGAAATAAGATCTTGTTTCTCTATAACTGATAATATACTTGAAGGGCTCAGAACCTGGTGGGGAGGAGTATGAAAGGGAATGTTTCTAAAAGAGGAAAGAAACAGCCTGAAGAAAAACCAGATAAGTGCAATGTCATGAAAAGCACAAAAAAAGAGCTTCAAAGAACTTTAAGTTCTTACAATGCTTAAAAAGAAAAAAAAAAAAAGAATAAAGTAACTAGTCCTAGTTTTGAAGACTGACTGTATAAATTGTCTTCTATTTGGCAAACATTTATTAGACTACCTACATCTATTCAAGGTGCCATGTCAGAAGCTATAAGAAATACACAGACTATACCTCCTAACAAAGCTTCCACCTTTTAAGATGAAAGAGAAGTACATAATGTTAATATAAAGCAAAGAACCATCATATAGGTACTAACAAACCATGCCAAAATCTGTAACTTGAATTAAGACTATTCCTAGAAAGAAACCAGAAAGGTAACTGTTTTCTGTAACAGGTGTCTACTTACATTTATAACCTTAATCCATTTTGTACATCTTTTCCCTACCTCCTTAATTTTTTTGGCATATACAAGAATAGATGAACAGGGAACCACATCATACTTAGTATGTACCAAAAACCACCATAAACAAAAGCAGACATGCTTCTCAATCTTAGCTGTAGAATCCCCTAAAGAATTTTTAAAAATATTGATGCACAGAACCCACTCCTAAATGCTTATATTAGAATCTTAGAGCATGGGACTTGCACACAGGTATTTTTTAAAAGCTCCTCAGGTAAATTCTAACACGTGGTCAAGACAGATCCATGGACATAAAAAATGGATATAAGCATGTTACTAAAAGCAGTGAAACAGTATGACCATGACAATTAGGCTCTAGTTGATATCAATATTTTAAGTCTTATGATTCCCAATCTATCAAAATAATAAGAAACCATGTTCTTTTTCTTTTTGAAGTTTATTTATTTTTGAGAAGAAGAGAGAAAAAGAGAGAGAGAGAAAGAGAGAAAGAGAGAAAGAGAGAGAGAGAGAGAGAGAGAGAATCCCAAGAAGGCTCCGCACTGTCAGCACGGAGCCCAACATGGGCTCGAACTCACAAACCATGAGATCATAACCAGAGCCAAAGTCAGACGTGTAACTGACTGAGCTACCCAGGTGCCCTCAGAAATCATTTTCATTTTTAAAATTATGTAACTGAGAGAATAATAATTAAAATAAAACCTTCAGGATTCCTATACCCATAACTTTTTCAGGACTAATTTGTTTTGAAATTGGTATTATAACATGTAACAATTTCTCTTACTATAAAGACATACAGGTTCACACCATTATTGGTATGTTTCAGAGAATTCAGAATTATGAAAAACTAAACTGTAATGTGTTAGAGGAGACACTGACTTTATTCACCACTACACATGAGTAGTTTTACTTGAATTAGTATGGCGATAAATATGGAATTCCAAATAAGCTTAATATAATATTTCATCATTTACTATATTAAGTTTTATGTTATTAGAGCACTGTAGGTCTTGGTTTCACTTTCCATTTATTAGCACATGACTTCGGGCAAATTCCTTAAATCCTCCCAACACCAACACTGCTACTCCTCAGTTTATGTCATCTACAAAATGGGAACGATTCATCTGCTTCTACAGAGTTTTCCTAAGTACCAAATGACAAAATACCTACAGAGAAATGCTTTGAAAATTGTAACGTACTGTGAAGATACAAAGCATTATGGTTAAAGAAATCAGAAGTGTACCTTACTCCGCATCTACTATTAAATCCAAACATTAGTTTAATACAACTTTATTATAGTAGGTTAATGGCCCCAAATTCTTTGATATTCTTCCCTCCAAAAAAGGTAGGGTCTGTCACTTGGTTAGGGGAGGGCTCTGACTGCTCTAACAGAGAATGCTGGAAGCTATGCTATGCCAATTTCTGGGTCCAGCTTTAAGAGACAGCTTTCACTTCTGTCTCCTCAAATACTTGCTCTTGAAACTCAAACTCCATGCTGTGAGACGTCCAAGGCACATGAAGAGTCCATGTGCAGGCGCTCCAGATAACATCCCCAGCTGAACTCCCAGACAACATCAACTGCCACCCATACAAATGAGCCATCTGGGATATCCCACTCGGGTAAGCTTTCAGATGACTCCAAAACCTAGCTGCTTATCTAACTACAAATGCATGAAATTCTTAAGTGAGAATCAACCAGCTGACCCCAGGCAGCCCAGAGAAATATAACAGATAAAACATTGTAGTTTGAAGCTACTTTGGAGTGATTCGTTATATAGCAATTGGTAACTGGGACAATAACCAATAGTTTTTAAAAAATGCTTCCTTAACTATATCTAATTTGGCTATCAACTCATATTTAATGGGCACATTTTCCCCTTAATCTTTACAAAAATAATTGCAACTTCATGTAGAAAATATGTTAGATATTTTAAGGGAAAAAAATCTAATATGCTTGATTTTAGAACTTTACAGAAGCCATTTTGGATCTTTCCCAGTATGTTCATATTACTGAACAAATGACCACAATGATTAATAAAGGTCAAGCAGATATACAGAGTTAAATGCTAGAAAGACATCTTTAAATTCTTTTTGTTTTTCTCACGCATTGTTTTCTTAAAGAACACATACCTACATGCTTACATGCAATTAATGCATATTTAGGTCATTAATAACAAGTGTTGTTTTACTATTATAAGAATCTTACTATCTAATTTTAAAGATATACCTAATGTGCCACAAAAAAAGGGATACACGTTTCAAGGCAGCCAGAGCAATATGATAAAAGCAAAGCACAACCTACATCACCTTTCAGACAAACTGGTCCAGTACTGTGGAGTCACAAGAAACTATTTAAATCCATCAGAAAGACATTTGACAATGAACCTTAAACAGAATCTGTTGAAATGCAAAATCTGCTTACAGAGCAAAGCCCCAGAGCAAGCCTAGAACAGGTACAGTTCCTTAACAATATCACTTGATATTTTTAATGGCTGCAGAAGACATACAAAAACTAAGACTGCTTGCAGATTCGGAAAGAGTAACATCCCTTTCATCTGAAACCCTCAAGGTGCTTAACAAATATTAAATGCCTTCAGGTAAGTATTTTGTTAGTGATTATATGACTTGCTTCAAGGTCATAGAATGAACTGGAGAAAAGAATGAACCCGAGAAGTGTGGTCTACAGCTTTATGTATAAATGAACATCAGTGCGATTCAGGGTTCTGAAATTACCAAGGTGGAGTGGAGGTGAAATCAACTTGTCCCGCAACTCCAGGAGAGAGGCCACATTTTAGCAAAAGCTTTTATTTGGGAAAGTCATATTTTAATTCTGATGAGCTTATAGGCTCTTTAAACTCATACTTGGACTTCACTAAAACCAAGTTTGATTGGGACAGAGGAGGGATTGGGAAACAGTATGAGAGATGGTATCAAAGGCCTGGAATTGTAGCCCGACAGCAGAAAATCAGAAAACGGAGGCCAGAGGAAGCAGGTCAAAGTCGAGTCTAAGTGTCGAAGAAGAACGAGGAATGGTCAAGGCCACTTCTAAGATCGGAAAATCTGATAAAAACTACACGAAACTCCCTGGGTAACCCTAGGTAGGCGGCGGGAAAGACTCGAGGTTGGGCCCTTCCTCTAAAAGCCGATTCTATGTTCGGGGTTGTTCCACCCCTCTCGGCGGACAGGACTGGTCTCCCGAGTGACCAGCAGCTGGTGAAAAGAAAGGGTGTTCAATGCAGACAGCTTTCCGAGGAACAAAGGACAGGACCCAGACCCACACTCACCGTGGCGCCGGGAACGCTTGACTAACGCCGGCCTCCTCGCCAAAGGCCCATCTTCCACCAACTCGAGGAAGAATTAGCCTTCGCTAGCCCGACGGAAACCAGCCCAGCGCATCCCCTTTTCCCAGTTTGCACTGCGTTGCGACGCGTCGCGTCTCGGACGTCACGGAGGGGAGGGGCTGCGCGCGCGCCCGTGACAGCTTCCTCTTCCGCAGTCCTGCCGTTACCCGGGCGGAGGGAGGACTAAAGGGGAAGTTTGGGATGGGCGGCAAGGGCAGGGCTCAGGCTAGACTAAGTTTCCGCATGCTTGCCTGTCCGTACCCTGCGCCCTGCATTTGTCGGGCCTAGTTCAGTCACCTTGGTGTTACACGCTTCGTGGGCTTTGCCGCGGAGGAAGCCGGGACTCTTGTGCCTCTTACCTACGTATTTTTACTCTTCAGATAGGAGATTTAGAATAGAAAAGGGGTTGGAATCCCCTCAAACTCTGGCTGAAAGTTTAAAATTCTCTGAAGCCAAGTCTCTGGCCAAACAAGGAACATAATCCTAAAACATATATATACACATTTAACAAAAGTTAAAGGCCCAGTGTTACAAAAACAAGAGATTTGAACTTTCTTGTAAGGTGATCTTTGTACTGTCATAGAGAAAGGTGATTGGATGCTCCAATTAGTAAAAGTAAAGTTGCCTGGATGGTAAAGTTTTGTGGATGGAGTTGCTGGGCATGGTCACTTAAGTCCCCAGGGACAATTCAGGTGTCTCATGGGTGGGAAAGCTGGAGGGTGAGGTCTAGTAAGTGTCTGCCATAAAGGTTTTAAATAAATTGTAATAAATAAACATAGTGCTTCACATACAGTAAGTAGTCTTTTCAATAAATGCTAATTTCCTTTCTGTTACAATGAAATACCTGCAAAAATATGGTAGCTCTTTTATACTTAAGCTATACACAGTTTTCCCAAAAGATTTAAGACTGATATGAAATATACAGTGCTGCCTGGAACTGCTAACTAGGAAGCCTTAGCTAATTTTTCGTAACAAGGAAACAATTGCATCTGTTTTGAAAATGGATGGTAGGAAAGGAAGTTGGTTGTTGGAGTTTGTTATTTTGTGTTTTGTTTTTTCTGTTGAGCACCTTGATGAATTTGGGTATAAAAAAAAAGACAGGGGTGCCTGGGTGGCTCAGTTGGTTAATGGTTTGACTTTTTTTTTTTTTAATTTTTTTTTTAACGTTTATTTATTTTTGGGACAGAGAGAGACAGAGCATGAACGGGGGAGGGGCAGAGAGAGGGGGAGACACAGAATCGGAAACAGGCTCCAGGCTCTGAGCCATCAGCCCAGAGCCTGACGCGGGGCTCGAACCCACCCACCACGGATCGCGAGATCGTGACCTGGCTGAAGTCGGACGCTTAACCGACTGCGCCACCCAGGCGCCCCTGTTAATGGTTTGACTCTTGATTTGGGCTCAGGTTATGATCTCATAGGAATTCTTGGGTTAGAGCCCCACATAGGGCTCTATGCTGAAAGCAAGGAGCCTGCTTTGGATTCTGTCTTTCAAAACAAATAAATAAGACAACAACAACAGCAGCAGCAAAACAAAACAAAACAAAACAAAACAAAACAGTGTGGGAGTAGGAACCAAAGATAGGGAGAAGAATGGGAAATTCCCTGAAGACCATCTCGGAGAGAGGATACCAGGAATGTGAGGTGATAGAGAAAAAGAGAAATGATAATGAATTAACCAATGAAAAGAGCCCCTTATGATGGGGTGGAAAAAAGATTTTAATAAATAGGACTCTTTAACATTCACCTGAAGTTACTTCTGTTGCTCTGTTATAATGGTTCCAATTCTCCCCATAAGTAGAATTTCCCCCATTTCTTAAAGTGTCAGTCAAGTTTGCTCAAACACAAGTCATCTGCCTGAGTTTTTTGAAAACTAAGGAGTAGTGCCACATGTGAGTCAACAGATGCAGAAGGGAAAGCAGGCACAAGATGATGAGATGATTCCAAAACTAAACTAAGATGGTGAAAGCAGGAAAAACCCAGAACCTTCCGAGGAAATTCACAGACATCTGTGACTTCTCAGTATTAGTGGAATAAGCATGCTTAAAGAGTAGGGTTACCTTGATGAAACTATGTTTATTGAATTGAATTGTAAACCCTAGCTCTTTTCCAAATTTGTGTTGTGACAAACTAAGCAACAGTATCTATGGTACCCAGCGTTTAAGTAATGGGTCACTAGCTGTCTAGACTGCATGAACTGTATTTGACAATAGTTTTAATTCCTTTGCCATCCAGAATAAGCAGTAGTCCAAAATTTACTGAACCTTGTTCATCCTTCATCCGTTCAACAAGTATTTACTGAATGCATGTTCTATGACAGGCATTGTTTTGGACTTGGGATATAAAGTGCCTCCTCAACACAGAGCTGACTTACATTCTAGTGGGGGAGACGTATAATAAATACATGTATACTATGTCAGGTATTATTAAATGTTAAGAAAACAAAACAAAAAAGGGTAAGGGGCCAGAAAACACACTGGTAATTTTGATGGGATAGCCAGGGAAGAGCTCTCTGAGAAAGTGACATTTCCACAGAACCTTTGGTGAGGAGAGGGAGCAAGCCATGAATATGTGTGTGTTGAAAAAGAGCATCCAGGCAATGGGAGAAGCACAGATAAAGTCAGTGAGGCAGGAAAAGGTGAATGTGTTGGAGGAACTGCAAGGAGGACAGAAGGGTGAAGAGAGAATAATGCAGACTCCATAGGATTTATAGGTCTATAAAACATGTTTATCCCACTATCCCCCAATAATGCAAGAAGTGAAGCACATAGTAATATTATATGAAAAATTAGCTTTCATATGGGTGATAAAATTTACAAATTATGTACAAACATTCATTACAATTGTTTTTTAGCCAAAGCAAAAGTATCTTGTGGTTCTTTCACTAGTCACTTGATTTTTCTATTCATCTGTTTTTTGTTTTCTAAAGTCAGAATGATTACCACATTGGCTGGTTGCATGGGCCATCACACATTTTATCTCTTGGGTCTGCATCCCCAGACAAGGGGTGGCAAATCTTGGCTATCCTCTTAGATATCAACATCTGAGTTTAGGAACTCACCACTCGGCACATCACTAAGACTCTATCAGCCATTGGTTTATGTGAAGTTGTAAATAATCAACTATATCACCACTTAGAGTAATTTGAGTTCTATTTTTTTTTATGTGAAGTTGTGCTAAACTTACTTCAATAAGGTTTTAGAGATGCACTCTCATTCTACAATTTTAGGGTTTAGTGAACAGCTGTGCTTACTTTTTTCATCTCTTTATGATTTCACACTTAGATCTTCTCTCCTTTCTGCCTTTTGTTTTTCTATCCAAATGGAAGAGTTTTAGTCTGATTATTATGCTCTCCTTTGTGGTTCCCCGTTCAAGTTGTTACTTTGTCTTCTGGATCTTCTCTTCTTCCATCAGATTTTCCTTACAGATGTAATACTCAGAATACAATACTACACATGGTGATGCACATGGTTTTATACCAATGAGAGCTAGTTTTCAGTCTGTTGACCTACCACAAAATTTTCACCTACTTGACTGAGGTCACCAAAGAGTTACTTAAACTTCTTAAGGATTGTTTCTGCAATTTTGTCATGCTAACATTAACTGGCAAAAAGAGAATCCTATTTGACACAAGAACTGTTGAGCTTTAAGTGTACTTAATTGAAATCATAGAATCAACATACAGGCTTAAAAGCCTTTTCTACATTTTTCCAAAAAGAAACTATTAGGTTGTAGCTTAAGGAAGCATCTGATTTAAAGAAGATACTGTTTTGGGATGCCTGGGTGGTTCAATTGGTTAAACATCTGAATCTTTTTTTTTAATGCTTATTTATTTTTGAGAGAGAGAGAGCGTGCATGCTAGTGGGAGGAACACAGAGGGGGAATACAGAGGATCTGAAGGGCTCCTCAAACTCAGGAGCGTGAGATCATAACCTAAGCTGAAGTCAGAGGCTTAACTCACTGAGCCACCCAGGCACCCACTGTCTGACTCTTGATTTCACCTCAGGTCATGATCTCAGGGTTTGTGAGATCAGGCCCTACATCAAGCTCCATGTGTGGAGCCTGTTTGGGATTCTCTCTTTTCTCTCTCTGCCCTTTCCCCCTACTCGTGCACTCATGCTTGCCAGCGTGCGCGTGCACACACACACACACACACACTCTCTCTCTCTCTCTCTCTCTCAAAATAAATAAACATTTACAAAAAATAAAGAAGATACTTAAGTAAAACCTCCAAAAAGTATTTCTGCAATTTATTTATTTATATGCAATTTACTTCATTTTTATGACTCCTCACTATCTAAAGTAATATGTCATCTATGGGATGTCATCTAAGGGTATGATTTTTGTTGGGCTGTTTACTTCTTCCAAACCATAGGTAAATATATTAAATAATACATACCCAGTGTTTTTCAAACTTCAGTATTATCAAGCAATATACAGCTAATAAATAAAAACATACGGTGCAGGCCCCAAACAAAAACTTACAGACTCAGAGCTAGCCAAATGCACAGGAACCCCCAGCTGCTCACCAATCCATGGAAAGCTGTGTCTGGACTGGCACTAGTGAATGCACTTTGGGAAATGTTCCAGAAGAGGGACCCTGACTCCCTGCCATCTCACATATTTATGGAGGAGTAGAGAGGGAGCAGGGATCACCTAGTTGATTTGGAGAACTTTGTGCTTTTCTTTTGGCGTTACAATCTTACTGGTCTAAAAAACAAGTTTTTGGGGTGCCTGGGTGGCTCAGTCGGTTAAGCCTCTGACTCTTGGTTTTGGCTCAGGTCATGATGTCATGGTTTGTGGGTCCGAGCCCCACATCGGGCTCTGTTTGGTCAGTGCAGAGCCTGCTTGGGATTCTCTCTCTTTCCCTCTCTCTCTGGCCCTCCCCCACTTGTACTCTCTCTCTCAAACTAAATAAATAAACTTTAAAAATAAATAAAATAAAATAAAATAAAATAAAATAAAATAAAATAAAATAAAATAAAATAAAATAAAATAAAATAAAATAAAATAAAATAAGATAAAATAAGCTTTGACACCAGTTGCCTGAGCAGTTTTCCTTACTGACTCTGGTTTCTGCCTGCAGGCCTTACTGCCTCTCTGCTGAGCCAGATTGTTGCTAGGCTGCAGGTGGAGTGAGCGCCCAAGCACCTGGGTTATCCATGAGACAGACTAGCATGTGTTTCCCTAAGTGTGCAGAAAAATCAACCTTGAGCTTGCATTTACAAGGTAAGGAGAGGGAACCATGAATTTACATTTTAAGATGTCCATGGTGATTCTGCTGGTGGTGATCATGGGCTCCACGTGAAGAAATGTTACCTCACTCAGTCATGAGAAAACATTTTCTTCAACCTGATTTCATTTTTCAAATAACTGTGAGAAACTTGTGGAAGATTTTTGAAATTCTAACTGGTTGATGAGATTCTTTATATAGTTACTGGGGAGTTTATAATTTTATCTCTGAAATATTTTAACATTCCAAATCTATCAGTATGTCATTATACAATCTACCAAGTGCGGAGGTACAATGACCCAGTCATCTTTATGGTCCTTCTTGTGGTGGACACATGTGAAACCAGTTGCTGTTCTGATTGATGTTTCTTCCTGTGCCTCCTCTCAGTGGGTCATATTAGTCTGTGAACCGGGTAGTACCTCAGTGATTAACTTAGAGAAGCGACGTATTTCGGAATATATAATAGAGTGAGTGTCTCTGTGTCTTTGTATAGTATATTCATGAATAAAGATGGGATTACTGGATGAACCTATTCCTGTATGTGTCTAGGAATGTGATGATTTGGGATAGGGGAAAATGTGTAACATTTTTTTTTCACTGCCTCATGATTGGACAACGTGATAAAGATATAGTGGTCAAGTGATTTGATTTATATTTTCTTCCTATTTAAGATAAATGTGCACAATGTCATTCGCAGATTATATAGATAATTTCTACTGTTTTAACTAAGTTTACTTACTGTTTAACTAAGTTTCAATCTAGATAAACAAAGAGTTTCATATGCTCTCGTATATGAAAAAAGAAACAACAACAACGTGTTTTTATACTACAAAAGGACTTAACTAATGCCTGCCACATAATAGGTGCTCAATAAATATGTTGCCTGACTGCAAAGCTGGCTGGCACCTAGGAGGGAAAATTGAGAAGTGGTTTAACACTTTTCAATAACAGCAACCCCCACCCTCATTCTTTAATGGTGTCAGTTAATATTTTTATCAATATTTGTGGAGTGCTGTGTGAAAGCAAGTCCAAGCCTGCATTCCAACAAGCCATGTCTTTTTTTTTAATGTTTATATATTTTTGAGAGAGAGAGAGAGAGAGAGCACAAGTGGTGGTGGGGATAGAGAGATAGGGAGACACAGAATTTGAAGCAGGCTCCAGGCTCTGAACTGTCAGCACAGAGCCCAATGTGGGGCTCGAACCCACAAACTGTGAGATCATGACCTAAGCCGAAGTCAGAGGTTTAACCGAGTGAGCCACCCAGGTGTCCCACAATGACCCATTTCTATATGTAAATTATGGAACTGCAATTGGCTCTCTGACTCACTGGCATGTGTTGCCTTTGAAATAATCTTTCTTTCCATAATTTATTTGTTTTCCCCCAATTAATTTGTTCTTCTGTTCTTCTGTTCAGTAGCAAGACTAGGCAGAGAGGCAGACAAGGTCACTTTTAATCCTTATATCTCCAAATTTCTTCCTTTGACTTATCATGTATCTGAAATGCCATCATTAAAGACTCATTTCTTCATATGAAAATGTAATATCCCTGAGGAAACCCTGAGAGGCAGCATGAAGGGATCTGAATATATAAGCTCCTCCCTACCTAATAAGAATACAGGTGCACAAGGGAAAGGACCCATGCTAAAGATCCCCCAGTTTGTTTTTGTTTTGTTTTGTTTTGCTTTTGCTTATAATCAATTTATTTAGTTTATCATGGGCAAGTTCCCAGCTAAATGCAAAGAAACAAGTGAAGTATTCCTGGGTTAATACAGGAGCCAGTGGGATACATGGGGACTGGGCATCAAGGCCAAGGAGAGAACATCAGGTTTCAGAGTCAGATCTGTCCAGAGACCCTAAGACAAGGGTAAGCTAATATCCCAGCACAGACAGCTGCCTTCCTCTCACAGCTGGACATACTGCAAGGCATGTCATCAAAATCACATCATTTCAGTGATGTCAGGGGAACAGATATTAAAGAAAGGGAGCCCATGTCCTTGTGCACCTCAGCTGTCGCTGTTTTGTAAGTCACATACTAGCATGTGAATAAGAATTTTATAATATTCTAGGAGCAATGGGCCACAGAGAGGTAGAACTTCTGTGTTTCTCTCTCAGTGTCTCCTTGCTTGTTTTTATTCCTACCCGAACCCCCATCCTTAAGCCACATACTCTGAAAGTCTCTTGTGCACAACAAAAGTCTCCTGGATGACAACAGTTTTTCCAAAGCAGCACCTTGTGCAGAAAAGTCTATGACATCAAAAAAAGAATGTGTCTTTAGTTGGCTATTCTCTGTGAAGTCTTCCACCCCTAAGCAATGTCTAATTGAAAGCATAATTTAGAACACAGATTTAGAAACTGAAATGTGGGTAAGAATTGGAAACAAACTCCAAAAAAACTATAGTCCATGAAGGCTGAGCAGGATAATGATCAATTCACAGATGGTCTCACTTGAAGGTTATATAATTGTTGCTTACACAATCATTAGGGACATATTAGAGTCTACAGCTGATAATCTACAATTTGCTGGGTAAAATTCTTTGTCTATAGGTATGAGATGGTCACGGTCTAGCTCAAAACTTCTCTAACCCTCATAAAAAATGCCGCAGTGGAAGGGGAGTCACATCACTTACAGCATTTTAAAGGGAAGAAAGTCCTGTTAGAATAATAGAAAGTCCACACAGAATATTACAGTTTTAATTTTGAAGGACACCTTGAGTTCCATTTGTCACTTTTCTGTATTTATCTCTCAGGAACAGACTTAAGGACATTTAACTTTTTGTCAAAATAGAAACTGGTCATAGCCATGGTTCTATAAAAATATTTTAAAGGGGTTATTATTTCTGATTAAAATAATATTTTTAGGGGCATCTGGGTGGCTCAGTCAGTTAAGCCTCCGACTTCAGCTCAGGTCATGATCTCACAGCTCATGGATTTGAGCCCCAGATTGGGCTCTGTGCTGACAGCTCAGAGCCTGGAGCCTGCTTCGGATTCTGTGTCTCCTTCTTTCCCTGCTCCTCCCCTGCTCATGCTCTCTCTCTTTCAAAAATAAATAAATATTTGAAAAATTAAAATATTTTTTCAAGTAATACATAACAAGAAAGTATACATCTTCCATCTAATGTAAAAGCAAAAACTATTTCTGTATGTATGTATGTATGTATGTATGTATGTATGTATGTATGTATGTATTTATTCTCAAGTTAGTTAACATACAGTGTCGTCTGGGTGTCAGGAGTAGAAAGAACCCAGTGATTCATCTCTTACATATGATGCCCAGTGAAGAGTAAACTCTTTATTAGCCTTTTATTTTAAATACAGCCAAAGAATCAGTAGTGACTACAAGCAGTAGTGGGTTCTCCCACAGGGAATCAGAAGAATAGCAAAATAAGGTATAGCTGGTTATTATCACAGATTACTGTTAGGCAGTAATGTTCCTTCTGGAAGGCATAAGTTGGAAATCTTATTAACCAAAGGCTTAAAATAAGGTTGTGAAGATAATGTCATATGAGTAGGCAAACTGAACTTCTCTGGGCCACGGCCATCTTATTTATCAAGTGGAGACATGAACACACTACCTCACTAAAGCTAAAGACATTCTAAAGTCCATTCCAACTTATTATTCTACTATGCTCATAGAACCTTGTCCTCCTCTGAGAATTGTTTTCTATCACCACGCATCTGTCTTGTAGTTCTAGGATACTTGTGGTTTTTTTTTTTTTAAGTTTATTTATTTATTTTTGAGAGAGAGGGAGAGCGAGAGTGCAAGGGGCAGAGAAAAAGGGAGAGAGAATCCCAAGCAGGCCTGACATGGGACTTGAACTGACAAACCATGAGATAATAACCTGAGCTGAAGTCAGATGCTTAACCAACTGAGCCACATAGGTGCCCTTAGGATACTTGTGTTCTAGATCTCAAACTGTCCTGCCTTTTGGGGGGCTCTGTTTTGTCAATTAGTCTCCCATTTCCCCCTTGTAACTTGTATCTCTGTCTCTCTTATTGCCCTTTCTTCTCTGAACATGAACATGTTCTTCTACCTTAACTACCCCCACCCCACATACACACACATGACACAAAACCCAAACTTTTCCACCCCACATCCCCCTTTACCATCACTGTCTCACTCCCATTCATAGCCAACTTTCTTAGAAGAATGCCTAAATTCAGACATTCTCTTTTTTCTCACCTTTCTCTCAGGGGTAGCTCTTCTTGCTGAGGGTGCCAGGGACCTCCTAAATGCAAGATCCAACGGTGGCATTTCAATCCTTATCTCCCTTGGTCTTTCTCTAGCATCTGTTGCAATTCTTTCCTTCCTTGGTACCTCTCCAGCTTTGTGGACAGTTTCCTCTTGGTCTCCTTCAAAGATGTTACTTTCCTCATCCACCCCATCCCAAAGATGTTGATGTCTTCCACCACCCTCAGTGTTCTCCCTATCTCACACTATTGTTCTTTAGAGGGTATTTAATTTATCTCATAACTTCAATGACCACTTATTCACTTGGCTCTCAAGTTATTCGGCCCACTCCTCCTTCCAGATCTTATGTTAATTATATTTGCATATAATTTAATATAATCTGATATTATAATAATATACAGTTATATTAGTTTCAAGCATACAGTATAATGATTCAACAAATCTACACACTACTCAGTGCTCATCATGATAAGTGTACTCCTAATCCCCTTCACCTACTTCCTAGGTATCCCCCCACCCACCTCCCCTCTAGTAACCACCAGTTTGTTCTCGATATTTAAGAGCTTGGTTTTTATGGTCTCTGTTTTTCTTTGACCATTTGTATTTTTTTCCTTAAATTCCACATATGAGTGAAATCATATGGTATTTGTCTTTCTCCGACTGACTTATTTCATTTAGCATTATGCCCTCTATCCATCCATGTTGTTGCAGATGGCTGGATTTCATTCTTTTTTATGGCTGAGTAATAGTCCATTGTGCATATATGCCACAACTTCTTTATCCATTGGGATATTTAATTTTATGTATTACCTGTGATATTTAATTTTATGTATTACCTTGGCTAGATTATGGATTTTTTAGATGTGATTAACATTTTCTAATTTTTATTTTTTTGAACAACTTTACTGAAGTATGACTGGCATGCAAAAAGCCATACATATTTAATGTGTACAGCTTGATGAGTTTGGAGTGAAGTATATGCCTATGAAGCTATCACCACAATCTATGCCATAAATATACCCATCACCTCAAAAAGTTTCTTACCCTCTTACCTATTAATTTTCTGTGTGTGATAACATTTATAAGATTTAACTTCTTAGCAAAATTTTAAGTATATGATATACTGTGCAGTAGATCTCTAGGACCTATTCATCTTCCATAACCAAAACCTTCGACCCTTTGACTAAAGAAGTACAAGGTATCCTGTACCTCTTTGCTTCCTCCCTTCCCAAGCCCCTGGCAACCACCATTCTACTCTCTGCTTTGATGAGTTTGACTATTTTAGATTCCTTATACAAGTGGTGTCATGCAGTATTTGTCCAGATGTGATAACATTTACAGTCAGTTGACTTTAAGTAAAACAAATTACCCTCTATAAGGTGAATAGGCTTTATCCAATAATTTGAAGGTCTTAAGTGCAAAAGATTGAAGTTTCCCCAAAGAATCTCAAGGAAATTCTGCCTCCAGACTGAAGCACAGGACTTCTGCTGGAGTTTTCAGTCTTCATACTCAAGACAATGATATCAAATCATACCTGAATCTCTAGGCTGCCATCTTGTCTTTCAGCTTTTGGATTGCCAGCCCTCACAATTGCATGACCCACTTCCTTAAAATCTCTCTCTCTATCCATCTCCTTCCTATTGGTTCTGTTTTTCTAGAGGACCCTGATAAATACACCTGTCATCTATACATCATGTCCAAATCCCTTAGCATACTCACAAGGATCTTCATGAGCTGGCTGTCATCAATTTATCCAGCCTCAGTTGCCTTTTTAAATACGTCTATCTTCCTCTCCTTTCATACTGACTCCTTGGTCATTTCCGGAGCTTGCCACTCTTTTGTACCTTTGCCTTTGCACTATCTGTATACCTAGAACATTTTTCGTCCTTCAGAACACAGCTCAAGCTTCACCCTAGGCTCTGTGACGGAGGTAGGCAGAACAAGCAGCTTCTTCTATGACCCTATTGGCACCTTGCACACACATGATTCCTTTAACCATGAGTCACATTTATGAAATTATTCCTTATACATCTTTTTTCCCCCTTCTTTGAAAAATCCTGTTTTTAGCAAGCGTCTAGCATCTAGTATAGTATCTGTTACATGGTAGACAACTGGCAATCAATAAAAAATTGATTAATTGACAGGTAAAGCCTCTCTCCTTAAGATATTAAGTAGCTGCCCATCACTTTCAAGATAAAGTATCTTCAATGCAGCATACAGGGTTTTCCTATTTCCCTCTCCAGTGTCATCTCCTAGCAGGCCTCCACAGCACCTGAATTCCTAGTCATGCTGAACTAGTTGCAGTTCTTTTTTTTATTAAAATAATTTTTTTAACGTTCATTTTTGAGAGAGAGCATGCATGAGCAGTGGAGGGGCAGAGAGAGAGAAACATGGAGACACAGAATCCGAAGCAGGCTCCAGGCTCTGTGCTGCCAGCACAGGGGCTAGAATTCACGAGCTGCGAAATCATGACCTGAGCCAAAGTAGGACCTTCAACCAACTGAGCCACCCAGGCACCCCAAACTAGTTGCAGTTCTTACAACAAGCTTACCTTCCTTGCATTTACTTCTATTCCTGAAACATGCCCTCGACACACACACACACACACACACACACACACACACCATTTGGCAATTTCCATTGTCCTTTTAATCTTCACCTCAAGTTTTCTCTCTCCTGTGAACTCTAATCTCATCCCTGCCTTACTTGTTTCTCTGTGTTCCCTTAGCACTGTGTACTTATCCTACTTAGTGTATGACTTGCTTCTTTGTCTATCAATTGCAGTCTAAATCACAGTCTATGTCTCCCCCACTATTGTGCAGCTCCTTGAGAACGAATATAACCCCACTGTGTTGCATTGGAATGGAGTTGAGAGATGTGGGGTTCCCAAGAGTAGAAGAGAGAAAGCAAAGTGGAAGAGTTCTGCTGAAGACAGTTCCCTTACTACACAGTTTGCTGAAGTCTTGCTTTGTAGGCCATTTCTCTGAAGATGAGATATTTGCCTTAAGAAACACTCAGTGGTGGTTGGAGGGCAGAAGGTCACCTCTGGGTGGCTCAGTTGGTTAAGCATCAGACTTCTTGATTTTGGCTCAGGTCATAATCTCACGCTTGTGAGATTGAGCCCTGTGTTGGGCTCTGTGCTGGGTGTGGAGACTGCTTGAGATTCTCTTTCTTCCTCTCTCTCTGCCTCTCTCCAGCTTGCTCTCTCTCCCAAAAAAAGAAAACAAAAGAAAAAAGAAAAATACCCAGCAAATGCTGTTTTTCAACAATGTTGATTATCTTGCAGCCATGCAGCAAGGTTTAGCAAGTTTCAGCATTTCAGAAATAATTCTCTATTGTAATCTAAGTAAGCATATATAGAAAGATTAAAAGAAACACAGGATGTCTTTGAAAGATTTTGGTTTTAAATTTGATGTGGGGGGAGCAATGAAGGGACTGAAATCATTCCCTCTTTCTTCTGACCACACACCCCTTCTGCAGCTCCTTTCTCCCACAGGCACTTTCTGCATCCATGCTGCCACCCTGACTGTCTACCAGCCTACCTTCTTACTTTCCATCCCCAAGGCCTTTCCTCCTCATGGACCTTTGAGAATCCATACTCCCATAAAATGAATATCTCTACCCCAGCCTATCAGCCAGATCTGATGATCTTTCAAAATATTAATGGATGGTCCTCTGAAAAACTTCAAAAACATTGTCTTTGAATCAGACCGCATTGATAACGTCTGTGTTTTGCCACAAGGTGCATGTTCCCCCACTGGGACACAAAAGTGCTCTGCATAGTCCACAAGAATTTCATAACATTTACTAAAAACACCTTCAAATTAAATGTGTCCCTGCTAACTATTTCATGTCACATAATGGTATCTTGTGCACTCAATGTTTCTTCTTATGCCCTTAGGCCTTCCAGGAAATATCTTTCCTGTGCAAATGGTGTCAAGCTGGAGAAATTAAATCTTTGGCCAATCATAAGAGAAAATCTCAAGCTTGGAAGACAGAAATCAACTAGAGTCTGCAACTTGACATGCATAGGCAGAGAGCTCTTTCACTCCCCCCGACCCTTTTTTCCCTCTTTCCTCCCTTCTTTCTTCCTGCCATTGATTGGAAGACAAACCATAAGAGATTCTTAAGAACAAACTGAGGGGGGACAGGGAGGGGGGGGAGGGCAGGAGGGAGAGGGAAAATGGGTGATGGGCATTAAGGGGGGCACTTATTGGGATGAACACTGGGTGTTGTACATAAGCCAATTGACAATAAATTATATTAAAAAGAAAGAAAAAAGTCAAGTCAATGTGGGAATCCTTTCACAATGTTTGCATATATCAAATCACCTTATATGCTTTAAATGTATTACAATTTTGTCAATTATAGCTCAATAAAGCTGAATAAGCACACATGTGAAAAAAAGATATGGATTCATATTTCAAGAAAGAGCAAGCTATATAAAATATTGTGTCCATATGGATATCAGAAGAAATCCTTTTATTGTAGAAAATCTCAAACACAAAAAAGTATAGTACAATCAATACCCATGTATCCATCAATTCAACTCCCATCAATTGCTTGTAAAAGGTGTGTTTTTAAAATGATTGTTTTTTCTTTTGCAAAAGTAATACTTATTCATTGGTGAAAATATAGAAAATACAGATTAGGCAGATGAAAATACATACTGATCACAATTTCAGCCCTTCCAGCAGGGCTCCCAGTAGTCCAATTGATGCTTTTGAACAATTCAGAAAAAGGTTCTCCTTTCCTTGGCTATATGCAGCCCTATGCATACTATATATTATAAAAAGCCCTGAGTATAAAAATACATATCCTTATGTATTTGTCACATAACTATTAGTACACATCCATGATTAAACTTCTTGGAATAAATTTTCAGGAATGAAATTTCTGCAACAAATGGCACAGCAAATCCCAAGCTTTTTTTACACCTGTTACCAAATTGCCTTTGGTGAGGTTGAACGGGTTCATACCCCATTAGACTTTTGTTCATTCTCCCAAAAATATGGTAACATTAAATGTGATGATGAAGGATATGAGTTCATTTTTTTTTTTATTTTTTTTTCAACGTTTATTTATTTTTGGGACAGAGAGAGACAGAGTATGAACGGGGGAGGGGCAGAGAGAGAGAGGGAGACACAGAATCGGAAACAGGCTCCAGGCTCTGAGCCATCAGCCCAGAGCCTGACGCGGGGCTCAAACTCACGGACCGCAAGATCGTGACCTGGCTGAAGTCGGACGCTTAACCGACTGCGCCATCCAGGCGCCCCGAGTTCATATTTTTTAAAACAAAAAACCCCAACATTTTGTCACTTTGAGTATTAAAAAGTAGTACCCAATGTTGCTTTATTTGGGTTTCTTTGAGTAGCAAAGTGAAAAATGTTTTTATATGTATATTAGTCATTCTTCCTGAATTTCCCACATGTATCATTTGTCCTTTAGCACTCTTACACTGCCATATTTTTCTGATTTGAGAAATCTTTTTGGATAAAAGATGAAGATATGTATCATACTACTCAGACATTACTGAAAGTATAAAAAAGGCAATTTTTAAGATGCAATCATACCATATTTAAAGAAATGTATTTATTTGATTTATTGGCAATGAATATCTTTTTTTTAATGTTTATTTATTTTTGAGAGAGAGAGCATGAGTGGGGGAGGGACAGAGAAAGAGGGAGACACAGAGTTCGAAGCAGGCTTTAGGCTTTGGGCTGCACAGAACCCAACGCGGGCTCAAACTCACAAACCGAACCAACTGTGAGATCATGACCTGAGCCAAAGTGAGACACCCAACCTACTGAGCCACCCAGGCACCCGGGCAATGAGCATCTTGAGGGAGGAGCGGATACTAAATTGAACCATGTGAAATTGCCAACCCTATGTGATAGTGGTTCTCAAATTGTGGTCTGGGATCTCAGGAGGTTCTCAATTCTGTTTTGGGGGGCCACAAGGTCAAAACTATTTTCACAATAATGCTAAGACATCATTTGTGCTTTCCCTTTCATTTTCTTACAAATGTATAGTGGAATTTTCCAGAGGCTGCATGGTGTGTGATATTCTAACAAATTGAATATAGAAGCAGATGAGAATCCATCTGTCTTCTATTAAGCCAGACATTGAGATCTGCAAAAAATGTAAAACGATGTCACTCTTAATTTTTTTTTTTTTTGGTTTGGGAAAATGTGATTATTTTTCATAAAAATACATAATTTATATTAACATGCAATTGGTTAAGTTTCTAAATAACTTATTTATTTTTTCAGTTTTAATTTAAATTTCAGTGAATGTCAATAGGTAAAACCAACATAAACAAAAGCTCTTTAGGGCCCTCAATTTTATTTTATTTTATTTATTTATTTATTTTTTTAATTTTTTTTTCAACATTTATTTATTTTTGGGACAGAGAGAGACAGAGCATGAACGGGGGAGGAGCAGAGAGAGAGGGAGACACAGAATCGGAAACAGGCTCCAGGCTCTGAGCCATCAGCCCAGAGCCCGACGCGGGGCTCGAACTCACGGACCGCGAGATCGTGACCTGGCTGAAGTCGGACGCTTAACCGACTGCGCCACCCAGGCGCCCCAGGGCCCTCAATTTTAAAGTGTGGAGTGTCTTGAAAACCCTGCTTTGTGGCATTTGAACAAAGTGGCCTTTATATCAGAGACAGGTGAGAAATACTTTCCTGAGAACTAAATGAGATTAATTATGGGACTGGCTGTTGAGGGTTTCATCTGATCCTGGGTGTCAGAGGCACTTTAATAATTTATTTTTTGTGGATGTGATAATATGGGGCCCTCTTCAGGATGGAGCACACAGCAATGACCCCTGTTCCCTGGACCTAATGGTAATATTAGAAGAGCAATAATAATGAGAAAATTGGTTGATTGGAGATATTCGTATTTTTACCCCAACCACAAAAATGGTAAAACACGTCCACATGTTCCTTTCTTGCTTTTGCCCCATCAAAATAAAAAATACAGATATATCTAAGGTTATATGGAGAGCTTGTTCCTCCCTGAACTGTACTAGGAGGTGCACAATTTAAAGAGGAAAAAGGACGCACTCTCTGCCCACTTGGGCTCCTTTGGGAACAGAGTCCCAGGAATTTCAAAGTCTTCTCTTACGTTTACTTAGAAATTAATTAACCTAATAAGAAATGGGCTGGGTCTGAATGAGAAATGTTTAAAACTTTACATAGGAGAATAAATGAAAAGATATATCATATTCTTGAATTACAGAACGGAACATTATTTAAAATATCAATTCTATCCAAATCACATTTTGAGTGAAATGCTATACCAATAAAAAGTTGCATATCTTCTGAACCAGCACTATACTTTGTAAAAAAACCAAAAACTCCATGATGTTAGGCTTATTTTTACTCTTAAAAACTTAGTTCTCATTTAATTTTTTTCTTATTTCTTGTTTTCTCTAGTACTCAGATGTCCATATTGAAGGTATTTTTGTATAATTATCACTCTTGAATGGTGAATAATTTATTAACAAGGATGCTGCCCTAAACAAGGAATTCCTGACTTCAATCTCCTTTCACTATCATCACATCCTCTTGAACTTGATGATATTGTCCAAATGTCTTCAAGGTGGTTCGAAGACTAGAATGCGGCAACGTACTGACCAAATGTAGATGTCCATAATTAGAATGGTGCTGGACTTTACAGTTGTGAACTTCAAACTAAATGGAGGTTATTATCTATCTAGTTATTTGAGCAATTTCATTAGTGTTGTGGATTTTTAAAAAAAATTTTTAACGTTTTTATTTATTTTTGAGACAGAGAGAGACAGAGCATGAACGGGGAGGGGCAGAGAGAGAGGGAGACACAGAATCAGAAGCAGGCTCCAGGCTCTGAGCCATCAGCCCAGAGCCCGACGCGGGGCTCAAACTCACGGACCGCGAGATCGTGACCTGAGCTGAAGTCGGACGCTTAACCGACTGAGCCACCCAGGCTCCCCAGTGTTGTGGGTTTTAAGGGAGATACCCTGTGCTCTATAACACAGAAGCAAAGACCACAAAGTACAGAACCTGGTATAATATTCTCTTGTGTTGAAATCATTAAAGAGTTCCCAAATGTGAAGAACTAGGCAGTGAGAGATTTGGAAGGTAGAAACTAATGAGAAGCATGGACAGTTTTAATAGATAAATCACAGAGAAGCTAGTAAGTTACAATCTTGGTCTTGTCTTCATTTAAACCTAATATGAAAACAAGGTTGACAGACTTTAGACCTCTGACTTAAAAAAAATCTTGCATGCATACAGAAGAGTGCACAAATCATGAATGTATATCTTAGTGAGTTTTTACAAATTGAATGCACCTGCATAATGACTATCAGATCAAGAAAGATAATGTTATGTATCCCCTTGATAACTCTCTTGTTCCCCTGTCCAGTTACTACATTGCTCCCTCCTCATACATACACCCAGAATAACCACTATCCTCTTTTCTAAACAGAATAGATTATCTTTGCTTATTTTTCAATTGTATACAAATGGATTCTGCAGTATGAACTCTTTTGTCACCAGCCTCTTTTGCTCATCATGTTGTGTAATTCGTCCATACTGTTGTGTGTAGTTGTGGTTCGTTAATTCTCATTGTAGAGTAATACAACAATATAACAATTTACTGCAATTATTTGTTTATTCTACTGTAGAACATTTGGACAGAATCCAATAGTTTCTGCTGGGTATATACCTAGAATTGGAATTGTTGGGTAACAGAGTATGCATTTGTTCAGCTTTAGTAGATACAACCAATTTTCCAAGGTGGTTGTAGCAGTTTATAATTTCACCAGCCATGTATGAGAGTTTTATTTGCTCCAAATATTGCAAACACTTGATATTTTCTGTTCTTTCCATTTTAGCCATTTTGATGACTAAAATATCTTGTTGTGGTTTTAATATACATTTCTTTGGTGACTAAAGAAGTTGAGTACCTTTCAAGATGTTTACTGGTCCTTTGGATAGTATAGTCTCTTTTAGGAAATGCCTATTTAAATTCTGTGCCCATTTTATGATGGAGCTATCTTTTTCTTATTGTAGGCATTTTTTAATGTAATTTGGCTATGAGTCTTTTTTATTTACATATTTAGAATATCTTTCCCTCTGTCTCAGCTTTTTTTTGTCTTATTGATATCTTTTGATGAAAAATTTATAATTGTTTAATAGTCCCAATCTATCACATTCCCCACCCCTCTTTATGGTTAGTATTTTTTTATGTCCTATTTAAGAAATCTTTGGTCAAGAAGTTATTCTCATATATTTTCTTCTAGAGGCTTTATTGTTTCACTCCTGATTATTTATTTATTTATTTATTTATTTATTTATTTATTTATTTATTCTTTTTAATGTTTATTTTATTTTGACAGACAGCACATGCATGTGAGTGGGGGAGGAGCAGAGGGACAGGGAGAGAAAGAATCCCAAGCAGGCTCTGTGCTCACAGTGCAGAGCCCAATGCGGGGCTGGATCGCACAAACCATACGATTGTGACCTGAGCCCAAAATCAAGTTAACTAACTGAGCCACTCAAGCACTCCAACTCTGGAATTTTAAAATTCCTGAGTTGGGAAAGTTGTGAAAATCAACATCTATCCAAACTGAAGAGCTATTTTTGAAGAACCAGTCACAGAGTATTGTGATATAAAATCTGAAGTAGTTGAACAAGCAGCTCTCTGCAGTAAGAATACTAGGGAAAGCAATTACACAACTCCCACTCTACTTCAGCAAAGTGTCTCTTACTAACTAGGCCATGCTGCAAGCTAGTCAGAAATTAGTTTAATTGCAAAGGGACTGGAAAAAAAAATAAAACAGTGTGAGATTTTTCCACCCAGGAAAATAAACCCTTGAGATCATCTGAAGTAGAATCTGAGATTCATTATCTCTTATGCCTGGAAATTCTTGTCACAGAGGTATTTCATATCTTTCCCTCCACTAATACCTCTAATACCATGACCTTGCTCCCTCATTTATGCCCTCCTCTTTCTCCTTCAGTTTCTGGTCTGCTCTTTTGTTTTCCCTTTCACTCTACAATCTCAGTCTCCTCAGTCCATCATACACTGGAAACTGCAAACCTTTCCTCATTCAGGCTTCTCCTTCATTGCCAAACTTCACAAAAAAAGTAGTCACATTTGCTGCCCCTATTTTCTCACTTCCCATTTCTCCTTAACAACTTGTACCACTTTGCCTACTGTTTCTACCAATCGGTGGAAACTGCTCTCTTGCAGATTCTCAAAATTAGTGTGTCCAAGCTGAATTTTTTCACTTCCCCCAAGCCTTATCTTTTATGTTTATTTCTGTCAATAGTACACCATGCTCTCAGACACTCAGGCTGCCAATAACTTACACCCATGTCTGTAACATTTCTCCCATTTGACCTCTCCCTTCCATTCCTCTTGCCATCTTCTGCGTGGTCTCCTTCCCTCTCACCTAGCTATTTTAATGGTCTGACTGCCCTCTTTGTTCCTAATGTGCCCTTATCCAACCTATCCTGTACAAAACTGGAATTAGTCTTCTTAAGGTTCTAACCATATCGTGTCCTAATTTAAAGATCTTTAATAGTTTTTCCCATTGTATTAAATCCCACCACAAACTGCATCAAATTCATTAATTCTTCTTCACCCACACTACAGTAAGAACAATTTCACTTCATGTCTTCTATTTTGGTAACTTTGTTGATGTAATTCTAGATTCCCCTCACTTCTGAATGTTGAAATTCTTCCCACTTTTTCAAGGTGAAAAGCCAACTCCTAATGAATATCCTTTCCCATCTTCTCTATCTGGTAAACTCCTCTTTATACTTCAAGACACAGCTCAAACATAATTTCTTCCTTATACTATCTGTAAAACTAAGTTAATCACTCTTGATCTCTGTTTCCAAAGCACATTGAACATACAATTATAAAAACAAAAGTCCCTACTACATAGTACTGCAATTATTTTCTCATTAAACTACTGAGTCTCAAAAGCAAATATAATCTTAATTTTTACATCCTCAGTGTCTAGTCTAATACCCTGCACAGAGACATCTATGATAAATCTCTATTGACTGAATGACTGAAAACACTTTTTTAAAAGTTCATTTATTTTGATTGAGAGAGAGAAAAAGAGAGCATGAGCAGGGAAAGGGCAGAGAGATAGAATTGCTGATAGCACAGAGCCTGATGCAGGGCTTGAACCCATGAACCGTGGGATCATGACCTGAGCCTAAATCAAGAGTTGGACTCTTAACCAAATGAGCCACCCAGGCGCCCCTCAAACCATTTTTGATCTGTAGCTGTAATTTTTGCTCATTAAACTGACATAGCATTTTCTATATACATCTCATGTCATAGCATCACTTTCTACCATGTGTAATTGTTATCTATGTAGATAGCTTATATTCTCTGATAGATGGTTATCACTGAAAGGCCAGAGATTCTGCCTTATCATATCAAGGGCCTCATGGAGCCTAGTAAGAGGAACCATTACTTACCTACATCATTGGCACAACGAGACTTGGCTTTTGATCAGGACATACTGTGACACACCTGAAGAGCACAATGTTAGAGACAGGCCAACACAAGCTATTGAGACGGGATTTACCCCTGTCTTCAGGAACAGGTAGTTCAGGTTTCTATGAATAACGTAAGTATTGCTGCTTGCAGGAACCATTCATTTGATTTTTCATTAATTCGTAAACCACTTCATGGAGAAGAAGGGGGATGTGTCTAGAACAGTAACTATATGCCAGGGATTTTCACATACTTATCTCCAAATCACTATAATGACATTATGAGATAAGCACTATTATTCTAAATTTATAAATAACGAAAACAAGACTCAAAGTGCTTTAGCAGGCATGTGAGACACTCAAGTGTAAGCTCTTTTCCTCCTCCTCATGCCATATACTCAGGTTTCTGGAGAAACAACTGGAGAAACCCTTGAACCAAGGGGGAGTACAATCTGCCAGAATCAAAGGTCAGGGTTATATCAAACCTTGTATTGAGGAAATCCTGAGGAACACAAATAAACTTGTCAAATTTTATCTGGAGAACCAGGGAAATAACTGCTTCCCACTAGGTTTAGGATTAGGGAACAGAAACATTCCCAGAAGGGATAGAGGCCACATGGTAGTTATGGTTGTGGGGTAAGGAAATAGAGGCTACAGGATTTATAACTGGGAATCAGAAACATTAGAAGATTCGAAATCAGGCGAAACTCACTCTAGTGGGAAACACATTGGAGAGGACACATTTGGATCTTAAGTATAGCATGTGCGTGGCCCTACACGTTCGGTTCAGTTCAGTTACATTAAATGTGCTGGGTACTGTAACAGGTGCGAGGAATACAAAGGAACAAATGGTTCCTGCCTTCAAGACACTGGCATGGGGCAGTCAGTTGATAGAAATAGGAGACAGAGTGCTGGGGAGTCTTTTCTAGAAGGTTTCTGAAAACCTATAGTGATCCCATAAGTGGCCTAGAAGGGTAATCTATGGGTTATTAAGAGCAGGCAGGCCAAAGTTTCTCTGTTTACCTAAAACTGGGATTGATGATCAATAGTCTGTCCACCTAGCACCTACATATGAGCAGCAGGATATATGTTGCCCCCTGCTTAGGCCCTACTCAAAGAAAAATAATTAACAAAGTAAATTTAAATATGGCTTTAGGTGACTGAATTAGAGGCCTTATTGCTTTTATGTTCAATGCTTAGAACAAGGATTAAAACTTCTACTTCCTTTTCCAGTATTCCAATTGACAGTTATGCATTCATGAAACCTACCAATGGGCCAGTCATTTAGTGAGCATTCAATACATTATTGAACAAATGAACAAAGCAGTTATGAGCCACTGTGTGAAGTGCTATCAAAAATACAAAGATATACTTTGAAGATGTAAACATTTATGAGAAGAAATTAAGACATGAAATAATCAGCAAACAAGCTAAGACGTCTGTGAGTTAGGAAAAAGGGAGATTAGCAAGGGCTAGGGCAGACAGCACCTATCAAGAGACTGAAGAGAAAGAAACAGAGAAGGAAAAGTGTTGATCAAGAGACCTGTATTCTCGTTCTTTCAGAAACTAGCTATGTCACCCTGTATTGAACATTTCCCCCTTGTATTCCTTCCTTTTCTCACTTTTACAATGAGGAAACTTTCAGTGATCTCTGAAGGCTTTTCCAACTCTTAATTTTTATGTTTTATTTCTAGATGGGGGACTCCCTCTTTTTTAAAGGACATACATTTAATTCATGTGGTAAAAAAAAAAAAAACCCACCACCACCACAATTATCAATCGGTACATTGAAAAGTTCTGCTCCCATCACCGTCCAATGGGCTAACCTTTATGGGTAACCACTTTTATTATAATCTCAGGGATCTTTGATGGTTTTCAAAATACAAACACATATTTACATCTTCTTCCTTTATTAAAAGGCAGCACACTATACACACTTTCAGCACTTTCCTTTTTAAACTTAATGATATATTAAGCTGGAGATGTTTCCTTATCAGTACTTATAGATTATTTTTTTCCCCTGTAGATGGACTATACACTGAATGTATTTCCCCAAAATTCATGTTGAAACCTAATCCCCAAATTATAGGCATTTGGAGGAGGGTCCTCTGAGACGTGTTTAGGTTATGAGGGCAGATTAGCGCCCTTATTGAGGCACTAATATCTAGCATATGTCAGTCTCCTTACCACTCTTCTTTGTCAGGGTTTTCTCGCTATTTTTGCGTGTATATTTTTCCCATATGAGCTTTATAATCAGCTTGGATGGCTCCCCTTCTCTCATTTCCTTTGCTCCTCAATAACCCTCATTAGTATTTTGACATGTTAAATATAGAAACAATATTTTTATGATGTTGAATTTCTTAGCCAAGAACAAAGCATGGTTTCTATTTGTTACTACTCTTGTGACCTAAAAGATAGTGTTAAAATTTGAAGGTAGAATTTGAATTTGTTCATGTTTGCTAGATTTGGAGAGGCAGAAAATTAGAGTGAATACATTTTTTTGGAGGGAGAATAATCTATGAGGCACATACGATTATTGGTAGTTTGGGGGCAGTAAAGAGACTAACTTGGTAAGAGGAGGGAAAAGAAGCTAACAGTGCCTGCTATGTGTCAGGAACAATGCTACGGATTTTTCACATTCTATCATACTTGACTGCAGAGCTGCCCAAACCTAGGGCTGGATGGGGCCAGATCAAGGATGAGCCTAGAGGTCCACCAGATACTCTGTAGGGTAATGCTCAGAGGAGTATCAAGATGAAAGCAGTATTTGAGAACAATTGCAGCGACAGTGAGACAGAATAGTCTGGGAATGGAAAGGAAAAGTTAAATTCAGAGGGCAACAAGACTCAGTAATCTGAAAGAAAAGTGACAAAGGCTTACTTAGGGTGAAGTCCTTGCTGTGAAGATAAATGTATAAATACAAAGGAGATTTCTTACCAGGGAGGACAAGCAAGTTCAACTGAAGAATTAAAGTATGGCTTTGCAGATGCCAATGCAGCCCAGACACAGTCAATTCCACTGTGTTCTTTGACATTGCTGTCTATGGTGAGTCCTTGGGCCAGCTCTCCATTGAGCTGTTTGCAGACAAAGTTTCAAAGACAGCATAAAACTTTCATGCTCTGAGCACTGAAGACAAAGGATTTGGTTATAAAGTTTCCTGATTTCATAGAACTATCCTGGGGCCTATGTGCCAGGGTGGTGACTTCATACACCATAGTGGCCCTGGTGGCAAGTTCACCTGGGAGAAATTTGATGTTTCATCCTGAAGCATATGGATCCTTGCATCTTGTCCATGGTAAATGCGGGACCCAACAAAAACAGTGCCCGGATTTTCATATATGCTGCCGAGACCGAGTGGTTGGATGGCAAATGTGGTCTTTGGCTAAGTGGGAGGGGGAATGAACATTGTGGATGCCATGGACTGCTTGGGTCCAGGAATGGCAGGACCACCAAGAAGCTCACTATTGCTGTCAACACCACCAATAAATTTGACTTGTTTTACCTTGACCTCCAGCTCATTCCTTCTGAGCTCGAGAGAACACCTTGCCACCCTCACCTGGCTCACTATATCCTATAACCTTTGTGCTCTCACTGCAGTTCTTTGGTTCTATATTTTTCTTATTCTCCTCCAAGTCCAGCTGAATTGCAGCATTAGGTTTATAATTATGAAAGGAAAACTAAAGAAAAATGAAGACTGTTTTGAGCCTGGACTATTGGAGAAAAGTGGTACCTTGGTAAAGATAAAGAAGTTGGGGAGAGGAAAGTAAAACAATTTCATCTGAAGAGCTTAAAGGGAAGTGGGATACTCAAGTTCCTTCTTATAGGTCCTGTATGCAAGCAAAGTGCATGCAGTTGGCAAAAGGACAAACCAGTTTTTAGCACAAAAATCTAAATTTAACCCAAAACTTTGGGTTTCACCATTTTAGTAAATAATATATTACCCCACGTATTGTTGCCTACTGCCAAGGAGAGTTGGGTTAGCAAAGGGGAAAAGGCAACTTTCAGCTTTCCATCTTAATGAAAGCCTTCTCAAAGGGCAGAAGCCATACCAGAAGCATTTTGAAGTTTACGCCCTTAAGTACCCTGTAGGTATTCTCTTGCTCAAACTTAAAGCTCTCTATTTCTCATTTCCTGGGTTTTTTTTTTTTTTTCTCTTTGGGATCAAGTATTAAACTTGTTTTAATATATAATCAAATGTGATATAACTTCACTAATAATTCCTTTTTTGCTTCATCAAAGAATATCTCCAGATAAAAGTGTGGAGTTTGTGCTGTTATTAACTCTTCATTTTATCTTTCCTTGGCCTGGAGATGCAGGAATCCAGGGGCAAGGCAAGTGCACCAAGGAGCTTTAGGTCTATCCCATATGACCCACTCTGCAGTCTAGTCAGTGAGGAATTGTTTTAAGCATAGTTGAGTCTAGACTTACCAAAGTATGGTGCTTCTTATTTGGAGGGAGAGATGGGTGAGGAGGAATAAAAATACCCAATCCCATGTAAGGCCTCAATGAATAGATCCTTTTCTTGGATTCAAGTCTTGCTTTAACCAATAGCGCTTATAAAATCTGGGTGGAGATTTGTGAAGCTCTGCCACACTATACATAAGCATTTTTAAAGTTCCATTGTTATGACCAGCTTAGGAGTAGGGAAAAGTCCCAAGCCTCCTTATATTGCAAACGTGGCAGGTCTTTGGGAAGAGAAAGAAAGGACTGGCTGCTCAGTGTTAGCTGGGCGATGTTTCTGCTTTGCACTTACTCCATTTCCTGAGCTGCACTGGTATGGCTTTTAATTGAGGGGATGTAGTCGACAGAGTAGAGTGGGCTGCAGGAGGAAGGACACGGTTAAGTGTGTCAGGATTAAGCCCCACCCCACTCCTCCACTTTTCTGAGATATAACTGCCATATAAGATTGTGTAAGTTTAAGGTGTACAATATGGTTTGATATACATACATACTGAGAAATTATTACAATAAGGACAGTTAACAAACACATCCATCATCCTACATTTTTTTTTTGTGGTGAGAACTTTTAAGATCTACTCTTTTAGTAACTTTTAAGAATACAGTAGTTACAGTCACTATGCTGTACTTTAGATCACCAGAACTTGTTCATCTTATAACGAGAAGTTTGTGCCCTTTGACAACCTTCCCCCATTCCCCTGCCTTCTCCCCACCCCAACCCTGGCAACCATAAATCTGTTTCTATACGGTTGATGAAAAAAAAAATCTTTTCTTCTTTTAAGTAGGCTCCACACCCAATGTGGGGCTCAAACTCACGACCCTAAGATCAAGAGTCACATGCTCTATTGACTGAGCCATCCAACTGCTCCTGAGGTTGTTTTTTTTAGATTTGGTATATGTGAGGTCATACAGTATTTGCTTTTTTCTGAGTTATTTTACTTAGTGTAATGTCCTCAAGGTTAGCATAAAGCCATCAAGGTTGAGCTCTTAATTTATGTTCTGAAAGTAAGATGAGAGGACCAGTTCCGTATCTTGAACAGTAACCAACACAAATACACGTAATAATGGTCAAAAGAATTCTTGGAGAACCAAAGCTTGGTGAGTTAGGTCTAGAATTTTATCAATTCAGTTTTCATGGTTTCCTTAAGGTATAGTACACCTTTAACTCTTGTCTTGGGACCGTAGTTGACTTAACAGGAAAGGAGAGGACAACGAGACCTCCAAAATCTTTCACATTTTCACACGTGAGATTGTTTACCTGTTGTGCCAGGCTTTCACTCCTGAAAGAAAAAACAGCATGGAAGAAAGGGTAGTTGGTCATGTCTGAAAAGCAGTATGGCATAGTAGAAATAAAACATGGATCTTGGGAGGCAGACCAACTGGGGGAAAAAAATCTGAATTCTATTTTCTATCTGTGTATCACTTATCTAGAGTCTGTATTTTCTCCTTTGTAAAATGGGGATAGCACCTACTTTTGCAGAGATTAAATGAGAAAATCTACTTGAATACATTTAATAGTTGCTAAATAAATGCATGGTAAATTTCAATGTGTACTAATGCCCAGCATTTTCATTTGTACGCTTGGTAAGACATTTAAGTTGAAAATTCTTTGTATGTTAACTTCAGCAGTTATCAGAATCACCCAGAATAGAAGGTAAGAAAATGAAAGCATAATTGTAGTCACTAGTTATACACAATCAAAAATTATTTTAATCTTTTTAGTATAGAACATATAAAGAAAAAAAATATATAAAGAACCCTCACATATCCATCATCCAGCTTCTTATCATCCTCTGTTTCCTTGATATTGCCAAAAATTTATACCCTGTTGCCACTCCAGATTATTTTGAAACAAATCCTAGATAAAATATCATTTCCTCTTCAATTTCAACAGCTCTCTAAAAGATTCTTGTTTAGGGGCACCTGGGTGGCTCAGTCAGTTGTGTCTGACTTTTGGCTTCACGAGTTCAAGCCCCGCATAGAGCTCTCTGCTGTCAGCACAGAGCCCGCTTCAGATTTCAGTCCCAATCTCTCTCTGCCCCTCCCCTGCTCACACTCTCTCAAAAATTAACATTAAAACTTTTTAAAAAGAGATTGTTTAAAAAACTTAATCATAACAAAACATTGCAACTCAACAAAAGTAGCATGATTCCTTGGTACCATCAAATATCTAATCACCAGTGTGCAACACACATAGTCCATTTAGTTAATGAATTTATAACTGTATTTATATACCTCTTTTTTTATGTTTATTTATTTTGAGAGAAAGAGAGTGGGAGCACAGGAGAGGCAGAGAGAGAATCCTAAGCAGGCTCCATGCTCAGCATGGAGCCTGATGTGGGGCTTGATCTCACAACCAAGATTATGACCTGAGTAGAAATCAGGAGTCTCAGGCTTAACCAACCACCCATGCACTCCTATAGCTCAATTCAAGAAAGAGAAAGACTCCAAATTCCAAGCCATTCCTGAGATGCAAATTAAAATTTAGGGGTATTAAATTGAAAGACCTCCCAATAGTCACTTGCCATGCGTGAAGATGTAATCATTTCCAAATTGTGCAGGAAACACAAACAATACGTTGGTTGTAGTTAATGTGAAGAAAGACACTATTAATAGTTATGACAACTTGTTTTAATGGACCTTTATGAATCTGTGGAAAACCAGAAATACATGGTCTTACTCAAGTCAAGCTGCCATAACAAAGTACTCTAGGCTGGGTGGTTTAAACAGCAGAAATTTGTTCCTCACAGTTCTAGAAGTCCAAGATCAAAGTGCTGGCTAATTTGGTGAGAGTTCTCTTCCTGGCTTGCAGATGGCTTCCTCATTGTGTCCTCACATGGCCTTTCCTCTTGCCCAAGCTGAGAGATCTCTCTTGCTCTTCTTCCTCTTCTTATAAGGTTACTACTAATCCCATCATGAGAACTCCACTCTCAGGATTGAACTGAACCCTAATTACCTCCCAAAGGCATAATCTCCAAATACTATCACATTAGGGGTTAGAGGTCATGGATTTTGGGGGGACACATTCAGTCCATAACACACCTACACATTTATAAAAGGACTACCAAATTTAAGTCAGTAAGCTAGAATGCCACATCTAACTTCTTTTCTCTCCCTAAATTATTCTGGCTCTAAGAAACTGAGATCATCATTCCTGGAAATTTTTCTTTCTGCCCTAATATAATCCCCAGTGCAGGTGGAACCCAGAGCCTAATATCCCTACTTGCCACCTCAGTACCAAGGCAAAATTAAGTAAAAGTCCTTTTTTAGCTCCTATCAGGGGAATTTTTTCATGAAATGAACAATTTTTCCTCTCTTCCTAGGTTCTCTGTAATTCAAACAAAAGCTGAAGGATCTTTTTAAATCCTGCTAAGCTTGCAAATTTGCCAAAAAAAAAAAAAAAAAAGTGTAGATGGGGCTGCTTGTAGTCATCCTTGGCCCTTCTCCAGGTTTGCTGGCTGCTATGACTGCATAAGCAACCATGTTTTTACTAGCTGTGGGTGTAGCTGCAGGAGCTGCAGCAAAGAATTTCTGTATCCTAAAGAAATTCTGAAAATCAAACCCCATTTCTCTCAATTTAACCAAATGATTTTGTTGTTGATCCTGAAAATATTAGGTAGGACTTGAAATAATCTGTCCTTCAAAAGTTGGCAGGGAAAAATCCAAAACTTTGCTCCCACTCTAATCTATTGACAATGCTGTGGAGAAACATCCGGTACATGGAGGACAACATGGCTGAACCTATCAAAATTAAAAATACACATATGCCCTTTTGCAGAGCAATTCCTCTGAGAACAGAGATGAGATGTACTTAAATATACAAGAAGGTATGTGTACAAAGATATTCGTCCAAGCATTAATTAGAATATAACAATTTAGAAACTCTATGTCTCTCAATTGGATGATGACTGGTTAAATAATCTGCAGAGGTAAGAAAAATATGTATCTTATGCATTCATATGAAAAAGTCAGATGTCTTAAGTGCAAAGTGTAGAAAAATATATATGGCAGCCTCCCTTTTACATAAAAATTGGGAATAATATTCTTTCTTACATGTATAGGCATGAAGAAATTCTGGAAAAATAAAAAAAGTAAGAGCAGAGGTTATTCTGAGGGTGGGAACTGTATGAATGAAAGACAGTGAAGATGTTTAAAAAGTATTCTGCACCAGTGGATGGATTCAAATAATTTTTAAAATCATATGAAACCATAACCAACAATTATTAAATGTCCACTGCCTTAAAATATAGTGAGAAAATAAGGTTTCCCAAATGTAAAATATATAAAATATAAGGTTGAGTGAAGTGGCTGCTCCTAACCTGTTCCTGGAAATCAAAGTTCTTGGTGCTTCTGGGGAATGCTGAGATCATTGATTTTACTAAAGGATGTCACTTACTTACTGGAGGTCTTGTCTACAACTCAGAAACGGGTTAGATAAAGACAGAAGACTTCATGCTTCTGCAATCAATTTAAAATTCTTCAGTAGTCTGCCAAAAATGCACATTATTCTTCTGTAAATCTAAAAACGTGCAGGGAGAAACCAGTAATTGTATTGTGGTAGAACATCTTTCTCTTACTTTTCTCTAATGTTAAAATGCTACCCTAAGAGTAAACCTAGTAGGGGAAAGCCTTCCTTATTGATTATAGATTACTCAATTTTGAGTAGATACTGCTGCTTTCCAAAAGACATGTGTTCACCACCAGTCTTAATTATCTTTCATTCCAAGTTTTAGTGACCTTGGCTTACAAAGCCATCTTGATCTTTTCCCTAAGAATTTCAGGTGACCAAAATGCACAATACCAGTGAACACTATTAAATAACATCCTAATGTTTCCCAATGTGAATTACCCATACCACAAGTGATACTCATGGTTCTAGGTAGTATGCGAACAAAGCAGCAAACGTCATATCATATAGTGAGTTATTATTGTTTCTTGTTCAAGCACTTGGCTGGAAAGAGTGTTTAGCTAGGTCTTAATAATTGGCTTTGTTTTCATTATACTAATTTTTAGATATATTATTTCTCTTTTAGAGAGAGGGTGCAAGTGAGCGAGGGCAGAGAGAGAGGAAGAAAGAGAAATGGGGCTCACCCTAAGCAGTGCTCTTGTTCACCTCATGTGTGACTTGAACTCATGAACCATGAGATCATGACCTGAGCTGAAGTCAGATGCTTAAAACTGACTGAGCCACACAGGTACCCTAGACATTTTTTCTTATTGCCAGAGATCTGGGGCACAAATGATTGTCTGGATTATCCATGCTCATTGTAGCACAACAAACAAGTGCAGGTGCTGTTACATAGGTTTCAGGTCACAAATCACAAAAATCCAAATGTCTTTTCTCAGGGCCTAACTTTCCTTGACTCAAATTCACCCCATGGGCTTCCTAAAACAGTTAGCTATCCAGGAATTGTATAGTGCACCATATAAACTGGAGTCAAACTGGTTCTCAATGCTACTTATTTTTGCTGTGAGTCCATAGTCAATCTACCAAATAAGGACAAATTGGCTACCTTGGAATCTGAGAGGAATAAATGATAACACACGTAGAGCAAACGGTATGCAGGTTAAATGCTGATTTCCTCTCCTCTTTACTTCTCTTTTTTCTATATTGTCTCCAAATGATCTCATTCACTCCCATAGCTTCAATTACTACCTTGATGTGAATAACTTCTAATTTTCTGCCAGCAATACTGAACTTGTTTTCAGAGTACAAAACCCGAAGTTAGGAGATACGCCCAGGTCACATGCCTAGAGTGGTTAGAGTCTAGGTTAGAAACCAGTTAAGACTTGAACTTGGGGCTCCTCACTCCAACTGCCATGGTCTTTCACCTTCCCATATTGCCTCAAGTTCTGTGGTAGTTTTTGCATCTGTCTCTCTGTTTTTGTTTTTTTTTTAAACCACTGCCTCTCCCATAATTCAGGCCTAACTTATCTTTCACGTTTATAATGTACAGATGAAAAGACTGGCTCAGTCAGTGAAGTGATAGTTGGTAATGTGTATCTCAGAATTGCCCACAAAAGTTTTTTTCCCTACTTGTTAATTCCAACAAAATTAAAAAAAAATTTTTTTTAATGTTTATTTTTGAGAGACAGAGAGGGAGTGTGAGCAGGGGAGGGGCAGAGAGACAGAAAGGGGGACACATCTAAAGCAGGCTCTAGGCTCTGCGCGGTCAGCACAGAGCCCGATGTGGGACTCGAACTCACTAACTGTTAGATCATGATCTGAGCTGAAGTCAGACGTTCAACCGACTGAACCACCCAAGCACTCCTCCCAACAAATTTTTTAAAACCATATATATATATATGATATATATATATATATATCATGGTTTTATATATGTGTGTATATATATATACATGTGGATATATATCTATATGTGTGTGTGTGTGTGTATATATATATATATATATATATATATATATATATATATATATATATAAAATACACATATTGAGAAGTCACCAACCCCCGAACCTATAGCACAATGAATCACAAAGTGAATACCCACGTAACCAGCACTTAGGTCAAGAAACCAAATGTTGCCAGCACCCCCAGAAGCTCCCTTGTGCCCTCCTCCCAAATATTACTGCCTTACCCAAAGCATACTATTTCCTTTCTTTTTATAGTTTTTACTACCTAAACATAAATCCTTAAATCTAGTTTGGTTTTGTCTGGTTTTTGAACTTTCCAAAGTGGCTATGTCAATATACATTCCAACTAGCAATGTACAGTTTCATTTGTTCCAATTCTTGGCCACATTTGGCATTTACTGTAGTGTCTATTGTAGCCATTATTGTGAATGTGCAGCAGTAGTTCATTGTGGTTTTAATTTGCATTTCCCTGATTGTAAAAGTTGGGTGCCTTTACATGTTTATTGGCCATTTAGATACCCTCTCTGGTAAATTGTTCAAGTCTTTTACCCCCTTTACTATTGGGTTGTTTTTGTTTGTTTGTTTTTTTTATTAATTTTGAGAGAGAGTGAGCACAAGCAGGGGAGAGGGGCAAAGGGAGAGAATCTCAAGCAGGCTCCATGCTGTCAGTGTAGAACCCAATGCAGGCCTCGATCTCACAAACCATGAGATTCTGACCTGAGCCAAAATCAAGAGTTGGACGCTTAACTGATGGAGCCATCCAGGTGCCCTGGGCTGTCTTTTTTTAAATTGATTTGTGGAAAACTATAAATTCTAAATAGGAGCAGACACTTTTCTACTGTTGAACGCATTTGTCTGGCGGCATTAGAATACCACCAACTCCCCTTATTCTGGCCCAAATTCACTAATGAACTCTCTCGGAGGTAGTCAACTTCATGTACTATCGCTAAAACAAAACAGAATTATTTTGTGCTAGGGAATTTGCTAGAAACAATGGTTTTGAAATGAGACCTGTATTGGAATCCTGCCTAACATTTATCAGCTTTGTGACTTTAGGCAAGTTATTTAGACTATTTTGGCCTCTGTTACCTTACCGGAAAAATGGGGTTAGTAATATCTATTTTTTTTAGTGTTGTTGTGAGGGTTAAACGTGACACAAGATATATAACCGATTTTGCACAGTGGCTGGCAAACAGTAACATTTAATAAGTGGTAGCTATTATAAATTTGGGTTATTTCTTTGTAGCCTTACATTTCTCTATGGAGGGAGAAAATGAGCAGATAGATGTCCATTCCTTTCTTAGCTGCTATAGTTCTCACTATAAAGTTAAAAAAAAAAAAGCATTTGTTTTAGGTAATCTGGGAATTTGGTTCTTGTGACTCTGTCTCAGTACCTCTAGAGCAGGGCTTCACAAATTACCTGTGGTGCAGTGAAGATTAGGTAACTGTTGCACAACAAACTGAGGGACCATAAGAAGAAAAAATATGGGTAATCAAATTTGTGAATTTATATTAAACCTGGTCAACCAGGAGATGCAGAGGCTGATGGTGATGGCCCTGGAGCATGCTCAGGAGGCAGATGGTGCAGAAGGAGAGTCTCCTTATCACCCTGTTCATATAGAAAAATGCCTAACAGTTGAAGTCATTCTGAAAACCCAATGAATCAAAGAGGTCTGCAAACAACAAACAGTACAGTGGGGGAGCATAACTATGTGGACAAGGGCCAAGTGACATGTGATCAGGTCAGTGCGCTTAAATCTGTGATTCAGAAGTGTGAAGATATGAAATAAAAAGAAAGGAGTTGGCTTTCACTGACACCTAGAAAAAAAGGCATTATTTAACAGTAACATAAGAGAAAAAAAGATGATCTTAATGGCATAGAGGACACACAGTTTGCATATCTGGGGGAAAAAAAAACCCAAAACCTCTCATCATCAAAAAAAAAAATTTCTCTCTGGTGAAAGATCATAGGTACCTCTATTAAATATGAATTACTAGAAAAAGCTATTTAAACAAAGACATATAAAACAATACAGATCCACAGACATAAAACTAGTCTTCAATTACTGTAAGTTTCCAAATTCTTATTCACTTTGTGTAAATGCCTTGTCTAGGAACAATAGCAAAGGGTTTGCAGACTGGCATTACCCTGTGGACCATACTTTGGTAGCACTGCTCTGGAGCACTGACAAAAATCAGACTTCTGAATCTGAAGGGCTGAGGTTAGAGCCTGGAAAGTGGGACTGAACTGAAGGGTTGCTCTTGTTCCTGAGTCACCAGCTAGACACCTACTGTTTTTTTTTTTTTCTTTTTTAAAGTTTGTTTATTTATTTATTTTGAGAGAGACCAAGACAGCACGAGTCAGAGAGGGGCAGAGAGAGAGAGGGAGAGAAAATCCCAAGTAGGCTCTGCACTGTAGAGCCTCATGTGGGGCTTAAACCCAGGAAACCCTGAGATCACCACCTGAACCAAAACCAACTTTTGGGCGCTTAACTGACTGAGCCACACAGGCGCCCCCTACTGTTTTTTTCTAGCCTTAAGTACAACATTGAGTCACTCTAGCTCAAAAACCATCTATTATTCCCCTTGTATCTAAGATAAAATCCCTATCCTTTAACATGGCATCCAAGGCCTTCCAGGCTGGTTCCACACAACTTTTTTACTCTGATTTTCCACTAGACTGCACTGTCCAATATAGTAGCTACTAGCCATGTGGCTATTGAGCACTTAAAATGTGACTAATTTAGGAATTATAATTTTAATCTTTAATTTAAAATTAAATAACAAATGATACATAATTCAAATACTGCAAAACTTCTAAGTATGTTTAGAATGACTGGGCATGTTAATCTACTTTTTCAACTGTAAATTTTATGGAATCAAGTATTGAGGTATGTTTAAATATAAAATACACACCAGATTTTGAACACATACTTAGTAATGAGAAAAAGACTGCAAAACATTTAAAAACATTTAATATTTTTAAATATTGATCACATATGAAATGATACTATTTTGACTATACTGGATTAAAATTAAATTAAAATTAACTGCAATGGTTTCTTTTTTAATGTGTCTGGCTACTATAAACTCACATATGTGGTTTGTTTTATATTTATATTGGACAGCGCTAGCCTAGATAATCATGCCCAAACCTAAGAATAACTCTGGATTCTTCCCGTTCCCTCACTCATGTCAACTCATTAGCAATACAGGTCAGGTCTAATCACCAAATATATCTTCAAATTATCCACCTTTTCTCTATTGCTACCAACCATGTTACTCCTTTCCTAAAACCCTTTGATGCCTTCTACCACACTTAAACTTACCAAGGCAGCCGACTACTTCTACCATTCTTGCTTTCTAAACTTGTTACATTGACCTCCTTGCTATGCACAACAAACTCTTTCTCACCTTAGGATTTTGCTCTGCTATTCCCTTTGGTCTCAAATACTGCCCTTATTCCCATTTAGGTCTTAGCTCAGAGAATACCTTCTCTTGATCAACCAAGAAGCTTTTTCTTGATCAACCTCCAAAATTTTGCCTGTTCCCTCCCCTAGAGAAACACTTTATTCAAATACCCTTTTATTTTCTTAATGGAGCATATTATAAGATACTATCCTTCCTTTTGTAAAACTTATTTATGGTCTGTTCCTTGCACTAGCAACAGGAGCAGGAACCTTGTTGGTTTTGTTGCTGCTTAATATATTCCAGTATTTACAACAGTGCCAGTTACAGAAGGGTGCTCATGAAACAACTTCAATGAGTATCTAATTGCCTGCCAGACATATCTGCTTGGCTGTCTCACAAACACTTCAAATTCAACCAGGTCAAAACAGAACCTTACAACGTGTTACTCTTCTTCCCTGTTTCTAATCTCAGTGAAGACAGGACCATCTTTCCAACTGCTCCCCCAACACACCTGGGAGTCATCTTTGACATCTCCCTCTGTCATTCCCTTACCCGCTCAACCACATCACCAAACTCTCAATAACTACTTTGGCCACACTCTTTACACTAGTTGTCACTATCTCCGTCCAAGGCATTACTCTCTCACATATTACTGTTTTTTCCAAACTGTTTTCCATGCCTCTGAGTTTTGCATAAGTCTGATCTGCCTACCATGCAAATCCATTTCTATGACACTTTTACTTAACGGGTTCCTCTTTGCTCTCAAAAGCTAATCTCTGCACATACCACTCAAGGTCTTCACGATTAAACGTCTTCAAGAACATCTCTTGGCACTCCTAAAACAGCATTATCTTTTTTACTCAACACTCTCTTCAAAGTTTGTCTCCTAACTTTGCATGCATTGCATCCTCTGCCTGGAAGACTCTTCCCCAATTCCTTATTAAAGCTAATTGCTTCCCCAGTCCTCCCTCCCAGGTGAGTAAAGGATTTCTCCTGTATGGGATCTCGCAGTATTCAGCAGTTTACCCTCATTTACTACTGATGTTTCCTATTTACTTGTCTGCGCTCTATGGCAGATCAAGGAGGGCAAGGATTCCGTAACAATCATTAGTTCAACGTTTACTCCAATCAACTCAATGTTAAAGCATATGATATCAAAAACTTGACAAGTTTTTATCAACTGAAGCCTTGAAAACATTACATCAAAAGAAAACAATATGGCTCCTATGCCACTTACTTTGCTTCTGTTTTAGGCAAAATGTTTTAATAAGTTAAAGACTTACAAGCCTTTACCACGTCAATATCACTAAAGGATAACTGGAGATAAATTACTTATCTGAAGTAATCACAAAATCAAAAAGTAATATGGATTTCATTTAAGCTTGTAAACTCTCCTAGATTGAACTCTTGGCGCTGTCTCAGATATTACCAACTCCTAAATATAGGAAGCCAAAATTTGCACGTTAGCAACTTGGGAAAGCCACGTAGGAAAGTCATTCTTAAGCTCCTCTGTTAAAAACATACCGGTGTGTTGGATTTCTTAGCAAATCATCACAAGTAAATTAACTTCCAAAGACTTTTACTTTGTAAATTACCACCTCCAAATAAACTTTTGCTACTTTCTTAATAAAATACAACACAACAAAAATCTTGACATTCCAGCCACGGAAACACAGACCTCTACCTCCGAGGTGACAGTAATCCAAAGAAAATTAGCAAGCAATTATTTTAGGGTCGCTTAAGTACGAGACGCCTGTGACACCACCGGTATGTTAAACAAACAAAAAAAGGCTATAGAAATAAGTACGTCTTCGTCATGAACCTGACTGCTCAGTTTATGGAAGTGGAGAAGGACCATCCTTCGTTCCTCCTCTTGTACCTCAACCGCTACTCCTGTCCCAATCTGGCTAGTTGAATCTAGGGCCACTTTAAGTTAAATCCTAGCCTGCTGGCTGCTCTTCCGTCTCCCAGGACTCTGCTAGGCGACTCTGGTTAACCTCGGAGTGGGGATTCCCCGTCTCGGCGGTCTTGTCAGAGAGAAAAGAAGGTAGGAACACGCACTTTAGTATCCCAACCGCCAGCCCCCGCAGAAAGAGGCGGGAAGACTCGGCCACCAGCCGGGCTCCTCCACCGCGCACATGGCCGGCCGCAGCTCCCACCCCCGTGCCGCGCAGGCGCCGGGCGAGCCGGGACTTGCGGTCGCCGAGAGCGGATCATTCCGCCGCTTTCTTTGTGTGGCTCAAGCTCCACAAATGGCATATTTCCCTCTCGACCGTTAAAAAGAAAAATCAGATCTGTCGTCCCTTTCCTCCTGCTAGAATGGGGTCAGGGAGTGAGTGGGGGAGCGATCTGCGACCGAAGGCAGGGGCGGAAAGGCGCAGGCGAGGGCTTGACAAGGGCCGAGTCCGGGAGGGATGCTGGGAGCTTTGACTCACTCGCACACCATGTGTCCCTCCGCGCGCAGCACGGGGGACTTTTCGGTGGGGATTTTGGGCGCCGACCAGACGCGGCATTTTCGGAAAATAGCGCCCTGTGCAGCTGAAGCGCTTTGTGTGTAGCGGGGCCGCGTCAGCCCGGCCGGGTACGAGGCGCCTCGGGTCCCCGCACCACCTCCTGCTGCTCCCCCGTCGCCGCTCCCGAAGCTTTTCCAGGTCAGTGCGGGTCTGTGTAGGGCCCTGTTACCACCGGATGTGGAAGTTGATCTCTTCGCTGGTAAAAAATAATTCCACTTCCCCCGGAACCCAGATCATCCCCGCGATTTCCTGTTTATTGCATTAAGGCGCCGGGTTTCCGGGGCTCCTGGCCCCGCTTATTCCGCGGGGGTCGGCGGGGTCGGCCTGGACGCCCGCTCCGCCCGCGCCGCAGCCGCGCTTTGTCCGCTGGGCACCCCGCTTCTGGGAGGGGCGGGCAGACATGGTGGCGGCCGCCGCCCCCTCCTCGGCCCCGGCGCGCCGCGGCCTCACAGCCGGCCGGATCCCGGCCGGCGGCCCCGGGGCGGGGATGGGGTCGAGCCGGGGCGGCGGGGGCTCTGCGGGCGCCGGGAGGCGGGCGGTTGGCGGCAGAGGAAGGGAGGCAGGCTAGCGCGGCCCGGCCGGGCCTCGGCGCCCGCCGCCCCGGGAACTGCCGGCCTCTTTGTCTCGGCGGCCTGGCGGCCCCGCCAGCCTACCCGGAGCGAAGAAGGGGCGGCGGGGGCGGCCGGTCCGGGGCGCGGTGTGCTGCGGGGCCTGCGGGACCGGGAGGCGCTCGGGCCGCCGCGGGAGCGGCCGGCCCGGACAGGGTTAACCAGAGGGCCGGGCCCAGCCCGCGCGGGGACGATCGCGGCTACTGCCACGACCTCGGGGACTCAAGTCCCTGGAGGGGACAAAGCCCGCGGTTCTGGATGCTCGAGACTTCTGCTCTTGGGACTTGGCCGCCGGGCGGGTGCACTGCTTCGGAAAAGAAGTTGAGAATTTTGCCAGGTCATTTCTGCCTGGACACAGTGAAAATCAGTGTGTATTTAGTGTGCTTCGTTGAAGCTGTGCTGCCGTGTTGAATCAGCGTGCGTAGCCTCAGGGGTGCATCGTGAAAACTGAAACCGAAGGAATTATAGAGGCCTGCTTTGTGTGTGTTTCCCCACTTTAAGCTTGTTTTCTGTACACATACTCTTGTTTTAAACCTGATTGGACTGTGGCGAGCAGACGTCTGCTCAAAGGACGGGTAGCGACCACAGTACTTTTGAAGGGGGCTTGGTAATGTGGAAATATTTTAAGTACTCTCTGCGAAGACCGATTTGCTGTCTGGATTCAGGCAAGTTACTTTCTGAAGTACATTTTTTTCCCCCCTGAAGTATAGTTTTTATCTGGAAAATGTTTTTGATGTAGTCCGTAAATAATCCTTGTAAAGTAATTTTCCATTCCAGAATTAAAGATGCGCTGTAATTTATTATGCAGATGTTAGTAGTCGAAAATTCTTTTTGCAGATACTTTATTTCACTTGTAGACCCACCCAGCTTGGTTTAAATGTGTTCGCAGTGACCCATAACGTCAGCCTTGACACTTCCACTTTCAGGGTCAGACTTTGAATTTAAGGAAATTAAAGATGGCTTTATGCGTTTTAAAAATTCTGTCTTTTTAAGTATTTCCCCCAAAATAACAGCAATAAAATTCCATTACATGTTAACACAAGTCACATATTGGCAAGAGTTGACATTGTTTTGCATTTCTGCAAGTCTTTTAAATGTCTGCTTTAATACAAGACAGCTAGATTTTTAAATCTGCATTCAGTCTGTTGTGGTATCACACCATGTAACTTCTGAAAACTCCCAGAACCCCACTGTATGCTTATGACTTTTTTTTTTTAACTGATAAATTTGTCATTTTTATCCTGGCACCATACATGTCAAATGAGTATATTAAACAAGACACGTTTTAAAAATATGGTTAGGAAGATTGATTCCTATACTTTTGTCTTGGGTTCTAAGTTTTTTAATTTGGTATTTAGATATATAAACAGTATCAAGAGTAAAGTTTGCTTAATGTACATATCCTGGAGACTCAGGAAAATATTTTAAGTGACCTTAATTTTTAGTTCCACATCTTAATCTATGGAAGTAAAATATGAATTCCATATTAGATGTACCTGTGAAAACTTGTGTGTAAATGTAATATTTGAAGAAGGGACACTGTCAAAGCACTGCAGGACCTCTCCGTTTAAAAGGAATCCTGCAGTGAAACATTTGGTCAAACAATACTTTTGTAATGTAGATACATATATTTAGAGTTAAGTCTCCTAACTTAGAGTTTGAGTTCTCTGTCTCTTTCTGTCAATCTGGGTATTTTAGGTTGGGGTCCAGTTATGCTGTAAATGTGTGAAAATGTAAGGCCATACTTTGGTTTAATGGTTTTGAAATGAAGCTAAATTCATTTCCAGTTGTTTCTGTGAACTCTAGTTTGATTCTGTCAGGCTGTAGTTCTCTACTGTTCCATCAACAGGAAGCATCTGGTCATTCCTGACATAATTGTTTGAAAATGCCAGGTATATTTTTGATGTTTGCCATGCAAATGAAAATAAATATCAGATGGGATCTCCCCCTCACCCAGCATCTCTAAGATGTATTTATAATGGGCCTCATCTGTAGAATGGCCTTTTTTTTTTTTTCTTCCTCCTCTTGAGTACCTCATAAGTTAGGGACAGGTAAGGCAAACAAATCACGAATTCAGAACTCATATGAAATTTTGAATCATGAATTTATTTTGAGTGTGTATTTTTGAGGGTGCAGTGTCCCTTTGAAAGTAGCCTAAGTGTGGATGAATTCACTGATGGTCCATCTCCTCTCTGTCTTGTAAATATTAAAAAAAAAAAAAAAAAAAAAAGGAAATGAAACATTAAAGTTCAGGGTAACTTAGTTTTCTAGTATTTCTTTGGCCCCAGAGCTTTCCAACTAGTAGTCATTAATTTCTATAGCATTAACGTGTCTATCTTGGTATTAGACTTAACTTTTTTGAAGGTGTTATTCCATCATGCTCTCCAGAAGGTCTGTGTACTAGTATTAAGGCCTGTATGTTTTCCCACCTTGTTCATAACAGTGTTTTGCACAGAGTAGATGTGTTGTCGCAATCAGCTGTCAGTTCAGTTGTTGATGGGCTAGTATACTTGAATTTAGACTTAAGTATGTCCATGATGGAAGTGTAGAGGCTAAAGCATGAAATGATTTCTCCACTGAAGGTGAATCCATATGCAGTCATTGATACATTTAGAAATAGGAGTCTAAAACTCTTTGTCCTGATTCTCTTAATCTTTTAATGGGAATAATTGGAAAGGCTGGCAGTTAGAGCCCAAGGTGCTAGTGCACAAATAGAGAATGTGGAAAAGAGTCAGATCATTTTAACTGTATGTTTACCGTGAGTCAACACTATGGTATAATATTTTTTAAAGTAAATGTCATTTTGGAGTTGGTAGAACAATGTAGAAAGAGCAGGTGTTATCTCTGCTTTACTTGTATTGGTTGTATTATAGCTGGGATATTGTGTCGGTTTTTCAGGTAGAATACTGTCACAATACGCGTGGCCCTTGCATCGGTTCTCAGACTTCATATTACAATCACCTGGAGAGCAGAAACATGGAAGCCCAAGCTTAAGTAGGCTAGGACCTGGGCCACTGTATTTTTTTCAAGTTCCCCAGGTGGTAGACACTCAAGTTTATAAACCAGTGAGCTATACAGCATATCCAGAGGACCTTGATCATGGAGGAAATGGACATGAGGAAAGGAGAAAAGGCTGAAAAATGCCCTGTTTGGCTCAAAGAAGAGAAAGAAGCTCATCTAAGAAATGATAGTTATCTGTAAATACTTAAAGGTCTATCACACAGAAAGATCAGATTTGATCTGCGTAGAAAGAACTAGGATCAGTGAGTAGTAGGAGGAGGCAGGTTTCAACATTCTTTCAAGAGAAATTTCCATGAAACAGTAAAAATATAATGGGTTGGTTTGGGTGGTAGGCTTTCTGCTTTCACTGATGATGTTCAGTTAGGGATTCTAGGGTGGAGGAATTAATATGCTGAATGAGGATTTGGGCTAGGCGTCCTAAAGTTTCCTACAAAGTTTTGAGTTTTTATGATACAGGTCTAGGTTTGCGGTACAGAAGTAGAAGAGCGAAAACTAATTGAGTGAAACAGCTGTTAACTGGATCACAGTTTTCACCTTCTTGGATGAAGAGAAATGAGTATTAAGTGAGAGAGCTATTTGATGAGGGCTTTAAACCCAGCTGTAATTTGGCAGACTCAAAGCCTTAAGAATGGTCATACCTTCTGACATGGGAATTTTCATTTAAGGGAATTTTTCTTGATGTAATAAGAATAAGGGTGTGTGCAAAGATTTAGCTCTGAGCATACTAATTGCAGCACTGTTGATAGTAAAAGCTGTGTATTAACATTTGACCCCCCCCTGTCCCACATTAATTATATGAAGTAGAAAATACCTTCATTTTTCAGAAGAGAAAACAGGCATAGAGAGGTGAGGTAGCTTGTCTAAAGGAGCAGAGTTAGTATGTTGTAGAGCCAGGACTTGGATCCAAGCAGTTTGATTCCAGAGTCAGTAACTCTTTTTTTTAAAATGTTTTCTTTTTTTTTTTTTTTTCTTCAACGTTTATTTATTTTTGGGACAGAGAGAGACAGAGCATGAATGGGGGAGGGGCAGAGAGAGAGGGAGACACAGAATCGGAAACAGGCTCCAGGCTCTGAGCCATCAACCCAGAGCCCGACGCGGGGCTCGAACTCACGGACCGCGAGATCGTGACCTGGCTGAAGTCGGACGCTTAACCGACTGCGCCACCCAGGCGCCCTAGAGTCAGTAACTCTTGATCACTGTACTGTAAAATTGTACACAACCTGAATGTTTAACAGTGATTGTTAGGGTACATATTCACAGTGGGGTACTGCCTAGCTATTAAAATATGATGTTAGAAGAAGGTAAAGTCATGAAGAGATGTCTTGACATATGTTAAGTGAAAAAGTAGTTTAAAAGCAATTCCATTTTGGTTAAAAAACAAATAATACACTTGATCCTTGAACAATAGGGCTTTGAACTACTTGGGTCCACTTATACACAGGTTTTTGTTTGTGTTGTACAGTACTGTACTGTTTTCTCATGATTTTCTTAATATTTTCTTTCCTATAGCTTGCTTTACTGTAAGAATACAGTATATAACATATACAAAATACGTATATTGACTGTTTATGTTATCCATAATTATGCTTCATGTCAGTAGTAGGCTATTAATAGTTTCTGGGGAGAGAAAAGTTATACTCAAGATTTTCAGCTGTGTGTGTGTATGGGGGGGGGTTGTATGTGTGCCCCTAAGCCCTGCATTGTTCAAGGAAAAATTGTATTGACATCTGGAAGGGTATGTGCCAAATTGTAATTGATTTTTTCTGAGTGTAGTTTTAAAAGTGATTATTTTCTTTTTGTTTATTCAGGTTTTCTGATTACTAAAATGAATATATGTTTTTGTGTATTTCTTGTAGTGAAAAACATATTAAAATGTTGTATTTCAATAAAAAATTGAAGATTATTAGCATAAACTGAGGAGCTTGGGTTTTATACTGTGCAGTTTATGCAATTTGACTTAGGAATTGCACATAAATGGGACTTTGTAGGTTAATGAAGTCTTGTATTTTTTTAAGTTTGATTATTTACTATTCTAATAGTAATACATTAATTGAATAGAGAAAACAATCACTGAATCCTCCCATTCTATCATAATCAGTTCTCTATTTTGTATTTTCTCCCTCTTACGTGTAATATTTTAAATGTACTCATCCCAGTTTAGTCACTCTCTAGCTTTGTGACTTCAGACAATTTACTTAATCTCTTTGTGCCTCAGTTTGCCACTTTGTAAAGCAGGGATAATTATAATACATATGTCATGGTGGTTGGTAGGATTAAATGATTTACTGCATATAAAGTGATCAGAACAGTGTCTGACACATTTAATAGCTCAGCAAATGTTAGCCATTAGTATTATAGGATCATAGCCCACTAAAACCCTTGGGGTCTAATAGGTTTGGGAATTAAAAGAGTTTTTTGGATATAGGCAAGGTAATAATATAATCTTTCAACAGAGTCCAGTCCTCTTCAAACATATTACTATTTCTGTAGCGAGATGTATGAACATTTTTACCAAATGGGGTAAAGGCTATAAATAGCTTCATGTCAGTTCAGGTAAGGTTTTACCATCAAAAGAGTTTTTGTATTTTGGAATTGCAGTTAAGGAACCCGTAGAATATTTATTCAGTTTTGAGTCCTATTTTAATATTAAAACATACACCTTTTCATGTTATTATATAGCTTTATAATCCATGGTAGTTTAAAAATTAAACAAAAAGAAAACAAAATGTTCACTTTTATTTCCTTTGATGATAAAATATGCTAAACCTCCACCAATATCGTTGATTCTATTACATTGTGTAGAATCTTTTCTAGAAGAGACTAACCTCTAACCCAGTTACCTTTTTTCTGTTTTATACTTGAGGGATAAGACATTAATTTATTTATTTTTCTATTTTATTTATTTTGCTATTTGATTCCAGTTAACATACAGTGTTATATTAGTTTCAGATGTACAATATAGTAATTTAATAGTAACATACATCACCCTATGTTCATTACATCAAGTGTACTCTTTAATCTCCATCACCTATTTTACCCATCACCTCCCCCCCCCCCCGCGTTAACCATCAGATAGTTCTCTATAATTAAGAGTCTGTTTCTTGCTTTGACTCTCATTTTTCCCCCTTGTTTTGTTTCTTAAATTCCACATGTGAGTGAAATCATATGGCATTTGTCTTTCTCTGACTGATTTTGCTTAGCATTATACTCTCTAGCCATATGTTGTTGCAAATGGCAAGATTTCATTCTTTCTTATGGCTGAATAATATTTCATCACGCATATATATATTTGCATATATGTATATTTTGCATATATATGTGTATATATATATTTATGTGTGTGTGTGTGTGTGTATATATATATATATATATATATATATCACATCACGTCTTTATCCATTTCATCAATCAGTGGACACTTGGGCTGCTTCCATACTTTGGCTATTGTAAATAATGCTGCTATAAACATAGGGGTGCATGTATTCCTTTGAATTAGTGTTTTTGTTTTCTTTGGGCAAATACCCAGGAGTGTGATTGTTGTAACTTGGTTTACTACAGTAGTAATTCTTTTAAAGGAGGTGAGTAGAGGCCCCTATGGTACTTTTCTTTTAATATGCCCTTCCATTCTGCAGATGTGGAAACTAGATGGATATTTACCCTAAGTCATAATATTATTAATTGTAGAACTGTACACTGGAATTAGGTCATTTCCTCTCATAAAATTGGATGTCCAGTCTTTTTGATTCCTGTACTCTTCTGTGTCTACAACACTTACCATGTATCTAAACAGAGGGAAAAAATTTAAACTGTGCCTTAGTCTGAGCTGCTATAATAAACACAGACTTGGTAGCTTATAAACAACAGAACTTTATTTCTCACAGTTCTGAAGACTGGGAGGTCCAAGATCAAGGTGCTAGCATGGTTGAGGTCTGGGGAGGACCCTTTTCCAGTTGCAGACTTGTCCATTGTATTCTCATGTGCTGGAAGGAGCAAGGGAGCTCTCTGGGTGCTTTTTTTTTAGAAGGATGTAAACTTTACTCACGATCCTTCCTCATGACCTAATCACCTCCCAAACATTTCACCTCCCTAATAGCATCACTTTGGCATATAAATTTGGGGGCGAGGGAGAGACATACAGGCATTCAGACCATAGCAGATGGTATGGTGTTTAAGTGAATGATCTGAAAAATTTCCCTTATATCCTGGCTTGTGTGAAGTCTTACATTTTGCCCCTGTGATTGTTCCACCTGTGTCTTCAGCCATTCCTTTCATACAGACTCTCAATTTCTCTGTCTTAGTTTATTCCTGTATGCATTAGATATAGCCTGAACTTAACACCAGTCACTTTCATATTTACCTGTTAAATCTTTCCACTATCTCCTCTGTTTTTCTTCACAGTCACAGCATATTTATGGGGGAAGGTGGGTAATGACGATTTCTTGGCCACTGAATTTATGCTGAACAATTCCCAGTGGGCCTTTGTTACTTGGCCATTGTTTTATTAATCTCACATTTTTCTGTTTTCTCATATGTCTTCTTTCTCTTTTTCAAAAGATACCATTGATTTGATTTCTACTTAATTGAAAAAGTGAATAGAGGGGCGCCTGGGTGGTTCATTTGGTTAGTGTCTGACTCTTGATTTCAGCTCAGGTCATGATCCTAGGGTTGTGGGAACGAGACCCCGCATTGGGCTCTACTGAGCCTGGAGCCTGCTTAAGGGTCTTTCTCTCTTCCCTGCCTCCCCTCCCACCCCATCCCTGCTTTTGCCCTCTTTCAGTCTCTCAAAAAAAAAAAAAAAAAAAAATAGAGTACAAGCTTGCACATTTTTTTTTCATTGTCACCATGATGAGTCTATTCTTTCATCTTATTTTGTGAACTGGATGGAAGTGAATTCTTTTTGCTTTTCTAGGAATCTTGCTTCCACACAACTTTTCGTCTTGGATCACTTTGATTGTTAAGTGCAGTGGTTGGGTAATAATAAATCTAAAAGTGATGGAAATTGCTCAGTTTTTCTTTGTAAGCTTTATCATCATCATACTTAAATCTTAAAGTTGTTTATAATACATGTTTCTAATTTATTATTTATACCCATTAGTCAGCACAATTCTTTAGATTACTCTTTACTGGATCTCACTTTGTCCTGAGGCTCTGCTTTGCCTATTATTTCCCTTTCTAGCTTTAGAGTCTCTTCGTCCAATCCATCCTACATACGGCTGCCAGAATAATTTTCCTAAAACTTTTTTGAACCCACTGCTATTAAACCTAAACAGTGGAGGAGAGAGCATGTGCTATTGGCCTTTGCACTCTGCATTGTGCCAAGCAAAGTGAATTGAACTTGTGCTGAATAAATGTTTGAATGGATCACTGTTTGCTCAAAACATTGAATGACTTCCAATTGTCTGCAGGATAAAGTCCAAACTCTGCTTTCTGGCTTTCAAACCTTTCACGTTGTGCATCTTCAACCTTACTTCAACCTTGTTTCCTCTGTAGTTTACCATGCTCAGGCACAGTTCTGCATGTTCTTCCTTTTCCTTTTCCTTGATAGTCTTGTCACAGCCTATTGACATGTTTGCTTTTAGCTGGGCCCTGTCCTAATCTTTGGTGGTATGGTAATGAAAACAGAAGACAGAGTCTCTGTTTTCTTGGAGCTGACATTCAGGATGAGAGGGGAGGAAAAGCACAGTAAATAAATTATCAGGTGGTAGTGAGTGGAATGAAAAGGAATAAAACTGGATAAGGGGTGAGAATGGTAGAAGGTGGTTGCTATTTTAGGTGGTCAGGGAAAGATCTCTTTGGGTGTCCTAGGACGAGGGAGTAAACCATGCAGTTATAGAAGTGAAGAGCTTTCTGGGCAGAAGAAGCAACGTGTGCAAGACCCTGAGGTGGGAACATGTTTGGCTTGTTTGAATGATGAAGAAGACTTGTGTGCCTAGAGCAGAATGAATAAGGAGGAGTGATAGATTAGAGAGGTAGTGGGGAGCTAGACTGCTCCAAACAAATGTCTTTCATTGAAGAGGCCTTCCTCGACTACATCACTTTGTTTGTTGATTTAAAGCTTCTCTGAACCTGTATAGCGACTATGGAAGTTGCTTTCCAATTATTTTTTTATTGTGATCCACAGTAAAAAATGTATTTTGCATCAATAATCAATACATAAATAAATGTATTTTGCGTACATATTATATGTGTGTGTTCTGTGTGCATATTTATGACTGGAACAACAATTTCATGAAACATGGCTTTTACTATATTTGCTATATGGTGATACTTTTAAAAATGTTGACTTTAACCTGCTAAATGATTTCACAGTCTGCTAAAGGGTCGTGACCTACAGCTTGGAAAACAGTGATCTACGGTATAAGCCCACTTAAGAAAAAGAATCACAACCACTCTTATTATAATCCACATATCCTTCCAGGTTATGAAATATCTTCAGTTAAAGAACATGGTTTCAATTATTTTGTGTATGTGTTTTTAGTGTTTGTTGTACTGCTGAATAGAGAGGACTTGTTTAATTTGGCAAATAGCTATTGAGTGGGATACTAGAAACTGCTGAATACTAAAATACACATAAGAATGAGATAAACGCTTCCTGACTTCCTAAGGCTTGCAGGAGAGGAGAGCTTGTAAACAAATCCTTGTAATAGAGTGGAATCCATATATTTATGGAAGTAGGTTCAGGGCACAATGAGAAAATAGAGAAATGATTAATTATTTTTGCTGAGAAGGGCAACAGGAGCTTGTTGGAGGAGGTAATGTCTGAACTGAGTTTTGAAGAAAGAATATGAATACATGGTGAGGTAATTTGGGGTAAGGAGACTTAGGTAAAATAACATATAAAAGAATGATGTCATAAGACAGAATAGTATGTAGGGGTAATTATAGGTAACTGTATTATTGGAGTATAAATGCAAGTAGGAAGTGGTGAGTTGATGAAGCCACAGTGATGCACGGGCCAGATCCAGAAAAGTCTGAAATGCTTTGTAGGAAGTTGCTACATGGGAAGTAGAGATACCATCTCTCAGTAAGTCCAATACAGCCAGTTTTTCCCCAAGTGATGAAATATATTGCTATTTCCTCATTGTGCCCTATTGGAAGTTGGCCTACATTTATGGGCTATGTTGTACCAAATAAAGTTTTTTATATATTAAATTTTCACCCATTGCAATGTTAAATTGACTCTATAAGAAGCATTTGAGAACAGAGACCCACTGAGGAGATGGGAGATTCCCATTTCAGGGTAATTCTGGGCTTTATGAAGTGGAATGGTAGGTGGCCAACTATTTATTTTTCACTTCAAGTTAAATATACATGTAATTAAAATCTGTATTTGATAGGTGATTGGAATACATGACTGTATGTTTTAGGAAGATATTTTGATAAATTTAGCCAAACCCCAGTTTAACACTTTATGACAATGTCCAAAATACAGAAATTTCAAATAAACTGGGAAGAATATTTGTAATGTATATAATAAACAAGAAGTATATATATAATGCACTCCTACAAAGAAACAGTGACATAGAAAAACAAGGAATACAAACTGGCAGTTTCAGACGAGAAGATGTAAGTAGCCAATAAATATTTGGTAAGTTATGCAATCTCATTAGTAATATGAGAGCTACATATTAAAGTTAGGCAAAATTTTAAAAGCTTACTAATATTAAAATTGACTATATTGTGAGGAAATAATAAATATTATATAAACTGTTGGGAATATAAGTTGGTTTGGGGATGTAAATTGATGTGGGCAATTTGTTAGTATCTATTAATTTAAAATGGTATTCCCAACAAGTCTATTGCCTGTTGTCTGCACTAGAGGAACACTATTATATGTGCATAAGGAGGCATATACAAGTTTGTTCATTGCAGCAGTTTATAATGATAAAAAATCTGGAAAAATAAAACTGGTCGTAATAGTAAAATAACCAAGTAATTGGTATATTCATACTATGGAATAAAATGTCATTTGAAGAAATGAACACGGCATATACTGAGCAATAAGTTGTAGAACAGTATATATACTATGTTATTAAATATATACATAAGGAAAAAAACCAGAGCAGTGCTGTATTTTGGAGGGGCAGGTAGGTATATATGCGTGTAAATGTGAAGAATATGGTCTGGTAAGGTAAATCCTGAACTGGTAGTAAAGTGCTTAACTCTTGGGTGATGGATAGAGGATTGGGTTTGGACAGTAGAGATAAGGAGGGACGATTGAAGGGAGTTTTTCAGTAATCTTTGGAACTTAAAAATTAGAATATTAATTATAGTGTATATTTAAAAAATCATTAAAATAATGATGATCAGTTGACAATAGGATTGACAATAGTTGGGATGGAAGGAAACCAGTTAAAGGGGTACTTGATTAACATAGGCATGAGAGGGGCACCTGCGTGGCTTAGTCCGATAAGCCTCTGACTTCGGCTTAGGTCATGATCTCACAGTTTGTTGGTTGGAGCCCCACATCAGGCTCTGTGCTGACAGCTTAGAGCCTGGAGCCTGCTTCAGATTCTGTGTCTCCCTCTCTCCCTGCCTATCTCCTGCTCATACTCTGTCTCTCAAAAATGAATAAAGGTTAAAAAAATTTTTTTAAAGTAGGCATGAGAATGCAGTGGCAAAACAGTGGAGAGAAGAGGACTAATTTATAAATGACGTGAAGGTAATTTCACAATGTGTATCAACATTACAGTTGTATTTACTTTTGTCTCAATCCTACTTCAGGGAATTTATCCTACAGTTATATGAAATGAAGTGATATATTTACACAGTTCTTAGTTGCAGTGTTGTTTGTAATAGTGATAGTGTCCAGCCATAATAAACTAAGACCTATCCATACAACGGCATACTAAGCAGCTGTACAAAAAATGAGGAAGCTGTCTATGGACTAATGGGAAAAGATCTCCTGGATGTGTTAAGTAAAAAAGCCAGTGGAGAACAGTGTATGTAGTAATGCTACCATTTGGTAATAATAGAAATAGTGGAACGATACTCATGAAACTGGTAAAGGTGATTATTTGTGGCTGTGGGGAAGGGTAATAGTGTAAGTGCTTCCATTGAGACTTTCAATGCATACATTTCTGTGTTTGGATTTTTGAGCTATATAAAACTGTTGCCTATTTGAGAAAAAAGAAATTAAGAGAAAAAGAGATGTGAAGTAGACCCTATAGTCTTTGATGACCAATTGTATGTAGAGACATGAGGGAAGGAGGAAGTTAAGGGTAGCTCTCACATTTCTAATTCAGGGAGGTAAAAAAGGTCATAGCAACATCAGGGAGTATAGGAGGAAGATTAGGGTTTGGCCTGTGCATGGGAAGTTCTGGACTTAATATGCAGATGAATCCTTACTACTTCTTAGTTTAGTGTTTGTGTATGTATTTGTGTGTGTAATTTATGTGCTTTAGATAAGGAACTTGAGCTTATTTTAAACATGAATATTAAGTAATCATCAATAAATATTTTTTATCCTTAGATTACATTTCTGTTTTAGGTTTTATGGAGAACAGCTTTGTAATGACTTCATAATTTTACAGTTAAATAGGGACACTGGGATGCACAGATAGAATGTAGATAGAGAAATAGGGAATGTAGATCTGATAAATACAAAGCTTCTATGGGAATTAGGAACTTAATTTATTGGCATGGTTCTGATTTAATCACATCTTTTGGTATCAGAAATTCAAAGACATAAACATAGCTTTGTATAAGGATGTGATCTTTAGGGTACCTGAGATTATACTGTAATATTTAAAACAATATTAAAACTGGTTTAGACAAGTTTATAGTAGAGCATGAAAGTTATTTTTTATATAGCATGCTTGGGAGTAAATGTATATTATGTAAGACAAGGAAGTTTAACCTTAATGGAGAAAAGGAGTCACAACATTCTGGGTACTGCCTAAAACAAGTTCATGCTATGTAATTTGGTATTTAAAATTTATTTGAATGAGTTATATTTCAGAATCTAATTTTGAGGCCCTAATTTATCCATACACCTTTTACCTGATTTCTGTTTGGCTAGAGTAAAAAAATAAAACGGGAGCAAAGGTAGATCACATACATGCCGGGACTTGCAGATGAATGTAGTAAATCTTCTCTAGGTTTATGTTAATAAGGACTTTGGTGTGGAATAGCAGTACAATAGAGCTGCTAAGTAATTCTTACTTGAGATTTAAAATTTTAACCGTTGTATATCTGAAGAAAAGACATCTTCTTTTAAAAATAACAAATAATGTTCTCTATATAATCCTGTAACACTTGGAGATGGTTTTGCTTTAGTGAGGGTGAAACTGTTCTGTCACCTCCAACCTATGCTTACTTCTTAACCCCTTGCCTTTCTCAGCACCACAGTCCTCTGGAGCTTTAGGAAACACAATTTGAGAAATGCTGGATTGGGGTGGGCTACAGTTTGGGCATGGATGGATTCTTACCTCATATATGTTTGTTTGTTTGTTTTGTTTTTAGCACACAGCACAAAATTTTATTCATAGAGTAAAAGGAATACATGAATAGATGTAAGATGTTCCTAGATGGTAAGTTTGAAGTTATAAATAAACCAATTCTTTGTACATTAATTCAGTATACATTTTTCTCTTAAGCCTCAAAGATCTCATCCACTCCTTTGGCTTTTAATGCCATTTTATATGCTGATGAGTCCTAAAAGTGTACTTATAGCCCTGACCTCTCTTAAAAAAAAAAAAAATTAATGTTCATTTATTTTTGAGAGAGACCAAGTGCAAGTGGCGGAGGGGCAGAGAGAGGGCAAGGGCGGGGAGACACAGAACCCTAAGCAGGCTCCAGGCTCTGAGCTGTCAGCACAGAGCCCAGTGTGGGGCTTGAACTCATGAACCACAAGATCATGACCTGAGCTGAAGTCAGATGTTCAATCACCTGAGCCACCCATGTGCCCCGATGACCTTTCTTTTTGTTTTTTTTTAATTTTTTGTTTTCAACGTTTTTTATTTATTTTTGGGACAGAGAGAGACAGAGCATGAACGGGGGAGGGGCAGAGAGAGAGGGAGACACAGAATCGGAAACAGGCTCCAGGCTCCGAGCCATCAGCCCAGAGCCCGACGCGGGGCTCGAACTCACGGACCGCGAGATCGTGACCTGGCTGAAGTCGGCGGCTTAACCGACTGCGCCACCCAGGCGCCCCTCTTTTTGTACAGCCAAGTTCTCATTGGACATTTTCACCTGGACGACTTACAAGCCAAAACTTAACTCTTATTTTTCCACCTAAAGCGGATCCTATTCTAGAGTACCATCTCTATAAGTGGCACGTCTATCTACTCATTTTTTAAAAAACTTATTTAAATCCAAGTTAACATATAGTGTAGTATTGGTTTCAGGGGTAGAATTTAGTGGTTCATCACTTACATATAATACCCAGTGCTCATTCCAACAAGTGCCTTCCTTAATGACCATCACCCATTAGCCCTTCCCCCCACCTCCCCCCACCCCCCACAGCAACCCTCAGTTTGTTCTCTGTATTTAAAAGTCTTATGATTTGCCTCCCCGTTTTTATCTTATTTTTCCTTTCTTTCCTCAATGTTCATGTTTTGTTTAACTTCCACATATGAGTGAAATCATATATTTGTCTTTCTCTGACTTATTTCACATAGCATAATACACTCTAGTTCCATCCACGTTGTTGCACATGCCAAGATTTCATTCTTTTCAATTGCTGAGTAATATTCCAGTGTGTGTATATGCACGCGCGCATACACACACACACACACACACACACACACACACACACACACACACTAGAATGTTACTTGGCAATCAAAAAGAATGAAATTTTGCCATTTGCAACACACACATCTTCTTTATCCATTCATCTGTCAATGGACCTTTGGGCTCTTTAAATAATTTGACTATTGTTGATAGTTAAATAATTTGACTATTGTTGACAATGTTATAAACATTGGGGTGCATGTGCCTCTGCACATCAGCATTTTTGTATCCTTTGCATAAATACCTAGTAGTGCAGTTGTTGGGTTGTAGAGTATTTCTATTTTTAATTTTTTTGAGGAACCTCCATATTGTTTTCCAGAGTGGCTGCATAAGTTTGCATTCCCACCAACAGTGCATAAGTTCTTTTTCTGCATCCTCACCAACATCTGTTGTTTCCTGAGTTGTTAATTGTAGCCATTCTGACAGGTGTGAGGTGGTATCTCGTTGTGGTTTTGATTCGTATTTCCTGGATGATGAGCATCTTTTCATGTCTGTTAGCCCTCTGGATGTCTTCTTTGGAAAAATGTTTATTCATGTCTTCTGCCCATTTCTTCACTGGATTATTTGTTTTTTGTATTTTGAGTGTGATGAGTTTTTTTTATAAATTTTGGATACTCTTTATCCAATATGTTATCTGCAAATATCTTCTCCCATTCCATCCATTGCCTTTTAGTTTTGTTGATTGTTTCCTTTGCTGTGCAGAAGATTTTCATCTTGCTGAGGTCCCAGTAGTTCCATTTTTGCTTTTATTTCCCTTGCCTCCAGAGACAGGTCTAGTAAGAACTTGCTGTGGCTGAAGTCAAAGAGGTTGCTGCCTGTTTTCTCCTGTAGGATTTGATGGTTTCCTGTCTCATATTTATAGGTCTTTCATCCATTTTGAATTTATTTTTGTGTGTGGTATAAGAAAGTGGTTCAGTTTCATTCTTCTGCATGTTGGTGTCCAGTTTTCCCAGCACCATTTTCTGAAGAGACTGTCTTTTTTCCATTGGATATTCTTTCCTGCTTTGTTGAAGATTAGTTGGCCATTACATTTGTGGGTCCATTTCTGGGTTCTGTATTTCTCATATAACTTTGATGTGTCCAGTTGAGTGAAAGGATGGTAATATCCCAGTATATAGAAATTAAGCATTAGTGGTTCTTAATCAAGTCAGTACTGAGAGAAATCCTTGGTTAGTTGAATACCACCTATGTATGTAACACTGTTACAAAGTACTTATGGGTGCAAATGGCACTAAAAGAAAACCTTGTCTATATCCACAAGAAACTTATAACCTAGCTAAAGCATCTTAAACTTAGTAAGTTTGTGGCCAAACTCTTAAAAATATTTTTTAATGTAAATTTATTTTTGAGAGAGTAGGAGAGAGAGACAGAGACAGAGCGCAAGTAGGGGAGGGGAAGAGAGAGAGGGAGACACAGAATCTGAAGTAGGCTCCAGGCTCTGAGCTGTCAGCATAGAGCCTGACACAGAGCTCAAACTCAGGATCTGTGAGATCATGACCTGAGCTGAAGACAGACACTTAACCAACTGAGCCACTAAGGCGCCCCAGGAAATACTCTTTATCTGTGCTTTCCAATATTATAGTCTTAAGCCACATAGGGCCATTGAACACTTGAAATGTGGCTAGTGTGATTGAGGTACTGAAGTTTGGTTTGTTTGTTTGTTTTGAGAGAGAGAGAGGAAATGTGAATGGGGGGAGGCAGAGAGGGGGACAGAGGATCCAAATCCGGCTCTGCGCTGACAGCCGCAAGCCCGATGGAGGGCTTGAGCTCATGAACGGTGAGATCATGACCTGAGCTGAAGTCGGAGGCTCAACTGATGGAGCCACCCAGGTGCCCCAGGGTACTGAAGTGTGTGTTTGTTTGTTTGTTTGTTTGTTTGTTTTGAAAGAGAGCATGAGCAAGGGAAGGGTGGAGAGAGAGGGAGAGAGAATCTCAAGCAGGCTCTACACACTCAGTGCAGAGCCTGATGTGGGGCTTGAACTCACAGGTCATGACCTGAGCCGAAATCAAGAGTCGGATTCAACCTGCTGAGCCACCCAGGCACCCCTGAAGTTTTAATTAAATAGCCATATGCATCATAGTAGTGCAGTTCTATAGGACATACTTGGGCAGAATGAAATTGATACCACATGGCAGGAAAGAAATGTATGAAGGACTGAAAAGTAAAGTGACACATATTTGGAAAATAAAAATGAATCTTAACTGCATAAAACAGAACGTCTAATGGATTAAAAGACAAGGCAATAGCAGAAGGGGAATAAAGGGTTCTAGGTTCTGAGGTCTTTGTATTATATAGAAGGAGGGTCAGTTTTAAAAATATCCTTTGTATGGGAAACTTTAAATATGTAAAAGCAAAGGAGAGTATAATGAAACCCCCATGTATTTATGTATTCATTGACCAATGATGATCAACTCAAGACTAAAATGGTTTCTTACATATTCCTCTTTGTTTTATTTTATTTTATTTTATTTTATTTTATTTTATTTTATTTTATTTTATTTTATTTCATTTCATTTCATTTCATTTCATTTCATTTCATTTCATTTTATTTTATTTTATTTTTTTATTTTATTTTGAGAGAGCAAGCTCACTAGCAGATGGGGGGAGAGAGAGAGAGGAAATCCCAAGCAGGCTCCTCACCATCAGTGTGGAGTCCAATGTGGGGCTCAAACCCACAAACCATGAGACCATGCCCTGAGCAAAAACCAAGAATTGGACGCTTAACTGACTGAGCCACCCGGTTGTCTCCCTCATTATTTTAAAAGTGATCCCAAGTATCACATTATTTAATCTATAAATATATTGTTTTTATCTCTAAAAATATATAAACTTAAACTATAATACAATTATCTAGAAAAATATAAACATAATTCCGTAATATCATTACGTATTTAGGCAGTGTTAACATTTCCTCCATCTCCAAAATGATGTTTTTTCTTTTCTTTTTTAGAGAGAGTGAGCTTGAGTTGGGGGAGGGTAGAGGGAGGGAGGGAGGGAGAGAGAGAGAGAGAGAGAGAGAGAGTATGAATCTCAAGCAGGCTGCACACCCAGTGCAGATCCCAATGATTATGACCTGAGCTAAATCAAGAGTCAGACATTTAGCCGACTAAGCCACCCAGGCTCCCCACAACTGCTGATGGTTTTGTTTATTTATTTATTTATTTAAAAAAAATTTTTTTTTTCAACGTTTATTTATTTTTGAGACAGAGAGAGACAGAGCATGAACGGGGGAGGGGCAGAGAGAGAGGGAGACACAGAATCGGAAACAGGCTCCAGGCTCTGAGCCATCAGCCCAGAGCCTGACGCGGGGCTCGAACCCACGGACCGCGAGATCGTGACCTGGCTGAAGTCGGACAATTAACCGACTGCGCCACCCAGGTGCCCCGATGGTTTTGTTTTTTTTAATGCAACATTCACATTTATTGAAATATCTTATGGAACAAAAAAGGGGAGTACTGAACATCTAACAACTGTAAACTTTCTCAGGTATTTCTTTATCCAAAATGATTTTTTTTTTTTACCAACTTAATTTTTTAGGTCATAATAATTTTTTTAGGTCAGTTTTAGGTTCACAGCAAACTTGAGGGGAAAGCATTTTCCATACACCATCTGCCTCCATACATTGCATAACCTCCCCCATTATCAGTATCCCCACCAGAGTGGTACATTTGTTACAATTGATGAACCTACACTGACACATCATCGTCACCCAAAGTCCATAGTTTACATTATGATTCATACTAATGTATGTTCTATGCATTTGGGCAAATGCATAATGACATGTGTTCATCATCATGGTACCATACCGAGTATTTTTACTGCTCCATAAAAAAAAGATTTTAAAAATTTACATTTAGTTTCTTCAAATTGTAATCCAAACAGGGTCCACACATTGCCATTGACTGACGCTTGCTTAGGTCTTTATTTATTTTTTTAATGTTTATTTCTTTAAAAGTTTGTTTTTAACATTTATTTTTGAGATAAATCTTGAGCGAGGGAGGGGCAGAGAGAGAGAGAGGAAGTCACACACTCGGCAGCAGGCTCCAGGTTCTATGCTGTCAGCACAGAGCCCGAAGCAGGGCTTGAACTCACGGACTGCAGGATCATGACCTGAGCCGAAGTTGGACGCCCAACTGACTGAGCCACCCAGGCGCCCCTTTAATGTTTATTTATTACTGAGAGAGTGCAAGCGGGACAGAGGATTAGAAGCAGGCTCCTAGCATACAGCAGAGAGCCTGATGTGGGGCTCAAGTGCAGGAACCGCATGATCTGAGCTGAAGTCAAGAGTCAAATTCTTAACCGACTGAGCCGTTTAGGTGCCCCTGCTTAGGTCTTTTAAAGCAAGATTTTGGTTAACTCTAGACTTTTAATGCATGGTATAATTCTTAGGGAACCACTGCAAGAACAAAAATAGAGGCTGTAACTTCCAAATCAGTAGAAGAAATAGATAAAATGTTAAAAAAAGAATCAGTTCAAAGGAAGACAGAGAAAAGAAACTGAACAGGTAACAAATGGAGAGAGCACAAAATTAGATGCTAGATTTAAACCTAGTTAAAGATAAAAAGTAAATAATTGCACAGGTATCTTCCTAGCCTAAGGCATCATCAGCTGTTGCCTCCAATAATTTCCTAAGTAGTATTCCCGCCTCAATTCTTGCCTCCTTCTATGTACTACCCATATAATAACAGGAGTAGTTTTAAAAAAATGTAAATCAGCTCTTTTCTGCCATCTTTTCTGTGCCACCGTAATGATGCACATAAATGTGCTGGCAGATTCTCTCAAGAGTATTAACAATGCCAAAAAGAGAGGCAAACACCAGGTTCTTATCAGGCCATGCTCCAAAGTCATAGCTGTGATGATGAGGCATGGTTACGCTGGCGATTTTGAAATCGTTGATGATCACAGAGCTGGGAAAATTGCTGGGAACTTCATGGGCAGGTTAAACTGTGGAGTGATCAGCCCCAGATTTGATGGGCAACTCAAAGATGTAGAAAAATGGCAGAATAATCTCCTGTCTAGCCAATTTGCTTTCATTGTACTAACCTCAGCTGGCATCATGGACCATGAAGAAGGAAGATGAAACACACTGGAGGGAATATCCTGGGATTTTTTTCTAGGGATATAATACATATGTGCAAATAAAATGCCTCAATGGACCATATATATATATACACATATGCATGCATATAAATCATATCACAATACTCTCCTGTTGAAAACATTCCAACAACTTCCTGGTAAATTCAGTGAAGTCCGTACTTAGTAGTGCCTATAACACCTTACATGATGTGGTCCATTTCTGTTTCTGTGACTGCATATCCTGCTATCATTTTTCACTCAAGCTTAGGGCCCTTAAACTTGCTGTGCCGTCTCCCTGGATCACCAGGAGCAGTCAGAATTCTTAGTTCTTTTTTTTTTTTTTTAATTTTTTTTTCAACGTTTATTTATTTTTGGGACAGAGAGAGACAGCATGAACGGGGGAGGGGCAGAGAGAGAGGGAGACACAGAATCGGAAACAGGCTCCAGGCTCTGAGCCATCAGCCCAGAGCCTGACGCGGGGCTCGAACTCACGGACCGTGAGATCGTGACCTGGCCGAAGTCGGATGCTTAACCGACTGCGCCACCCAGGCGCCCCCAGAATTCTTAGTTCTTAAAAAAAAGCAGCTTAGTTCTAAAAACCAGAAACCACCTCTGGTTAATTTAGCAGAAAAGGAATTTGTCACAGGAAGAAACCACAACTGTCAATGGAATCTGCTTCCATTCTTGCCATAATGGATTCTATATACTTGCTGCTTTTTTATGCATTTATTTCCTAAGTTATAGTCCATCCTGGACGTTTCTTTATTGGAGTGGAGGTCATGTAACTGCACCCTAGCTGCGTGGAAAGCTGGAAAAGCAAATATTTAGCTTCACTAGTAGGTAGAAGTTTCTGGCTTCTTTCAGGACTCATCAGAGGGGAATTCCTTGGACATATGAAGATGTTTTGATGCTGAGCCAAAAGAGTGACCTGTCCTTTATGATGCTTTTCTCAGGAATCCTTCCTTGCTTTGCTTCCTCCCTTAATTCACATTTCTACTCAAATGTCCTCTCCTCGAAGAGGCCTTTCCTTAGACTTTGTCTAAAATGGTGATTCCCCATCTCTAATCCAGTATTTTCTCTTTCCTTATTCTGCCTTACATTTTCTTCATAGTACCACTGTTACTGATTGATTAATTGGTAGCCTCTTCCCCAGGAACACAAGCTCCATGAGGGTAGGGACTTGTTTTTGTTTACCTTTCTGTTGGCACATATATGCTTAGTAAACATTTGTTTAATGAATGAAGGGAAAACATAGATAATGCTATAAATACCTGAGAAAATTTAAAGGGAAGGATTATTGAGGAATTAGCTCATTTAAGGAAGGTTTATTGGAGGGATGCTTGGGTAGCTCAGTTGGTTGAGCATCTGACTTTGACTTTGGATCAGGTCATGATCTTGCAGTTTTGAGTTTGAGCCCCACATTGGGCTCTGTGCTGACAGTTTGGAGCCTGGAGCCTGCTTCAGATTCTGTGTCTCCGTCTCTCTCTGTCCCTTTCCGGCTCATTCTCCCACCTTCTCTCTTTCAAGAATAAATGAACATTAAAAAAATTTTAAAAGAAAGTTTATTGGAGAAGAGAAATTTTTAAAATGGGCTTTGATTGGAGGATTTGGAGAGAAGGAAGGTAGCTATCTAAACTGGGCAAATAGCATGAGGGAAGGCATTGGGTACGGAGTAAGGTGGACACGTATCGAATAAGAATTGTTTAGAATCTGATGGCTATCAGGGTCCTTTATGAGGTGGGAATTGAGAAAAGTGGACAAGGTGAAGGTGTGAGGTTACAGCAGGTGATAGAGGGCCTTGAACTAATAATAAGGTGGTCTTTTACTTGCTGGAGAGTAAAAGATGACTAGTGTTTTTTTTTTTTATTAAAAATAAACTGGTATTTTCACATAGTATTATGCAGGCGTAAAATAGAATGAGGTAAATCTCTGGAGAATTTTCTGGGAAATATATTAAGTGGAAAAAAAAGCTAAGTGCAGAACAGTGTATGTAGTATACTCTCTTGGTATATGAAGTGTGTGTGTGCGAGTAAGAATATATATACTAATTTGTTTATGTTTCAAAAAGAAAAACTGAAAAGCCAAACCAGAAATTAATAAAATGGTTACCTTGGGGTGGGGAAGAGGGAAGGAGAGGGAATGATGTGAAGGAAATAGGAATGGAAGTGAGATTCCTGTTTAGTTTTGACTTTTGAATTATGTAAATATTTTACACATTCAAAAATTACAATTAAATGAAAATAAAAACAATCTCTAAAATTGGGAACAAACTTAAAAAAATGAACCTATTGTATATCAAAATAGTTCTTTAAATACATGGAGAAAAACACACTCAAGTGACTTTTGAGCTCTATATCAAATGGCATATATGCTAAGGACAAAAAGAACTGCAGAGAAATCTTAAACCTCATTCATTTTATTGCTAGTTGTAATGTTGATGTTTTTATTCTGATACCATTGGATACATGTTTAGGTTAAAGCCAATAAATAAGATTGTATGCTTATATGTTAGAAGTCAATAGAAATACAAAATCAAAGGAGCTAGGCAAAAGACATTTATAATGTTGAACTTGAATTATAAATGTCAGTATGAATTCAGGATTTAAAATATGTATATTTCTTTATTTTTAAATTTTTTAAAATGTTTATTCATTTTTGAGAGACACAGAGAGAGAGAGAGCATGAATGGGGGAGGGGCAGAGAGAGAGGGAGACACAGAATCTGAAGAAGGATCCAGGCTGTGAGTTGTCAGCAGAGTCTGACATGGGCTCGAACTCACCAACCATGAGATCATGACCTGAGCCGGTCAGACGTTTAACTGACTGAGTCACCCAGGCACCCCAAAATATCCATATTTCTTAATTCCATCCATATATATATTTCTTTTTTAGATGTGTCCTCTGAAAGGATCTTGAAAGTGTGTCACTTTCGTAGATAATAAGTACTTGTATTACCTCAGTTTTGTTCTTTAAATACTTTATTGAAGAAATGACTGGTTCCAAGACTGAGGCAGGGAACGTACATAGTGAACCTAGGACAGTTTGTGCCAGAAGCAAGAAAGCTTTCAAAGACACAAGAAAAGCCTACCTGAAGAGGCTCTTTTTGGCCAAAATTGAGACAATTTGAACATAAAAAAGAATAAGGAGAATAATTTGAAACAATATATAATAAAAAAACACAAATGGAGATGGCTATTACCTATTCTTTACTCTGAAGATTGGTAATTTAACAATTGAATTGTCTTTTTTGGTAGAAATTTGCATGGTGCCAAAGTAACACTCCACAGAATACTAGTTGGTCTCAAAACAATAAAACTTTACAGTGGAAGGATCAGGCTTATTACCAGCTTTGTTATTAATCTTGGCATCACTAACAATGAGCCAAAAAATATGTGCATCCTGATGTGATTCAATATCAAATAGACTGCATCAACTGAAGCATTTTTTTAATGTTTATTTATTTATTTTGAGAGAGAGAGAGAGAGAGCAGTGGAGGGGCAGAGAGGGAGAGAGAGAGAGAGAGAGAGAGAGCGAGAGAGAGAGAATCTCAAGCACATTCTGCACTGTCCACACAGAGCCTGACGTGGGGCTCGATCCCACTAATCATGAGATCGTGAACTCAGCTGAAATCAAGAATTGGATGCTTGACCGGCTAAACCACCCAGGCACGCCTGAAGTAATTTTGTAGAACATTTAAAATCTGAATTTAGTCGGACTTTTCAGACTTTCAGTTTAAAAGTAATATGGGAGATGAAAGAAATTAAACACCACCTTAGATGAAGCAATCAGAAAAATACAGAATGTGAGATATAGATGAACTGGCCATTTAATGTCATAGGAGAGGATAACAAGGGTAGCGGGGGGGGGGGGGGTGGGGGAGAGGAGGAAACTGTCCGAGCATATAATTAATCTAGAGATATAACAACCAAATGCAGTATGTGCCAGCTGTAAAGTACATTTTTTTTAGAAAGGAGTAGGATGAAGCAAGATGGCTAACTTTTAATTTAGAATGTGGGTGATGGGCATATGGGTGTGTGTGTTTGTGTATATACACACATATATTCATTTATATGCATACATACACACTTTTCTATATTTAAAAGATTTTATAATAAAAACTTAAAAATATTTTCCTGTTTATGGACACTTAGGTTGTTTGTAGTTTCTTTTTCTTCAATTACAAATAATGTTTCTGTAAACGTTCCTATACATGCTTCCTTTCCTTGTGTACATGTTAAGGAGATATGACAACTTTCTAGTAGTGGAATCCTGGATCAGGGTAGACGTACCTTCAACTCTGCTAAATATTGATAATTTGTTCTTCAAATGGTTGTATTGATGAGGTTTTTAGACAAGAGAATTATGAAATGTATGTCTTCCCTATTAGGTGATGAATTCTTTGAGTGTAGGTACCATGTAGAGACTCATATAGAAATGTTTGAGTTGAACGAACTTGTATTTTAGTGGGACTGCCTGGTAGCAGGATGAGAAATTAGGATTAGGTCAACTAAGAGGGTATTGTGATGTTTAAGGTATGAGGCAGTGAGTGTGTAAGACTGGAGGTAGTAGAGAGGAAGGGATGAATATTAGAAATCTTGGAGAGAAGGGATTGAAGTATATGTGCTTTTATTGTCAGGTAGGATATTGATGATTCACTGTTGTGACTTCTAATACCCAGTAGTTTGTTGGCTTCACTTTATAGTAAACAGGTAAGTTATGCTTCCCTATTAACTCAAAACCATCTACTGACCTAGTTCTAGTTGAGTTCTAGCCTTTTCTTCATCCTCCGCTTGCACTCTTTTTAAGCCTCAGTCTTTTCCTGGGATAAAGATATTGATTTAAAAGAGACTAGTAGTTGAATGGGGTAAAGGGGCAGTGGGTTGCAAAGATGGAAGAATTTATGTAGTAATATGGGTAGAATTTGTGGGTAGCTTCATTCCCAAGTCAGTTTGTGAAGTCTTCCTAGGACAGAGGATATCTTCCTGTAGTTTTTAAGGGGAAGGTTTATCCAGTGTTATAACAGAGGTAATTAATCAGATGTAGTTTTTTCTAAGAGAATGTCCTATATCTTATTTTAAAATGTTGCAACTTTTTGTAAATTGTAAAGTTGGTGCCTTCAAGAAGTTTTGATTAATGGTTCTAGAATAGCTTTTTCCAACAGAAATATAATGTGAGGAGCATATTTAAAATTTTAGAACAGCCACATTAAAAAAAAGGTGAAATTAATTTTAATAATATATTACATTTAATCCCATATATCCAAAATATTACCATTTTAACATGTAATTGATATGTTATTAATGAGATATTTTGTATTCTTTTTTGGTACTAAGTCTTCAGAATCTGTTGTGTTATACTTATAGCACAGCTCCATTTGGACTAGCTACATTTCAGTGCCCACTATAATTATGGCTAGTGACTACTGTATTGGACAGCTCAGTTCTAGAACATACTCAGTTGAAACGTTTGAACTCAGTTTGGTGCTGATTTGACCCACTGTCATTGAGGGTGGCCATGAGCTGATCTTGCTTCATAGACCTGTTGCTGGTTATTAGATAAGTTCTGGCTTCCTGTCCAAATCTTCCTGTCCAAGAGTGATTTTGAGGGTCCCAGACAAAGCCATTATCCAGATTTACTGATTATATTCACACTTTTCCCTTTTGCCTCAGAAAACCTAGAACTGACCTTGGACTGTTTTGAAACAAATCTGTCAATTTGAGTTGCTGCCAATAAAAAGAATATTCAAGTGAGTTCTAATCTCATTCATTTGTAAGGATTTTAGTTACAACAAGGCTGACAGGAATTCAGTGAGCATTTTATTGATTGTGGTATTTCTTAGAATTTGTGACACTGTCAGCCTTGTTTGCATTTTTAAAGTCAAACGTTATGACTCTTGGTTATCTGAGGTATTTCTGGAGTTTCTACTGTGTGCTAAATGTTTATTCAATGAATGTTTTTGAGCATTTACCATACTTTAGGCACAGTGACAACTTGTAGCCAAGTAAACAGGCACATTTAGTGTGGTCTGATAAATGCTATGATAGAAACTTCATATGCTAGGAGAAAACAAGGAAGGACACTTCAGTTAATTTTGGGGCATCAGGAATGGCTTCTCTGAGGAGATAAGCTGAACTCTGAAGGACAGGTAGGAATAAATATGGCAATAGTGGGTGTGGAGAAGAGAAGATTCTTCCTGGCAGAGGGAATATTTTTTATAGATATCCAACAGTGAGAAAAAGAACCAAGTACAACATTTTTCCTGTAATTCAGAATTCAGTGTGAGAGGTAGTGAGTAGTGTATATGGGATGGTGGCAACAGATCCCAAATGTGAAAGGCCTGGACTCTTATGGCAGAGTTTGACATTTTTGTTGTTGTTGTTGAGAGAGAGAGCACGCGTGCGCACACACAAACTGGGGAGGTGCAGAGAGAATCTCAAGCAGGCTCTGAGCTGTCGGCACAGAGCCTAACGTGGACCTCAGTCTCACGAATCATGAGATCATGACCGGAGCCAAAACCGAGTCCAGTGCTTCCGACTGAGCCACCTAGGTGCCCCAGAGAGTTTGACGTTAACTGAGGAAGAACGTGATTTCATTTAAGGATGACTAAGAAGTTTGGTATTAGAATGGAGAATAAATTAGAGGAAGACAAGACTGAGGCATAGACACTAATTTAGAGGTGTCCTAGGAGAGAAAGGATGGAGATGAGCAAAGATTGAGGCAGAGAGACAAGACTGTCAACATACATTTATTGAAGGCCTACTTTCTAGCATTGGAAAGAGGTAGAAGAATTTAAGAGACATTTAGGAGGTAAAAGTGACAGGTCTTAATGATTGATTGGAATTGAAATGGGTAGAAGAAAGGGGTCAAGGACGATTCCAAAGTTTCTGATCTACAAAACAAGCCACTACTTGGACAGATTGACTTTTTTTTTTTTTTTAATGTTTTATTTACTTTTGAGAGAGAGAGGGGGAGAGAGAGAATGAGCGGGGGAGGGGCAGGGAGAGAGGGAGAATCCATGAAGCAGGCTCCAGGCTCTGAGCTGTCAGCACAGAGCCCAACATGGGGCTCAAACATGTGAACCACAAGATCGTGACCGAGGCCGAAGTCAGATACTTAACTGACTGAGCCACCCGGGCACCCCAGCTTGATTTTTTAAGTACCTTGGAATCTATAGGTGGAGGCATCTATCCAGTTGAACATTTGAGTCTAGTGCTTGGACAGAGTCTAGGACTGAAGATAGATTTGGAAGTCATCAGGTAATATTGGCTAAGAAAGATAAACTTTCTAGAGGAGAGAATGTAGAGAATGAAAAAGAGGGCTGAAAAATGACACACTGAGAAACTGCCAATATTTAAGGGGAAGAGAAAAGGGATCCAGTTGAAAGACACATAAGCTACCATCCTTGCCTCTAAGCATTTTATAATTTAAGTGAGACACATAAACATGAATCATTTGGTGACCAGTGCAAGTCAGAGTCTAATTTGATGCCAACTTTTATTGTACCACCTCTTGTATTTTATGTGAAATGAAGTTAAGTGTATAAAGGAAGTGGTTAGTATTTAGGCCAGGGAGTAGCATTGGAAGTGCATGCATTCAGTGGGGACATCTAGCCTGTGGTCACTAGAAGGACTCAGATGATGGCATATTGCATAGTATGTGTATTGCCTGTGTTGTGAATGTGGACTCTGGAGCCATTCAGCCTTGGTTATTCTCCACTAGCAGTATCACCTTGGGCATGTAACTTTCTATGACTCAGTTTTCTCAGCAATACAATGATGATGATGATAATTCTGACTTGAAGGTATTGTGAAATTGAATGAGTTAGTATGTGAAAATTCTTAGACTGTGTCTGGCACAATCTCTCTTGTTGTTTTCTCTCTCTGTATGTACATACACATACATGGATGGCTGTGTTATACTTTACTATGTTATACCCACTATATGTGTATATGTAGTATTATATACATGTTAGGAATTATCATTTAATAAATGGCGTGTCTGATGAGGGCTCATGATTTGGACAGGATAGGTAGGCACCAGAGAAGAAATGTTCCCTCTGTGAAACTTAATGTGAACATACATGGTTTTTAAACAGGCTTTCACTGGTAAAGTGGGTGAAAAAACGGTATGAGAATCCCCTTTCCTTCTGATTCCCAGTTGGAAGCAAAGAATGCCCTTTTAATAGAAGGCTTTAAAGATGTTAAAGCCTTTGTGTGTTATGTTATCCCTGTGTGGTAGTGGGATTTCCTCAGGTCATATTTTCTCAAGAAAAGTTATTCTGGAAGGAAGTTTTTCATCAGCTTTGTGAGTATGAGTTCACTGGATCCTTGGCTTTAACTTTGGGAAAATCTAGATCTGGAATCAAAGTTCTGGCTTTGGGGATTGGGAACCTTGTGGAGCAGCAGTCATTATTTTATACTGATAGTGGGAGTGTAAATTGGTATAATCTTTTGGTGATAATTTGGTAGTGTCTATCACAATTAAAATGTGAATGTAGGGGCACATGGGTGGCTCAGTTGGTTACGCATCCGATTTCAGCTAGGTCATGATCTCACATTTCGTGAGTTTGAGCCCCGTGTGGGGCTCTGTGCTAACAGCTTGGGGCCTGGAGCCTGCTTTGGGTTCTGTGTCTCCCTTTCTCTCTGCCCTTTCCCCACTCATGCTCTGTCTCTCTGTCTGTCTGTCTCTCTCTCAAAAATAAAGATTACAATAATTTTTTTAATGTGATGTTAAAAATGTAGCAATTATACTTCTTTTGTAAAAAATTTTTTAAAGATTATTTTTTTATTTTAGAGAGAGAGAGAGAGAGAGCATGAGTGGGGGAGAGGGGCAGAGGGAGAGAAAGAGAAAGAGCGAGAATCCCAAGCAGGCTCCATGCTCTGCACTCAGCAAGGTGCCTGATGTGGGGCCCACTCCTATAACTGTAAGATCTTGACCTGAGCTGAAACCGAGAGTTGGACACTCAACCAACTGAGCCACCCACGCGGCCCTAGCAAAATTATGCTTTCTAGAATAGTTTTCATAAAAGTGCTAACCCAAGTGTATGGGTTTGTTACAGCACTATTTGTAAAGATGAAAATGAAAATTGATTGAATAATTAATATATTCATATTCCATATATTTATTTCTTATTTCTGTAGTGTAATAGTTTCCTATTTCCTGTAACAAATTACCATAAACTTAGTGCCTTAAAACGACACAAATTTATTATTTTACAGTTATGGAGGTCTGAAGACTCAGAATTAAGATTTTAGTATGGTTGTGTTCCTTCTGGAGGCTCCAGGGGAGAATCTGTTTTCTTTCCTTTTCTAGTTTTTAAAGACTGCCTGCATTTCTTGGCTGGTGCAGCACCCCCCTCCCACCATCTTCAAGGCTAGCAGCTATAGCAGCTTCAAATCTGTCTCTCTTCTCTCTGTTCTCTGCAACCTTCTCTTTGATCCTGACCCTCCAACCTTCCTCGTATAAGGACTCTTCTGATTGCATTAGGCCCAACTAGATAATCCAGGATCTTCCTATATCAAGATCTTTATTGACATTTTGACAATATTTATTCTTCCTATCCATGAGCAGGGAATGTCTTTCCATTTCTTTATATCTTCTTCAATTACCTTCATAAGCTTTCTATAGTTTTCAGCATACAGATCTTTTACATCTTTGGTTAGATTTATTCCTAGGTATTTTATGCTTCTTGGTGCAATTGTGAATGGGATCAGTTTCTTTATTTGTCTTTCTGTTGCTTCATTGTTAGTGTATAAGAATGCAACTGATTTCTGTACATTGATTTTGTATCCTGCAACTTTGCTGAATTCATGTATCAGTTCTAGCAGACTTTTGGTGGAGTCTATCGGATTTTCCATGTATAATATCATGTCATCTGCAAAAAGTGAAAGCTTGACTTCATCTTTGCCTATTTTGATGCCTTTGATTTCCTTTTGTTGTCTGATTGCTGATGGTAGAACTTCCAACACTATGTTAAACAACAGCAAAGCTATCTACACATTCAATGCAATCCCAATTAAAATTGCATTAGCATTCTTCTCGAAACTAGAACAAGCAATCCTAAAATTCATATGGAACCACAAAAGACCCCGAATAGCCAAAGTAATTTTGAAGAAAACCAAAGCAGGAGGCATCACAATCCCAGACTTTAGCCTCTACTACAAAGCTGTAATCATCAAGACAGCATGGTATTGGCACAAAAACAGACACATAGACCAATGGAATAGAATAGAAACCCCAGAACTAGACCCACAGATGTATGGCCAACTAATCTTTGACAAAGCAGGAAAGAACATCCAATGGAAAAAAGATAGTCTCTTTAACAAATGGTGCTGGGAGAACTGGACAGCAACATGCAGAAGGTTGAAACTAGACCACTTTCTCACACCACTCACAAAAATAAATTCAAAATGGATAAAGGACCTGAATGTGAGACAGGAAACCATCAAAACCCTAGAGGAGAAAGCAGGAAAAGACCTCTCTGACCTCAGCCGTAGCAATCTCTTACTTGACACATCCCCAAAGGCAAGGGAATTAAAAGCAAAAATGAATTCCTGGGACCTTATGAAGATAAAAAGCTTCTGCACAGCAAAGGAAACAACCAACAAAACTAAAAGGCAACCAACGGAATGGGAAAAGATATTTGCAAATGACATATCAGACAAAGGGCTAGTATCCAAAATCTATCAAGAGCTCACCAAACTCCACACCTGAAAAACAAATAACCCAGTGAAGAAATGGGCAGAAAACATGAATAGACACTTCTCTAAAGAAGACATCCGGATGGCCAAGAGGCACATGAAAAGATGCTCAACGTCACTCCTCATCAGGGAAATACAAATCAAAACCACACACAGGGGGCGCCTGGGTGGCTCAGTCGGTTGGGTGTCCGACTTCAGCTCAGGTCATGATCTCACAATCCGTGATTTTGAGCCCCATATCAGGCTCTGTGCTGCCAGCTCAGAGCCTGGAGCCATCTTCAGATTCTGTGTCTCCCTCTCTCTGCCCCTCCCCTGCTCATGCTCTGTCTCTCTCTGTCTCAAAAATAAATAAAAACATTAAAAAAAAACCACACTCAGATATCACCTCACGCCAGTCAGAGTGGCCAAAATGAACAAATCAGGAGACTATAGATGCTGGAGAGGATGTGGAGAAACGGGAACTCTCTTGCACTGTTGGTGGGAATGCAATTGGTGCAGCCGCTCTGGAAAATGGTGTGGAGGTTCCTCAAAAAATTAAAAATAGACCTACCCTATGACCCAGCAATAGCACTGCTAGGAATTTACCCAAGGGATACAGGAGTACTGATGCATAGGGGCACTTGTACCCCAATGTTTATAGCAGCACTCTCAACAATAGCCAAATTGTGGAAAGAGCCAAAATGTCCATCAACTGATGAATGGATAAAGACATTGTGGTTTATATACACAATGGAATACTACGTGGCAATGAGAAAGAATGAAATATGGCCTTTTGTAGCAACGTGGATGGAACTGGAGAGTGTGATGCTAAGTGAAATAAGCCATACAGAGAAAGACAGATACCACATGTTTTCACTCTTATGTGGATCTTGAGAAACTTAACAGAAACCCATGGGGGAGGGGAAGGAAAAAAAAAAAAAAAGAGGTTAGAGTGGGAGAGAGCCAAAGCATAAGAGACTGTTAAAAACTGAGAACAAACTGAGGGCTGATGGGGGGTGGGAGGGAGGGGAGGGTGGGTGATGGGTATTGAGGAGGGCACCTTTTGGGATGAGCACTGGGTGTTGTATGGAAACCAATTTGACAATAAATTTCATATATTGAAAAAAAAAATAAATGTCTGGCCAACTCTAAAAGAAAAAAAATCTTTAATTTAATCATACCCGGAAAGTCCTTTTTGCCATGTAAGCTAACAGCTAACATTCACAGATTCTGGGAATTAAGATCTAGACATCTTTGTGGGGAGCATTATTCAGCCTACCACACTTCGTAAAACTGTGCAGCCAGTAAAAAGAATGTTTTTATCTGTGTGCACTTAGATGTCACTGATAAAACAAGAGGATCCCTGTTAAGTGGAAAGAAGCAAGTTGCAAAACCATATAGTATGATCCCTTTTTATGTTTTTTGTTTGTTTAAAAAGAAGTCTTGTGCCTATGTGTGTTCCTGTAGGCATAGAAAAGATCTGGAAGGCTACACACTAAACATTTAAATTGTTGTAACTTCTGGGGAATAAGACCACAGGGAAGTGTGGGGATGACTTTGAATTTGAATGTTACATTTTTAATATACAGTGAAAATGTATTTATTACAATTTTATTTTTATGAAAGTATACATGTACATAGTTGAAAAAGTAAAAAATACAAGGTTTTGTAGCGAAAACAAAAAACCACACACAAACAGAAAACAATAACCCTGAGTCCCTTGTGTTATTCCTTCTCACCCCAGAACCCTCTTTCCCAGAGGTATCCATTCTTTCTTTTCGCTTTTTCCCCCTAGTATTTCCCTCCATATTTCTAAGTAACAAGCTTATGCTATTAATTGATTTTTCTGTTTTGGGTATCTTTGACTTCCTACTTATGAAGATGAAGCTTTGGCTATCTTAAACCAAACCACGTCTAAGCATATTTTTCCTCACTCTTCATCTTCTTAATAGAAGTGCACCAAAAATTTTCCTGGATTAGTGTTCAATGGTTATTATAATCCTGGAACTACCATTTTTTACTAACCCATGCCATATTGGGATTACATTTTCTTTCTTCTATAGGTTTTTGTTTTCTTCCCTCTGAAAAACAAATTGTGTAGTTTTTTCTTTTGCCTTACTTTTGTTGTATCCATCATTAACCCATCTCAAATTCCCCACAGGAAATCTCATTCTTTTTCTGGCAGTCTTACTAGCTTATCTTTTCCTTGAAGACTTTCTTCTGGAACCTCTGTCCTCTGGCTCCAGTCTGGATTTACTTTCCGGGTCTCTGGTCCAGCACATCTTGGGGTCTCCTTTACCATTATCTTGGGGATCCTCTTCACCCTATTTATGTTAGATCCCTTATTTCCTTGATTCTTGTTTCTGGTTTACTCCTGGTCTTGGAGGACTACGTCTTCTAGTGGCTTTCTGAAATAAGGGTCTGTGGGAGATGATTTTTCTTTAGACGTTTCATGTTTGAAAGTGTCATTTTATTTTTAAGTTAAAAAAAAGTAAAAAAAAAAAAAAACCACTATACAAAACGGGAAAGGGAGAAAAATCCAAATATACCAGAGTTCATATGATTATTTTTCTTCAAAGGAATTGCACAGACAAAGACTTAAAGGGCACGTTCTTTTATATCCCAGCAGATTCCCAGTGTTCTCTAATTTAGAACGCAAGAGTTAAGAAATACGGGTCTTCTCTTTAGACTAAAACTAGTGCTCTTTGGTAAATCCTTTAACTTTTTGTTTGTCTCCTTTGCATAATGGAGACCATGACTATTGTGGTAAGGCTATTTAGTTACCTGAGACAATGTAGATAAAGATTTAGCAAGATGCCAGGTGCTACTTTTATTATCAGTATTATTTTCTTATGAGAATGTAGGGAACTAAATTCTCATGCCCAACGATATTTTCCTACATATAGTTATGCACATGACTGTAATTACTTAATTTTACTTAGAGTCACATTTTACATGCTTTAACTGTTGCATATTATTTATAAGTAATAGTCTTAAATGACTATAGTACTGTGTTAAAAGGTGTCTTTATTTTTTAGACATACATACTGAAATATTACAGATAAAATGGTATGATGTCTGACATTTGCTCCAAAATAATATGTGTGCATGGGAAATAGGCTGGCCATAAATTGATAATATTGAAGCTAGTTGATGGCTATTCATTATACTATTGTGTCTATTCTTGTATTTGCTCAAAATTTCCCATAATGAAAAGTAAAAAAAAAAAACACTTGAAATATTCCATTATGATCTATCTTAATTTCTTTAACTATTGATTGTAGTAAGGCATTCCAGTTTTTATCTATTTTAAATAACATTACTATTAATATATTTATGTTTCAGATAGTTTCCTTGTGTTAGGTTCATGAGTGGGATTATTTGGTCAAAGAGTATGATCATTTTCATACACAGTACTAAATTGCTTGGATGAAAAACTTTAGAAAAATTTTATTGGATTTATAATTGTTTTCATTGGGTATAGGTGTGATATTGTAAATTTACTCTGAAGTTTTTAATTAGGCAGTCAAGGTTTATTATTTAGTATATTGTGATGGGATTATATTTTCTAAGTGCTTTCATATTCTTTTTTAATGCTAGTAACAGTTCACATGGAGCTAGTACTTTACAGTTTCATAGAGTTTTCACATCCAGTAGATGTTTTAATCCTCAAAATATCTCTATAAGCTATGAATTACAGAAATTTAAAACAAAATAGACTTTAAACTTTAACAATGGAGAGTTAGTAATTCTTATTACCACTAGATGGCTCTCTCAGCATGTAGTTTTGAGCAAAAAGTAGTTTGTAGACATTTTGAAGTTCTTTTATAGATCTTATTAAAATTCATATTATTAAAGTTAAAAAAAATAATGGTTTGTATTAGATTGTGATCAACTTTTTCAGAAGTAGTAAAAAAAAACTAAGGATGGAATTTATTGCAGTGGGTTTTTAGATTACGTTTCTTTTTGAGAGGAAAGGGGTATTAACCTGGATGGCCTTCAGTACCATACATACAGTGTATTTTCAGTAAGTATATTTAACATTAATTAAAATTTACTGAATTGAATTATGCTTCTTTATTTGCTTGGGGGAAAGTTATTTGCCATACCAAAAAAGCAACATTTGTTGCTAGGTCCTTAAATGATTTTATGTAAATTTAACACTCTATCTGTGGGGATTTAATAGATAAATAATGAACAAAGTAAATTGAGGAGGCTCTCTGGAGCTATGGCCCCTCAGTCAGTTTGTTGTCTTAATGTATTTGAGATCCTCTGAAGGTTAGAATTATTCTGTGATGTGTGTGGTTCCCCTCAGGTGAGAATCAGAAATGAAATTGCTACATTTTGGTATTGTCATCGTTTTAAGTTTTACTAATTGTCTACAAAAAAATTAAGAGTGCCTTTGAGTTTGGTCTTACTTGATCTCCTATGTATTTTCTTCCAATGATTTTCCAATCTTATTTAGATCCATTGCTGTCTTTCTATAAAAAAATGTTTTGTATTGTCCCTTTTGCTAACTTGAAGTGAAAATTATGGTTAATATTACATATCTACATAATTTCAAAAGGTCATTATAATACCTTATTATAATGAAGAAATGGAAGGAAAGCAATTTATAATAAAATGTATATTTCAGTATGTAAATACTCAGGCAGACTACTCTAGATGAGACAAGAAGTTGTCAAATGCTTGCCCCATAGAGTCATTTGTAGAGTCACTATGAATGATAGCTGTGAAAGCTGATTGATAGTGTTTTATATTGGTGATTCCAGATAACCAAGTGGCATTGACATGGGTGATGTGATTTTCCAAAATAGTGAACAATTCTTAGTAAGGTTCTGAACAAAACAGATTTATTGTATGGTTGCCTTCTGAGAAATTTGGGATACATTAACAACTATGGAAAAATACATTTTGTTTACATATTAAGTTCTAGTCTTAGATGTATTCATTGGAGCCTTTGGAAGCCACCCAGAACATGTGACATGTTCTTTGCCATACTGAATTGTTTCCTGCATTGCTAGACTTCTAATATCCCTGACACTTGCCCATTAAATGGTAGTAGAGCTTTCACCTTACTGTGCCCTGCATCAGTCCCCAAAATGCCTTCGCATATATCCAAAGGGCCCTCTAGGTGGCAGTGCTGCTACCATTTTGAGACCTAATAGTTTTAGAGTATCCAGCTACATATATCTACTATATGGCTATGTTGCTCATGGAATTTTATTTTATTTTATTAAAAAATTTTTAACGTTTCTTTATTTCTGAAAGAGAGAGAGAAAGAGAGAGAGAATGCGAGTGGGGGAGAGCAGCAGAGCAGGGGAGACACAGAATCTGAAGCAGGCTCCAGGCATCGACATGTTAGCACAGAGCCAGATGTGAGGCTTGAACTTACAAACTGTGAGATCATGACCTGAACCGAAGTCGGGGGTTTAACCAATTGAGCCACCCAGGTGCCCCAGTCGTGGGATCTTAAAACTACAATAACTTAAGTATCCTGAGTCCTTAAATATGTCATGTTTTGAATAACTAAGACAACTACAGAATTGTTAATTATGGGAGAAGTTGATTCATTCAAACGCATCACTGTTTCATTGTAATTCTTGTAAGCAGATCAGTAAGTTTACTACTTTAAGTACCCAATACCAGCATTTTTATTTTTTCCACTTTTCCTGTTTAGTAAGTCAGTAGTATATAACTTTCTTTAATGTCAGCATTTAGTTAGTTGATAGTCATACAATGTAATTTGTCCCTTAAAGAAATCTTTTTATTTTTTTTAATGTTTATTTATTTTGAGAGAGAGAACACCATGCATGTGTGAGTAGAGGAGGAGGAGGAAAGAGGGAGGGAGGGAGAGAGAGAGAGAAAGAAAGAGAGAGAGAGAATCCAAGGCAGGTTCTGTGCTGTCAGTGCAGAGCCTGATGCTGGGCTGGATCTCATGAACCCATGAGATCATGACCTGAGCCAAAATCAAGAGTCTGATGCTCAACTGACTGAGTCACTGAGGCACCACAAAAAAACCCACTTTTGATTTAGGAAGATAATATAGTAACATTATAGAAACTTTGTAAAATGAAAGCAAAATTTCCCGTAAGCTTATCACTGACATATTTTCCCGTGTTTTGTTCTCTGTGTGTATATTTTGACATTCAAAAATTAGTTTTGTATCTTTTAACTTAATGTGGCATAAGTTTTTAATGTTATTATGTAACTTCCAACTATATTTTAAGCTACTGCATATTCTCAGATTCCACAATTTTCCTACTTTGTTCACATGATAAAAATGTAATAATATGTATGTAGATCTATTTGTATATATGTGTATTGATAGATCTGTTTCAGTATATTGTTTTTTCTCAGAAGTAGGATCATTTATTAAGTCATTAAACTTGAACATTTTGGTAACTTTTATGTATTGCCAAATTGACATTCTAAAAAAGCTGATCCAGGAGCACCTGGGTGGCTTGGTCAATTAAATGTCTGACTTTGGCTCAGGTCATGATCTCGCAGTTCAAGAGTTCAAGCCCCACATTGGGCTCTGTGCTGACAGCTCAGAGCCTGGAGCCTGCTTGGGATTGTGTGTCTCCCTCTCTCTTTGCCCCTCCCCCTCTTGCGCTCTGTCTCTGTCTCTCAAAAATAGATAGACATTAAAAAAATTTTAAATCTGATCCCTTTATACTGCTATCAACATGTATGTCACTATATATGGAAGTGTGAGTCTCAACTCATTCTTGACTGCATCAGAAATTACTTTTATTTACATTTATTTGACTTATGACACTGAACATTTTTTATGCTTATGAATTATTTGTTTTCACTTTTGGAAAATATATGGTCATGTCCTTTGATTGTTGTTATGTTGGGTTCATGGTGTTTTTTTTTTTCCCCTTTTCATTTTGAATCAGACCAAAATTTTGCGTAATTAAAACATTGATGTTTCTTACATTCATTTTTATGGCAAACTTTCCTTTGCTGTATTTTATTTTATTTTATTTTATTTTATTTTATTTTATTTTATTTTATTTTATTTTATTTTATTTTATTTTACTTTATTTTACTTTATTTTACTTTACTTTATTTTATTTTATTTTATTTTATTTTTTAATACATTGAGGTTTCATTATCTACCCATAGAAGATAATATGTGATATCAAAGAAAGGGGTGGAGAATGAAGAATTCAGGTTCTGGAGGGAGATATTTATAATATTGTATCTGACAAAGAACTCATATTCAGAGTGTATGTTATGAATGCTTACAAACATTAAGAAAAAGGCAGACAACCCAGCTTCCAAAAATGAGAAAAAGCCCTATACCCAGATGTCTCAGTCATCTGGAAGTGTGCATGCTGAATGAATTCAAACTGATTTTATATAACCTGTGTAGACATACTCAAAAGGGTATACTTTGGGTGAAGATTTATTTCATTATAAAACCACATTTATATTAAGTTTTGGTGATACAAGTGGAGTCACTGTGTTAGTGTGGCCAGTTTAGATTTTACTGTGGTTTTTTTTTGGAAGAGAGGTCAGTTTCTTTTTGCCTTACCCTTCCTTTTGTAGGAAATGATTGCAGGTTCTTTGCTTATTGAGTGTAATGTAAATTTTTACTATCCACCTGCTACATATTTCCTGGGAAGAATCCTTCATCAGAGATCAGTAATCTCTTTAGCTCATAGTGTCTTTAACAGGATGAATTTGTATCTTGGGTTCCAGTGGCTCCATCGAGGTATGAGAGAATGGGAAGAAAACAGAAAGGAAATGAGAAATTCAGGGGTGAAAATGTAACACACAAAAAAGCATGCAAAAACCCCCACATCAAACACATAAATTCACGTGATTGTTTTTCTTCTTCACCATGGAATATATTCTAAATTATTTTTATCCTTATAAATTGAATAATTATAAGAAGTTCTTTCCTGCCTTGTGACAAATACCTGTTTTGGACATGTTCATCTCACTTAATCAGCCTCCCAGCATTAGTACCTGTTTCTGCTTACTCCTTCCTTACAACTATTCTCATGTTGTAGAATCTACTAAAAAATACAGTAATGTAAGCATAAATCTGTTCTTTCAAGGGGCGTCTTTTAATCAATCTTTTTACATTTCCTAACATCTCTTCTAATTATGTAATGAAGTCTGTCCTTCCTGGTATAAATAACCTCTCTAAGCTCTGTCAGCTCCCTTCTCGCGTAAGTATGTACATATGTATGTACATACATATATACATACATGCATACATAGTCCTCTCCCCTCCTTCTTGAATAATACCTCTTCATACAAGATTAGAATACACTAATCAACCTGACATCCCCTTCTTAGAACTTCTTTCCCCTTGACTACTGAATTCTCAAAGGGTATTCACTTATTGAGGCAAATTCATAACACGGGCACATTTTTCCCTGTGGAAATCTCAGGGATTCAGTATCTTCCCTTCCTCCCAGGCCTCAAACCCTACCTGTTTGCCTTTCCTCAAGGATACTATATAATATCATTGAATAGCTTTCCAGTTGAATAGTCTTTCTGAATTTGGGACCTTTTTTCTCCTCAGAACTATCATCTCTTGAATTTGAGCATCTCTGATACATTCAAATCTTTCTTCACTTGTGTACCCTTTCATGATCGTTCCCTAACATATATTTCAGTATTTCTTATTCAAGAAGATACACTCCCCACTTACCTCCACACCCTCACTCCCACACACTTTTACAACTCTGGCCTGTGACATTAGTGTTTTCAGGTATCTTGAATACAAGATAATGAAGTATACTTAACTTCCTAGGTTCTTAGTGAGACATGTAGTCTTTTGATAATACTGTTCAACTTTCTTTTTAGCATTTTCTTTGAATGTGAATTGTGTCCTTTTCTGGAAGAACTTGAATGTATATTGACTGTGCAATCATTCAAAGTATTATTTTTACGTTCTGAGTACATCTACTGATTTACCATTGCAAAAAGCTGTTATGATATATTTATTTTAATTTTCATCAACTACAGAGGACAGTATCTTGTACCTTATTTCTGTTTACTTTTATGAAAAACTATTGCTGCAACTACTCCAGTGAAAACAGTTTCTTATCACTCCTAAATATTAGACAAGCCTTCTCTGCTGCTTACCTCATCTGTGTTTACTAGTTATAGTTGGAGAATTCAAACTAATTTTATTATGCTAGGTAAAAACCTAATGAAAAAGGGAATATCTGTTCCAAAAATTCAAATATAAATTGCTTTTGTGTGATCTGTAGTTGCAGATTAACCATTTCACAAACTTTTAGAGGGATATTTGAGAATTGGTATTAATAAAGATACAAGAAAAATAATCATGTCATAATGTATGAAGAGAGATGTTAAATTCATCTTTGCTTTGTTTAGATGTCCCTGGTAGATTTGGGGAAGAAGCTTTTAGAAGCGGCACGAGCAGGTCAAGATGATGAAGTTCGTATTTTGATGGCAAATGGAGCTCCTTTTACTACAGACTGGGTAAAGAATGATTTTAATGTTGTACTCTTTTTTTTTTCTTTCTTCTTCTGTTTAGTTTTTTCAGATAAAGTCAGTATTGTATTTATATGTAACAAAAATTTTTTTTTGCAAATTTGTAGTTTTAGAATTATAGCTGTCTTTTAAAGGAAATGATTTGTATCTTTATGTCATGTATATATGACAACCTTATCTAGATATTCTGTCTACAAAAGGGTTTTTCTTTTAAACTATGGAGTTCAATATTGTAGGGTGAATATAAAATGTAGCTGCTTGGAATTTAATTTAAAGCTGATAAATGGCACAGCTAGAATTTATAATTCAGAAAATAACAGATAAAGATTGAGGTTAAGGTGATAATTGCTCCTAAAAAGGAAATATATTCATATTTCAATTGATACTTGTAACACTATTGCAAACATGATCAACGAGGAAGAAAGGAATGGGAACATGTTCCTAGTAACTACAGAAGGCAATTGTGAGGAAGATAAAAACCATAACTGTACTTAATTCCTGGGTTAAGTCGAAAGAGATGGTCTTGGGAGTGTGAAGGGTTAGGAATCTGGATTAACCTACCTAACTGGGAACAACTAAAAATTCCAGATTTTTGATTTTGTTGTTTCTGGTATACTTGTCCTATGCTCTTTTTTGTTTTTCATTAAAAACAAAAAAATTTTTATTATGGATATTTCAAGTATCTATCAACCCCTGCATACCCTTCAGCCAGCTTCAAAAATTACCAAATATACCAAAAAATGATGAATCTTGTTTCCTCTATAACTTCATCCACTTTTTGTTCTGTATTATTTTAAAGCAAATTCTATGAAATATTTTATTTCATCCATAAATATTTCAGCATTTGTCTTTCTAAAAGATAAAGCATTTTTTGATTAACTGTTTAAAAAAAATCTTTACTGCACTAATGAGTTAGAAAGAAAATAAGGAATTATTAACTTGCAAAACTAAGCAAACAACCAGAATCCAGAGAATTTTGACCCTAAGAATATTTGCTGAACTCAGTGAATTTGCCTGTTGTTTGCCCACCTCACTGGCATGGGTTACTGGAGACAGAGACCTGAGACTGCTCATAGAAGCCTCCTAAGAAATCCTCTCCTCATAATTCTGGAATCCCAAAGAGATGCACCTTCTGTGTAAGCGTAAACCAGAAATGCCCTTTCCCTCTTCCTACCTACTTCTGTCCCTGCCCTTGCCCTGTTGTTAGGGCACTGCAAGGAAAATGAACTGACTTGAAACAAGTCACCAAATGGAAAGAAAAAAAATTATTGATGAGGATTTGGAGTCACAAGCCATCCCTGGACACATTTGTCACCTGAACTCATAAATTCTTGTGCATTCTGAAAAACTGTACACTGAAAAATGAATTTAAAATAATCTTTGGACTGAGGTTACCCCAGGTTCCTGGAAGAAGCAAATTAATATTCTTCCCGGGGAACCTACCTTCATCACAGTATCCACAAATGAAATTTCAAGGAAAATGAACAGTCAAAAATGACTAAATGCACAAGGACACAAACCAACTTGGAAAATAACTCACTGGAACAACTAGCACCAGAGCAGATTAACAAGGATTTTAAGTTTATTTATTTATTTATTTTTTGAGAGAGAGAGAGAGAGAGAGAGAGAGCGAGCGAGCGAGCATGCACCCATGTGAGCAGGAGGGGGGCAGAGAGAGAGAGGAAGAGAGAGAATCCCAAGCAGGCTCTGTGCTGTTAGCTCGGAGCCTGATGCAGAGCATGACACAGGGCTCTATCTCACGAACTGTGAGATCATGACCTGAGCTTTATTTATTTTCTTTATTTTTATTTAAAATAATTTTTTAGTGTTTATTTTGAGAGAGAGAGAGAGAGAGAGAGAGAGAGAGAGAGAGACAGAGTAGGAGTGAAGGAGAGGAAGAGAGAGAGGAAGACACAGAATCTGAAACAGGCTTCAAGCTCCAAGCTGTCAGCACAGAGCCTGACGTGGGGCTTGAACCGACAAACCATGAGATCATGATCTGAGTTGAAGTCGGGTAGTTAACCAACTGAGCCACCCAGGTGCCCCTCTAGATAAGATTTTAGTAGATTAGGAACAGCTAAAGAAAAAGTTAATAAACTGAAAGGTATGAAAAAAAAATCCAGAATACAGAAAAATAGAAAATTTAAGATCTCAGAAGTCATGAAGGCTGGTATGCGAAAGTCTAATGTATCTAATAAAAAATCCACAAGGATAGTGAGAAGAGGGATGAAATAATTTTAAGAGATAATGGGTGGGATTTTTTCCAGAACTGGTGAAAGAGAGCAGCTCAGATTCAAGTAGCCCAGCTAATCTGTAGGAGGAACAATTAAAAAAAAATCTATATCTAAACATATCATAGTGATACTATAGTGTATCAAGACAAAAGGATCTTAGAAAAAAAATTTTTTAATGTTTATTTTTGAGGGAGATAGAGTGGGTGCATGCATGGGAGTAGGGGAGGAGCAGAGAGAAAGGGAGAGAGAATACCAAGCAAGCTCCACACTGTCAGTGTGGAGCCTGATGTGGGACTCGAACCCACGAACTGTCAGATCATGACCTGAGCTGAAATCAAGAGTCAGATTCAACTAACTGAGGCACCCAGGCACCCCCAGACAAAAGGATCTTAACAAGGGTTAGTATCAATAACACATAATGAATTCCCATGACAGCAATAAAAAAGACAGACAAGGCAAAGAAGACTGGGCAAATGACTTGTTAACGGGCAAATGAAAGAGAAAGTTCAAATGACCAATAAATGTGAAAAGATGCTCAACTACATTAATAATTGGGCAAATGCAAAGAAAAATCATGAAATGCTATTGCATATCTACCAGATTTGCCAAAAAAAGCTTAGCAGTCTCAGACATTGGTGAGGATATGTGTAAATTGCTATAAACATTGTGGAGGACAGTTTGGCAGTTCCTAGTAAATTTGAACATGTACATGATCTATGATGCAGCAATTGAACTTACAAGAATACTTCCCAAATTGGGGTACCCGGGTGGCTCAGTCAGTTGAACGCCTGACTCTTGATTTCAGCTCAAGTCATGATCCCAGGATTGAGGGATTGAGCCCCACGTCTGGCTTCACACTGAATCCTGCTTGGGATTCTCTTTCCCTCTCTGCTCCTATACCCACTCGTGTGCATTCTCTCTCTCTCTTTCTAAAAATAAAAATAAAAATAAAAAAAGAATGTTCCCCAAAGAAACTCTTGAATAGTGCTTGCCATGGAAAGTGCTTTAACAGAAATCTTACTTGCTATTATTATAGTAGTGATCTTAACAAATTTCATGTTCTAGTGAACTATCTTGGTTCTTTGGAACATCAGTAACTTTGGTAATCAGAGTTAATAGGGACTTTCTATGCCTCTAAATGTGTGTAACTTAATTCTGGCTTTCACCTATTAAAGTATATGCCTCTGATAAGGTTCTTCCTAACTTACATTTTACTACTTCCCCTGCATACTGTGAATTTAATGTTATTATAGTGGCTATACCACATGCAAGAGTTTCAGGAGAACTGGGCTCTGTTTTGGGTCTGTCCTGACTCACCTTTGGCAAGTATACCTCAGCAGGTTTTTCCCTTGAAAAATGATTATATGAACTTCTTTAAAAAGATCACTGAGTTGCTTTAATAAATTTATTTTTTTAAGTCCTTCAAAAACAATTTAATGCAAAATCTACACTATTATATTTATTTGATATGAATTTCATAGATGAAAATTAGTTTTGTGTGACTGATATGGGGAAAACATTCCAGTACTTAGAAAAATTTCTCAAACCCTAATTATCTCTAATTTATGATGAAATTAATTTTGTTCATGCTATTTATCTGTTAAAAAATAAAAAAGCAAGTTTGAATTAAATAAAATACTGACTTTTCTTCCTCATTGAAAAATGTGTGGGAATTCCTCTAAGACGAATATGTGGTAAGCATAAATTATTTTCTTGAGTTTTGAGTTACTCTGTAAACAGATAATATAATCTGTTTGCTATGTAAACAGAAAATATAAACTAGAAGGTAGTAATAGAAGTGTGTTAAAAAATGGTTATAGGGGAGCCTGGGTGGCTCGGTCAGTTAAGTGCCTGACTTTGGCTCAGGTCATGATCTCGTGGTCCGTGAGTTCGAGCCCTGTGTTGGGTTCTGTGCTGGCAGCTCAGAGCCTGGAGCCTGCTTCGGATTCTGTGTTTCCCTCTCTCTTTGCCCCTCCCCTGCTCACTCTCTCTCTCTCTCTGTCTCACTTGCTCTCTCTCAAAAATAAATGTAAAAAAAACAAACAAACCACAATTATAAATGTGGATTTTTTTTCTTGCGGTATAGCTGGGAACCTCTCCACTTCATCTGGCAGCACAGTATGGGCATTACTCCACCACAGAAGTACTACTCCGAGCTGGTGTAAGTAGGGATGCGAGAACCAAAGTGGACCGAACGCCATTACATATGGCAGCTTCTGAGGGCCATGCCAGCATAGTAGAGGTTTTGCTTAAGGTATGTGTTCTCTTTTTGCACTTTGCTTTTGAAGTAAGCCTTCAAAGGATTTATGGTTTTGTAAGAGGGAGAAGGGAACTAGTTTTATTAAATATCTACTTTTTTTTTCTATGTTACCTCATTTTTTTTGTATGTAATTCCATCAAATGAAAATTATCTTAAAGCTTTCTTTGTGGGAGAAGAAGAACTTCCTCTAGGTATGTTCTTAGTTAAGTCAGACAGTTGATTTCTGAGACCTTGGTTTCCATTATGATGAGGGACTATGGCTTTGTCTGACTTGACACAGTTAAAATATGGAAGGAAACATAAGGCTTGATAAATAAATAATACAAATAAGGATTTTTATTATAGCCTTTAGATCAACTTACCCAAAAGACATACAATATGTAAGCCACAAATGTGAACACATGTAATTCTAGATTTTCTATTACCTACATTAAAAAAGTAAAAACTAACTTTAATATTATATTTTATTCAACCTCATATATATAAATACTGTCATTTCAAAATGAAGTCAATGTAAAAATTGTTAAGGAGATATTTTACATCCTTTTTTTTGGTGTTAAGTCTTTGAATTCCAGTGTGTGTTTACATACTTAGTACATTTCGATTGGGACTAGCCATATTTCATGTGCTTAACCACATGTGTGTAGTGGCTGCCACATTGGACAGTACATCCCTGATAGCTCCTTTTTTATTTATATAAAGGATATATTTTATTTTATTTATATATAAATATATATATTTTATATTTATATATTATATATATAATATATATATTTTATTTATATAAAAGGATAGCTCCTTTTATTATTTATATTATACTGGTTTTGAAAGCAGAGGCTATCTCTGTATAAATAAGGGAGTAGAATTAAAGAGGGTTTTGGAGGAGTGCTCATAGCAGTCCTTCACTTCTTATGCCATTTTATGTCATGATGTTCACCTCTGGGTGAGTGAAAAAATCATTGCTGCACTCTTAAGAAATTAGAAGGAAAACAGTTGGCAAAGTTAGCATGATAGAAAACTGATTAAGTGACAGATGTGTGGAGATCTGTGGAACATACAGATTATTCAACACAAAAAATAGCCGATCATGTTAGTAGCACATTATTGCTTTAAAGCATAGTGGCTAGTATTTTCCTATTTGGAATTCTTTATATTTCATATTGTAGAAATAACTTATTTTGCAATATATTTATAGCATGGTGCTGATGTTAATGCAAAGGACATGTTGAAGATGACAGCTCTGCACTGGGCCACAGAACACAATCATCAAGAGGTGGTGGAACTTTTAATCAAATATGGTGCTGATGTACACACGCAAAGTAAATTTTGTAAAACTGCATTTGATATCTCAATAGACAACGGGAATGAAGATTTGGCAGAGATATTACAGGTAACCTTTGGCTTTAATTTGAGAAAATAAAAGGATCTCTGTCTTGGGGTGATTTGAGCTATTTAGCTTCTAGCTTTTCATTTTGGATTTCGTTATTTTGGACAGTCCTTTCACTTACTCTTTGTTCATTGCTATTCATTTTTCTGAGACCATAGTCTTTACATGTAACATTAGAAGATTAAATAAGGTGTTTCTGTGTTTTTAAGTTCCTGAATTCCCCTTCTAGACATTTTATTCTATTAATTATTTTTGTTGCATATTTGGATACAGTGTGGTTTTTCAAAATGTGTTAAACTTCCACTAAAAATTTTCTTTAGCAACTATAACATTGCCCTCTGAGTAATTGATGCAGTCTTTATAATTTTGATTGGTTTCTTTTATTTTTCATCATCCTCAAAAAAAAATCTGTTTATGAGCCTAGTTACTTATGGCTTTTGGGCAAGGTTTTTTCTTTTTTTTTTTCATGTTTATTTTTGAGAGAGAGATTAAGAGAGAGAGAGAGAGAGAGAGAGAGAGAGAGAGAGAGAGACCAAGCACAAATGGGGGAGGAGCAGAGAGAAGGAGACACAGAATCTGAAGCAGGCTCCAGGCTCTGAGCTGTCAGCACAGAACCCGACATGTGGCTCGAACTCATGAACTTTTGAGAGCACAACCAGAGCTAAAGTTGGGTGCTTACCCGACTGAGCCACCCAGGCGCCCTGAGACAGGTTTTTTAAATAACCAGTATTGCCTCTCTTTTCTTTAGCTACACAACATTGATGTAAATTATCTTTACTCAGAACCTCTTGCTTATCTTCTTGTTCTCCTTCCCAGTAGAACTTTTCTTTAAGACACTTCTGACTCTACTGAAAAGATGTTATATGTTCAGGAAGATGAATTTTGTGGTGCCTCTTGGAATTCTTTTACTCCTAGGAGTGCAATTTGGGGGCCAGGGTTGAAGATAGAAAAGAATTAATTGGGGAGGACATGCTTTATTTATTTATTTTTTCCCTTCAAATTTTTATTTAAATTATATTTAGTTAACATCCAGTGCAATATTGGTTTCAGGAGTAGAATTCAATGATTCATTCAATTACGTAAAACACCCAGGTGCTCATCATAACAAGTGCCCTGTGAAGGACATGCTTTATATGTATAGTGTTATATATTGCTGAATATAGTAGAGGAAATAATTTAAGTAATATAATTTCTATAGCCACAGGGCAGCAAAATATCCAACTGTGTTCTATAAAAGCCTTTCAGATATTCTTTTCTCATGGGATTTTACTGCTTTACCTAATAGGGAATTAGGATGTAAATTCCTGTCTCTGATTTACCACTATGCTCTCAGTAGACTGTATACAAAGATTTTCATTTGTATTATAGGATTCTTCTTAAATTTTAGAATTTCCTTTGTGTTTGTACTGAATTGAGAATCTGTGCCCTATGTTCTGGTTGTAATTCTGAAAACACTGTGTTGATTTGGCCCCTAGATTGCTATGCAGAACCAAATCAACACAAACCCTGAGAGTCCTGACACTGTGACGATACATGCTGCCACACCACAGTTTATCATCGGACCTGGAGGGGTGGTGAACCTAACAGGTCTGGTATCTTCAGAAAATTCATCCAAGGCAACAGGTATTGAGATGCATATAGGATAGCTGTTGGGATTTTATGCTTTAGTAGGTGTTCCTCCTTTTATGAAAGGACTGTTGGAGAATGAGGGTAAGATTATATCAGTCACTTGGTTTTCTTTCGTATTGGCAAAAAAAGATTTTTATGAGACAATATCAAGAAAGATGATATTGCAAAATGAGCTACAATATTATCTTTCAAAAACTAATGCTATCAAAGCTTGTTTTTCACAAAACTATTATCCAAGCTTCTTTTAAGAATTGAATAAAGCAAAATAGAATATCAGAAAAATGCAGTAGAATTAAGCTCCTTTAAAATTAAAAAAATTTTAAATCTATTTTCTCTTTTCTCCTAGATGAAACAGGTGTATCAGCTGTTCAGTTTGGAAACTCCTCCACATCAGTATTAGCTACGTTAGCTGCCTTAGCTGAAGCATCTGCTCCATTGTCCAATTCTTCAGAAACTCCAGGTTAGAAAAACAAGTCAAATGCGTACATTAAAAGGTTGGAGACTCAAATATTTACAAGGCTAGGAAGATAATATAAAGGGCTAAAGTGAGCAGATTTCAGATTATGGCCATGTGAAGGCAGGGGGCCAGGGTAGGGGGGTATAATTTGTTGTTATTCATTATTTAAATTAGTGTGTTTTCAAATTGTGATCAATAATAAAAATAACAACAACAGGTCATTGAATGCTTACTGTGTATGCTGTGCACCATGGTAAATGTTTTACTTATGATCTCATTGAATCCTCACCCAAAAGCTTGAAGGTCTTCATTACTGGATTTGACTCATTATGGTGTTCTGATTGAAAGGTGTATTTTTTTCAGGGGGAAAAATGTACCTACCTCTCTCTTCTCTCTCTCTCTTTTTTTACTAACTAGTGCTTATAAACATTTATCTATTCTCCAGTTTCAGCTTCATAATCAATGTTTGAATCTACACCTTTTTATTTGGGAGTCTTAAGATTTTTCAGAATCCCTGTTGATATGCTGCTTTTATAGCCTATACCTAGATCTCCTTAGCATCTTTGTCATTGCATAAGCATAGCAAAGAAGATTAATTTCATCGGTGGTTTCTATTTGGTTAAACTTTAAATTTTTTGTCTGAAAGTATGTATCTCTGAAAATTAAGCAGGTATTCTTGAAGGTCATCTGAAATTTCGACACTTAGATATTTGGCTCCATGAATTAGTCATACCAACTTCTCTAACTTCTACTTTTGAAAATGTTATATATGGTCTAGTCTGAGAGATTAGGAATTTCAGTTGACTTTTATTGCATGTGGCATACAATCTTCTGAGCGCAGTAGTTTTTCATTTTAATGCTACATCATAGTGGAATCTTTCTGAAGATATTTTAAGAGCTTGAATTAAGTTAAAGTTCAGGTGAGTACATTGCCACCAGTGTAAATAACTCAGCCGAGGTGTGAAATCAGATAAAGAAATATCTTCTCACCACTTAATTTCTACATGCTCAGGCTTATTATTTCTTGACTGTTCAATTTCTTTTAACATCAATTGTCAGACTCATCTCGATTTTAGGAAATGTTTATGTGTACTTTTTTTCAAGGACATCCTAGTTAGGATCTGGGAAATAAAGTAGTGCTTGCATTTTATATATGATGAAACTGAGATTCATGAGATTAAATAATTTTGCCCTAAATAGCATGGTCATTAAGTGGTAAAAAAGTTCTGTGCTCAGGGTCTGATTGATTCCCAAGTTGTATGTATGTCTGTGACAACTATAATATACTGCATTTTTTTGGTGATCAGTGGACTTGTCTCTTCTAGAATGTTTATAATTTGGCTTGTGATAGGAATAACTATTTCTGTGATTATCATTTTCTCTTATATCAAACAAAAGCATCACCATTCTTGCTTTTACTCCTGAGGTGTGTCTGTTGAAGCAGAGGAGTGTTTTGCTCCTCTGTCCTTCTTTAATGGATGGAGATTTAGGGATTTATGTAGATAAGAACTCCATTCCAGTTCATTCCATTTTGGAAATTATTCCAAAATGAAGATACAAAAAAGTGAAAAGGTTTTCTTTTGGAGGTTGCAGCTGCCTTTTGCCCCATGAAGAAAACCACCGCCATGTAGTATGCTGTATTTATTAATAAGCAGAGGCAGCTATATTATCCTGTCTTTCTACCAAAGCTTACAGGCCACTCTTATAGGTATTTTCTATTAAAAAAAATCAAAACTTCAGGCAACTCACATCCTCACTCCCTCTTTCTCTCTGCTTTAAAACAAAACAAAAATGTACAAACAATAAAAATTCATGGAGGGATAGATCATGTTTTGTGATGGACACTGAAAACTGTTCTTGTGCTTAAATTTCCACTTGTTGTTTATAAACAGCCATTCATTTTTAATGAGAAAATATTTATTCATGCATTGAACAGGTTTTTGTTGAACATCTCTTTTGACCGCATTACTCTGCTTGGTGCTAGAGAGAAAATGGTAAATGATCAGATACAATCCCAACCCTTATGGAACATGTAGTCTTTTGGTAGAACAAGATATTAAACAGATAAAATAACTGTCATTAGTGGTACATACAAAGAATGCAGGATTTTAACCTAGTCTGGTGGGTCAGAGAATCTTCCTAGAAGGAGATATTTAAACTAAAGATTAAGTAGGAATTAGTAAGCAAACATTGGGGGAAGAGTATTTGAGGAAAAGGACACATGTAAAGCTTTTGAGGCAGGAAAGAGCTTGAAAGGGGACTTCAGAGGCCAGTGTGGCTAAGCCCTGCAAATGGGAGAGTAACTCCTGGTGGTTGAAAGTAAGATTGTAAAGGACTTTTGGGACGCATAGATGGCTCAATTGGTTAAGCATCTGACTCTTGATTTCGGCCTAGGTCATGGTCTCACTGTTTGTGGGTTCGAGCCCTGCGTCAGGCTCTGTGGTGACAACATGGAGCCTGCTTGGGATTCTTTTTCTCCTTCTCTCTCTGCCCCTTCCCCCTCTCCATGCTGCATGCTCTCTTTCTCTCTTTTTCTCTAAGAATGGATCAATAAACTTAAAAAAAATAAATAAAGGACCTTTAAAGTGATTATTACTTTGGCAGACTCTGAAAGGAAGTTCAGTTAGGAGTCTAATGCAGTCAGCTGGGGAAGAGATAATGGTAGCATGGGTTAGGATTTGGCAAAGAGATAAGAAGCAAATAGATTTGAGAATTATTTGGGATGTAGAATTGGAAGTTTTGATTGGTTGGATGTAGGCCTTACAGCTGTAGTGTAGTTTGTCTGGTCCTTTTAAAATAAACTCTTTCATGAAACACTAATTTCTGGCTGTAGCCTGAGGTCCTATATTGATTTTGCTTTGCTTAGTCTTATTCTTTTTTGCAGCCCAACTACATAATCTCTTGATTAAATAGACATCTATGACCACCCTTCTTTTTTTCTTTAGAGCAACTTCTGTTCATTTCTATTAAGATGTTTTTCTAGAGGTATAATGCACCTGGTGGCTCTTTTCTTCCTTTCTCCTAAGAGTGAAATTTGAATCAGGTCCCCTTTGCACATTGTTTTTTTGCTGTTCCTACACTAGATCTGTAAAAGTGAATTAATTGGCTTTAAGGGATAAGTTACTGGACTTTATAAGATTGTTTTGGTTTTGCTTTTTTGTTTTTAATTTCAGGTTCAGTTGTAAGCACAATACCTTTGAAATGTTTTTAGTGAGCATAGTTTCTAGTGTTGAAATATTTATATGTAGAATTTTCAATCCCTAGAACATCTTACAAATGGGTTTTTCTCTGTCTTATTAGGCTTTTATGGTGTTATAATTAAGAAGTTTTGTTGAACAAGAGATCTCAGATATTTTCAAAGATGCTGCAGGTTATCTAGGCTCTCTTTGTATATAACAATCTGACTTTTGATTTAGACCAGTAAATATTACACTAATTTTTTTTATCCTTTAGAGGTGTTTTGACATTTAGAGGTGTGTGTATGTATGTATTTATTTTTTTTAGATTTATTTGTTTTTGGGAGAGTGTAAGTGGAGGAGGGGCAGAGGTGGGGGGTGGGGAGACAGAGGATCTGAAGTGGGTTCTGCACTGACAGCAGAGAGCCGGATGTGGGGCTTAAAGTCACAAACCGTGAGATCATGACTTGAGCCAAGGTCAGATGCTCAACCAACTGAGCCACCCAGGTGCCCCTGTATGTATTTTAATTAACAGTCTTAAAGTTTTAGGGTTTCTCTTTTATTCTTACATGTTTCAACATTTCACTATTGTGTTGTTCATAGGGTTTCTGAGGGACACTTTGTCTTCTTACGTAATTGGTTTTCTTATAATTTTTTCTTAAATTCCTTACTATAGTACAACTTAAAAAAGAAAACTTTTCAGATGAAAGGGAGGAACTCTATTATTTTAATGACAGTCATTGCGAATAGTGCAAAGATGAAAGTTCTTGAATTGTGCCTTGATTGTGTGTGATCTCAGAAATTTCTTAGAGATGATTATGCTTTAAAGCATTTACTACTTGTAGTTAGCATTCAACCAGAGTGAACATTTCTTTTTCATATGGATATATATTTTTTTTAAAAATCAAAGCAATAGTTAATGTGTTTGAAAACCTTAGTAGTTGTTCTTTTGAATATATTACTATGGCCTACATTTCATTTTATAATTCTCTTCCTGAAATTTTCTTAAGTGCTTGGTGATAAAGCCTAATTATAGTTTAAGAGAAACAAAAATGAGAGAACTCAAAACATAAAGGTTTTTTGTGTTTTCAGTATTATCTTCTGCAGTTTGTATCGTGACCCTTGATTACCAAGTAACAGAGTAACAGGGTGGCAGCCAAGTCTGTCACCCTGCCATGAGTACATCTTTGAAAACTGGGGTCTCAATAACTTACCTTGCCTTTTCTAAAAAAGGAGCTCATTGATAACCCATGATGTTCTACTGGGAGTTGGTAGCAACTTAGCATGTTTTAGAGCAACTCTGCATCTGAATGGTAGGTAACACGACTTCAGGAGAGAATGGTTTTATTTAATTACTCTTTTTATAAAGTGTTGCCTCAAATAATATATGAAAAAACCCTGTATCGTTAAGGAATAGTTTTTATGTGATTTCTCTTTTCAGAATTAGTTATGTTAGAACAGTTTTTAGGTTGACAGTTTTCAAACCCATAGAAAAATTGGCGGATAAACTTTGTATCTTTCACCTGTACTCACCAACTGTTAAAATCTTGCCACACCTGCATGTGTACACACACACACACACATACACACTTTTATTTTACCACATTATCTGAAAGTAGGCTGCAGATACCATGACACTTCACCTTTAAATACTTCATCATATATCTCCCAAGAACAAGGATAGCCTGCTACATATTCATAGCTCCATTATATTTCCTAAAAACATCAACATTAATTTAGTAACATTATCTGACATGTGGTCCACATTCAAGTTTTCTCAATTGTTGCCAAAATGTCCTTTGTAAGTGTTTGTTTATTTTCCTTCAGGATCCAAAGTTCACATATTGTATTTGGTTGTTGTGTCTCTTTAGTCTCCCCAAACCTAGGACAGTCCTGCTGCCTCCCTTTTCTGTCTTTTTTTTTTTTTTTTTTAATGTTTATTTTTGAGAGAGAGAGACAGAGACAGAACGCTAGTGGGAGAGGGGCAGAGAGATAAGGAGACACAGAATGTGAAGTAGGTTCCAGGCTTTGAGCTGTCAGCACAGAGCTCGATTTGGGGCTCGAAATTATTAACCACAAGTTCATGACCTGAACAACCACGTGAGCCAGCCAGGTGCCCCTCCATTTTCTTTTTGACATTGAAATCCTTGTAGAGTCTATGCCCATTGTCTGGAAGATCATTCACATTCCGGATTCATTTGTTTCTTAATAAGTAGATGCAGGTCAGACATTTCCAGGAAGAACACAAGTGATATTTTGTAATCTCCCATTGCATCATGTCAGGAGGTACATGTCAGGCCATCCTGATAATGACCACTTGGTGAGAGTGGTTACTGCCAGGTCCTTATAGGCACATTTTCCTCTTACTAATCTTCGGTGTGATACTTTGAGAACATATGAATATCTTGTTTCTCAGAACATTTCAGTGGTTTTAACATCCGTTAGTGATCCTTGCTTGAGTCAATTATTACATTGGAGGTTACAATGATAATTTTTCTTATTTTGTTAATTAGATGTCATTCTTCTATCAAGATATTTCTTCTTTCTCCCTTTCCTCCTTTTTCATGAAGGAGAAATGGATTTTTAAAGATTCATTGTGTTGTAATCCATTAGTGTCATTTTTCCTTTTGATGCTTCTTTATTGAAATGTAATATGCATACAGAAAAGTGCATATATCATAAGTTTACAGTTTATTGAATTATCTCAAAGTGATTACTCCTGTGTAATCACTGTTTAGTTCAAAAATGGGAAGTACACAGTATATATTTTTTGTTTTTTAAATAATATATTTTATTTAACCCAAAATATCCAAAATATTTCTATAAGAAATCAATAAAAATTATTAGTAAGATATATTACTTTCTTTTTTTCATACTGTCTTTGAGATTCAGTGTGAATTTCGTACTAACAGTAGCGTCTCACTTCAGACCGCCACATTTCAGTTGCTTGATAGCCACATAATGTGAATCATTACTCTTTTTGCATAGTATAGCCTTAGCCTTAGGTTTGTCAGAGCTTTTTGAGCAACTCTTAGAATCTATAAAGACTGATCCAGGGGCGCCTGGGTGGCTCAGTCAGTTAAGCGTCTGACTTCAGCTCAGGTCATGATCTCACAGTTTGTGGGTTCGAGCCCCGTGTCAGGTGCTGTGCTGACAGGTCAGAGCCTGGAGCCTGCTTCTGATTCTGTGTCTCCCTCTCTCTGCCCCTCCCCCACTTGTGCTCCTGTTTCTCTCTCTCTCTCAAAAATAAATCACATTTAAAAAAAAAAGTAAAAAAAAAAGACTGATCCAAACTGTGTTATTGAGTTTTAAAACAGTATTACCTATTTTTTTTATTATTGAGGTAATACTGGGATATAACTTTATAAATGTTGCAAGTGTACAACATTATAGTTCAACATCTGTAAACACCACAGAGTGATCACTGCCAAAAGGCTAGTTACCACCCATCACTATAAAACTGACCCCCTTTACCTAACATTTTGCTGTGCCCCAATCTATTTCCCCTCTGGGGATCATCAGTCTTAAAGTAGTATTGTATATTTTGATGAACTTAAAATACCATGTAGGAGAAGGGAGGGGAAAATTCTTTCTACCCCTTAGGGTCTTCCAGCTGGTGTAGTAAGAATTAAATTTATATGAGCACGATTAAAAGGAGAAAAAAACCCAAAGTTTTATTACATGCCCACAGTGGCTCCGTAAGGAAATCGAGACCTAAAAGAGTGAGCACGGCAGGCAGTTTTCCCTCTCTCACACCACCTTTCCCTCGTTGTGGCAGTAGGATGGTGCTGCACACCCCACAGACCTGGGGATGTGGCCTGCTGGCCTGGCTGGTGCACCCTACACACCGGTCCAGTGCAGTAATCCGGAAGACCACACAGCACAAGATCCAAAGCAGGGGAGGAGTGTGGGCTTGGCCGCTCAGACTTCAAAGCCAGAACCCTGGGTTCTACTCCAGGTTCATGGTGGATTGTACCAATTATTGTGGCCACAGGTAGGGACTTGTAAGGTCAGTGTGGGACTCAACATGTCTAACATGCTCCAGTGGTAAAGGAAATTTTCAACTTTTAATGTATGTAGTGCCTCTTCCTAGACTGTCAAGGAAGCTATACTTTAACATTTGCTGATGTCAAAATGACTGAGAAAAATCTCAAATCATGGGCTCTATTTCTGCCTCAATCACACATTGTACATCTGCTTCATTAAAAAACAATAACCAAAAAGGAGCATTCCAAGCATAAAGGAAAAAAACACAATCCCCTTGGATCCCATAAGATTAAAGTCACAGAGCCTTGCATGTATGAAAAACATAAGATAAAGTCTGTAGCTTTATGGAGTATCCTTCCTTATGATAAATATATATAACCCTTCATCAAATATTCCTTTCCTGGAAAATTCTCTTCTTAACATTGTGTACCAGGCAGTTGTCCTAATTTGGGCTCTGCTCTTTTCTCATTTAACTTTAATTTTTATTTTTTTCATGTTTCAAGTTTTAATTTAAATTCTAGTTACCAGATAGTGTAATGCTGGTTTCAGGAGTGGAATTTAGTGATTCATCACTTACATACAACACCCAATGCTCATCATAAGTGCCCTTCTTATTACCCATCCCCCCAGCTAGCCCATCCCCCACCCACCTCTCTCCGGCAACCCTCAGTTTGATCCCTCATGTTAGGAGTCTCTTATGGTTTGCCTCCCTCTCTTTTTTTTTGTTTTTTCCTTCCCCTATGTTCATTTGTTGTTTCTTAAATTCCACAGTATATATTTTGTATCTGATTTATATCACTGAGCATGGTTTTTGTCACATTTATCCATGTTTTGCACTTAGTCATTTTAATTGCTGTGTAGTATTCCAGTGCATGAATCTACCACAGTCTTTTTATCCATTCTGCTTTTGATGGATATCTGGTTGGTTTCAAGTTTTTGACTGTTGTGAGTAAAGTTGCTATGAATGTTCCTGTGTATGTTGTTTGGGATCAGTAGTTGGGCATAGGATTACTTGTGGGAAAGGATTTGGACAGCATTAATTTGTGATTTCTTTACCCAAGCAAGGCCAGGGGTGCTGCTTTCAGATGTCAGAATCCTCTCTGAGCCTCTAATAAGAACATTGTGTTGGATTTTATTTATATAAATGTTAACATATTGTATTATTTACTGTCATGCAGTACTAGATCTGTAGGCCATTGCTACCAAGGCAACCCTTGCTCACACAATCCAGAAAGGGAATAATGCTTATTCTGTTTACTTGAAAAATACAAATTTCCATGTTTCTTTGAATATGGAAATGCATATCATCTCATACGTAAACGTAAATAGAATACAACCACATACAAAATTCTCTTTTGGATTGTAGAATTTTATTAAGCAAGCGTAACCTTTATTATATCTGTGACCTCAGAGGGTTTTATAAATTTTGTGCCTCATATAACTAAATGAAGAGATATTACTTATTTAAATATACGTATGCATAGTCAGAACTCATTTAGTTATAAATTGTGGGGCTTGTAGTCTGTTGTTAATATAGGTATGCACAGCACCACTGGAGACTGCCTTTAAGAAAAACCATGTAACAGTGTTTCTGTGTAAGAGAACAGGGAAAGCCAAGTAGCAAAGAAAAATAAACTTCTATCTGTACTTTTGTATATGCTCACTGATCTTTACATATATATTTTGTTCCAGTAGTGGCTACGGAGGAGGTAGTTACCGCAGAATCTGTGGATGGTGCAATTCAGCAAGTAGTTAGCTCGGGGGGCCAGCAAGTCATCACAATAGTTACCGATGGCATCCAGCTTGGAAACTTGCACTCCATCCCGACCAGTGGGATAGGTCAGCCCATCATTGTGACCATGCCAGATGGACAGCAAGGTTGGTAGTAGGCATTTGCCTAAAGTTTGAGTTTATACTCAAGGCTCGGGAAATTGTGATATGTTTTTCAAAGCATTTATTTTTGCCTTAAAATATATTTTTGCAACCTTTTGCAGTAGGCTTGATTGGCTAATTTTATCTGCTTTTTAGGCTACTATTTAAATTAGCTTGCTTTCTCTGAGTATACGAGGTGGAAAGAGGAACTGGCTCCAAAGTATTCCCGTTGGAAAAAGAGCTTAAATAAATAGTTCAGAATATGCTTTGGACAATAATTTCTTATGCCATTTATTGCAATTCACATATCATACCATGTAAGAAAAGGCTCCTTACAAAGAAGTTGGACTTAGGACTTGTAGTAGGAATGTGGTGGCCACTTTTAGCATCTCTGTTTGTAATTTCCCATTTTTTTCCCCTTGGAAACCTCTGAGAGTAGTAAGATTCAACAAAAGCCCCGACTACATTTTCAGGGACGCTGAAAGGCTGAGAAAACCACAAAATTCCATATTTTAAATGCTGCCAAAAACATCTAAGACCATTAGAGCCATGGAAACTCACAGAGGTGCATCAAGAAAAGAAAAGGGATTGAGCTCAGGCATTAGCATAAATATACACTCCCAGCAAGACAGGGCTCAGTCTGTGTAGGAGGTGCCATAAGCAGGGCTGAGGCAGAGGAGTGCATGAATGCTGAAGGAAGCAGAAAGAGAAGGTTCAGAAAATTCCTATCTGAGCAAGCATTGCCATGTACCCAGCATCCCCTCCCCAATACATACAAAAACATGTGTGCACACGCATAACCTTTTAGACAATGATTAGGATTGCACAGACTGTGCTCATTCATGGTCAGTGAAGGAATTAGGGAAGGGAAAGGCTGGAGCTAGAAGTTCTCCTAAACCAGCTTTGGTTTAGAGTGACAGAGGAGGTATAGCACTGTAGAGCCACCACGTCTCAGGAAAAAAGTTTGTCACTGTAGCAGAAGAAGAGGAAACCATTGACTTGTGAAGCCTGCAGAGATCTTTCCAATTCTGCAGAAATCTGCTGATGGCTCATCCAAGATACTTTCACAAAGCTTCACAGAACTAATTCTAGTTATATAGAAATAAGAAAACTTTCACAGTATTTGCTTGTATCGAGCAGATATAATGTTTCTAAAACCTGACATTATAGAGACTAATCTCATCCCATGAACAAATGGAAGAAATGTCATGTTTTGGGATAGGAAGATTCACTGTCATAAAGCTCTCCATTCTTCCTGAGTTAATTTATAAATGTAGGGTGATATGAAAAAAAAAAAAAAAAAAAGGACTATTTTAGTTTGCTATGGCTGCCATACCAAATTACCACAGACTGAGCGACTCAGCAGAAGTTTCTTCTCACAACGCTGGAGGTTTGAAGTCCAAGATCAAGGTTTGGCAAATTTGGTTTCTTCTGAGGCCTTTCTCCTTGGCTTGCAGATGGCCGCCTTCTCACTGTGTCCTCATGTGGTCAGCCCTCCTTCTGTGTGTTGTCTGTACCTTAATCTCTGCTTCTTAAAAGGACACCAGTCCTATTGGATTAAGGCCTACCCACATGACCTCATTTTACCTGATTTACCTCTTTGAAGGCCCAGTCTCCAAATAGTCACATGGTGAGGTACTGGGGTTTAGGACTTAAGCATTTGAATTTTGAGGAGGACACAATTCATCCCATAACAGAGACTAACAGGTTTTTTTCCTGGAACTGGCCAGATAGATTCTGAAGTTTATATTAATGGGAGGAGGAGGGAAGAAGAGTAAGAAAACTTTGGGAAAGAAGAGCAATGAGAAGAGCTTACTAAATATTAAAATAAATTTTTAAAGCCCCCATAATTGAAAAATGTGTAACTGACATATGAATATATACAGACTATGCAGACAGTCCAATGAAGCAGATACAAGGCTCTCAATTCTTCTTGAGTTACTTTATAAGTGTAATGTGATATGAGTTAAAAGAAATAAAACACTTAAATCTCAATATCTCGGGGCGCCTGGGTGGCGCAGTTGGTTAGGCGTCCGACTTCAGCCAGGTCACGATCTCGCGGTCCGTGAGTTCGAGCCCCGCGTCGGGCTCTGGGCTGATGGCTCAGAGCCTGGAGCCTGTTTCCCATTCTGTGTCTCCCTCTCTCTCTGCTCCTCCCCCGTTCATGCTTTGTCTCTCTCTGTCTCAAGAATAAATAAACGTTAAAAAAAATTTTAAATCTCAATATCTCTAATGTTTTAAATTACAGTGTACTAAATAAATATTTTACTTTTTTTCATTTCTGTTTGCATTTGTAAATGACAGAATTTTTAATATTTTGAAAAAAAACTTCAAAGGCTCTAAAACAATTGTGATTTCCCCCATTGATTATTAAAATTGCGTGGTTTCAGCTCACAGTCATTTCTATGGTCCCACACTGCTTGCTATGCAAAGCAAGGACAGCTTCTCTCTCTCTCTCTGTGTATTTACATATGTATAAAAAAATACTAAAAATTAGGGACAAAGTCCAACAACCCAAAAGAAAAACAGGCAAAGTTTATAAACAGACAATGTTCATAATGATGTGTCCACACATTGGAATATTATGCAGCTAAATAAAAGAAAGCTCTGTGTATACTGACGAAAGATACCCTAGATACATGGCATGAAAAAAGCAAAGGCAGAGCAATGTATCTATTATATGTGCATTTGAATGTACGGTACCTTTTGTATAAGAAAGAAAAATGAGAATGTATATTCATGTTTTTGTATAAATTAACACAACAATAATAAATCAATAAAAGTGATTATCTGTTATGCTTATTAAACATTTTTTTGATTTTCAGCCATACAATGAATATGTTATCTGTAAAATTAAAAAAAATAAGTAGGTGTGTTAAACAACAAGTTCATTAAAAATGCACCACAAAGACAGATATGGACATCCTCATAGAAAGCAAATCAGTGCTTTGAAAATAGTATTTTGGAACATATTTATTTTAGAGGAGTTATGTCAACAATGTCACAGATAGTTTTATTTCTACTAAACCTATCTAAAAATGAATTAATGTATACATTTTTTTTCATTTCAGTGTTAACAGTACCAGCAACCGACATTGCTGAAGAAACTGTTATAAGCGAAGAACCACCAGCTAAGAGACAATGTATCGAAATAATTGAAAACCGGGTGGAATCTGCAGAAATAGAAGTAAGGAGTCTTTTACCCGGTGTGTTTTGCTGCAGTCATCCAAAATAAACTCAATTTGCTTTTCTTTATTTTTAATTTCCTTTTGGTCTTTTATATTTATTACTGACAGTGTTGTCTTGATACAGAATGAAAGTACATAGTATTATTTTGTCTAGTTATTTGCTAATACATATAGCAAGCTCTCAATAAATAAATATTGAATGAATGAATGAATGAGTGAAGAATTTGTTTATAACAAAGTCTGTCATCGTGATAACATTGGAATGTCTTTGGTTCTTGCACTTCATCCTTTATTTTCTATTATATTTACATACATCATTCTCACAAGTCACTAAAGGAAATGTCACTGTGTATTGATGAAAAACATTCTTTTCTTTCAAAAGTGAAATTCAAAGACCTATTTGGGCTGGAAGATCCTTTTTAAGAAGGTTGATGTTTGTTGACTAGGTTATTTTTAAAAAGCCATAAGTAACTGCTTATTTCACTGTTAAGTTCTTTAAAAAGGAATTTAAATTTAAGCTAGCTTTTGAAAGGATTCAGTCTTTTTCCTTCTAGTTTGGAAGTACAACCAAAAACCATAGATGCCTCCCAGGTTTTTTTCTTGCATGACTGTAAATAAAACTGTGTCCCTTGAATTTGATATTAACACATATAAAGTGTAAGTAAAGTTATTCTGGAATAACTTTGAAAGATCAACTGCAGTGTAAAGAACATTGGACTTGAAATTAAATGCGTTAGATTTGAATTACACCTCTTGCCCCTATTAGCTTGGAGGCACATTATCTTACTTTTCTGAGTTTCAGTCTTATTTTCGCTCATATGAGAGTTTTGGGTAATGGTATCTGTTTTTTGGACATTTTATCAGAGATGAAGAAGTCAGCATACTCATTATACTTGTATTTGTAATATCTGGTATATGTAAGTAGTAAGTGTTGCCGAATATCTTAAATATTGTTGGTGAATAGGAATTCTGAAGGTTCTTATCCATAGAAAAGATTATTTTATTTTGAAGGGGGCACTCAGGATTTTATTTATTTTTAATATTACTGTTTTAAAAATGTTTATTATTTAAAAAAATTTTTTAATATTTATTTTTTGAGAGAGAGAGGGAGAGTGTGAGCAGGGGAGAGGCAGAGACAGGGAGGGAGAGAGAGAGAGAGAGGAACAGAATCTGAAGCAGGCTCCAGGCTCTGAGCTGTCAGCACAGAGCCCAACGTGGGGCTTGAACTCACAGGCTGTGAGATCATGACCTGAGCCAAAGTTGGACGCTCAACTGACTGAGCCACCCATGTGCCCCAAAAATGTCTTTTTTATTTTGAGAGACTGAGAGAGAGAGAATGAGTTGGGAAGAGGCAGAAAGAGAGGGAGAGAGAGAATCCCAAGCAGGCTCTGAGCTGTCAGAGGAGAGTCTGATGCTGGGCTCAATTTCACAAACTGTGAGATCATGACCTGAGTTGAAATCAAGAGTTGGACGCTCAACTGACTAAGCCACCCAGGCGTCCCTCAGGATTTTATTTTATTACTGTTTTTTAAAAGTAGTCTCCATATTCAATGTGGGGCTTGAACTCACAACCCTGAGATCAGAGGTCACATACTGTACCAACTGAGCCAGCCAGGTGCCCTGAAAAGAGGATTTTTTAAAAAGTCACTAAAAGGCAACATGATTCTGACTGAGGACAACTAGAATATTTCTTTGCTCCAGTGCATCTAAGTGTAATGCTGATACATCTTTAACCACAGTCACAAAGGACATATTACTGAGTTAAAAAGAATCTGATTCATACTTTAACCAGAATGTTTTGTAACAGTATGACTTTAATTATTGAGGGTAAATTGCTTTGTTTCTTCAAAATTTAAAATGATATTCAGTACGTGGACATTCTTACAAAGTTTATTCCATTGAACAGTATTAGTATACTTATTTTGTAATCTTTTAAATATGTTTTTTTGGATGTTGACTATCATTTCTGGCACATAAGGTTAAAAAGTTTTGTCATGTACTTTGCTTTAACTAATAAAACATTTTTTAAATTCTTTGAATTTTATTGAACATAAACTTACTGAATTCAACAAATTATGTGTTTAAAACAGTGAATGTGCAGCCTGTGCCTTTATTCACCTAATAACCAATGAGAGTTGCTGTTTTCTTGAAGGTTCAGCCTGATTCCCCTCTTGCGGTCTTTCAGAGACCAGGGAGAATAATTTCAAATAACAGGAAAGTATGAATTGAGGTATAGAAATGAACTGGAACCAAGGAGATAGAACTTCAGGGAGATGGAGTTTTAGCTTGGTATAAAGAAGTGGGTTTTTGTTGTTGTTGTTTGTTGTGTTTTGTTTTTAGTAATTAGAGCTGTCTGGTAATGGAAACCTCATTCTCCATCACCAGAAATGTTAATGCCAACATTGCATGATCTCTCTAGAGCTATTACAGAGAGACCTTGAAGTATGTGGTCAGTATAGGTGGTAGAGGTGGGCTGAGGATATAGAATGAAGAGTGGCCTCCATTGTTTTCATCAAACCAGGCACTCATTTCCTTATAATACCTGGAGTTGTTCTTTTGAACTTATTTTCTTAAATGACCAATGGAGTTGTCTTGGGGGCAGACTTTTATACTCTAAGTGACAGCTTAGCCTTTAACCGGAAAAGTTTTTCACAAGCAGTGGTTCTCATCTGGGACGTTTTTGACCCCAGAGGACACTTGGCAATGTCTGGAGACATTTAGGGTTGTCACAACTAGGTCGGCCACTGACATATAGGGGGTAGAGGCAGGACATGTTGCTAAACATCCTACAATGCACAGGACAGCCTCCATAGTAAAGAATCATCTGGTTCAAAATTATCCATGCTGAGATTGAGGAACTCTGCTCTACAGCAATTAAAAATTATGGGCACCTGGGTGGCTCAGCTGGTTAAGCATCTGACTTGGGCTCAGGTCATGATTTCATGGTTTGTGAGTTTGAGCCCGGTTTCGGGCTCCCTGCTGTCAGCATGGAGCCTGCTTTGGATTCTCTCTCTGCCCTCTCCTGTTCTTGCGTGCATACTCTCTTTCTCTCAAAATAAATAAACATTTAAAAAAATTAACTCATTATACAGAATCTAACATATTTGGGGTTTCTCTGTATGTTTGTGTCCACAACTACCAGAGTGACTGTTTATAAGTCAAGTGCTAAGAATTTACAATTTCCCAACTAACATTGGAGAGGTTTATTAATAATCTCTACAAAATTAGCTTAAATTGTAGAAAATGTATTGTAAATGGTGAAGCTTTTATATTTGCATTATAGCAATAAAGGAAATGAAATAGGTTTGTTTTTTGAAAGGGAGGTCTGAATAAGACACCAAATTGCAATAATGTATATCATATCACCCCCTCCATACTACTGCATTAAAGGTATTTTTGGGGAGAGGTGTGATATTTGTGAATTTCTTCCATAAATAAACATTAGGCTATTCTGAATTGAAATTAAAACTATTATTTTGTAATGTGGGAGGGAGGAAATATAATTAGTGCATTAGGAATAACAGATTCTTCTATTATTTAGTTGTGTGAATTCAGGAAATACCTTTACCTTTTCATTGCTATGGAGGTTAGAGATGAATATGTTTATTAGCAAGTTTTTTTTTTTTTTTAATGAAATATTTGTGTCTTGTAACCAGTGATAGACTGGGATCCTTAGTGTTCTTTTAAACACAGTGTTTTATTTGATGCAGTTTTTTCAGTCTCTTTTCCTTTTATTGATATTCTTTTGATCCACCACAGTTTAAGATTTCCTGCAGTCTCTCTTTTTGGTAAGTTTTTTCTCTAGGGCTGGGGTAGGCAAAGTTTTTTTTTTTCTGTGAAGGGCCTGATAGTGAATATTTTTGGCTTTATGGGCTTTATAGTCTGTGCTTCACCACTTATCTTTGCCATCGTAGTGGGAAAGCAGCCATGGACACTTTGGAAATGAATAGAAATTTCAGTAAAACTTTGTTTATAAAAACAGGCTCATATGTGGCTCATGGCACTTGGAAAATTGATGTTTATACACAAGGAAACAGGCAGCTCACACACCCTGCCCAGTTTCTTTCTTTTTAAGCAAATATTTAATGGTTAAGAATATGGGTATATTTTATCATTTTCTGATTGTGTTATCTTGATCAAGTTGTTTAACCTTATAAGGCTTGATTTCCCCATCAGTAACAAGGCAGAAAATAACAGCACCTACGTTATCAGATGGTTACAAAGTATAAATGAGAATACATGTAAAAGACTAGGACGATGATGGGCATGTGATAAATGCTCAGTAAATGTTAGCTGCTATTAAAATTATCTTCTAAAATATATATAGAAGTAGAAGATAAATGAGTAGAATGATTTTTTTTTGCTCTATAATAGCTAAGGTAAAATAAATTTGAATATTAGAAAATTAAAAATAATAAAATGGTTATGAGATCATTGCTACCAGCTGAAGCAGAATTCAAGAATTTTGTTTGAAAATAAAAAAGCAAACTCAAGTCTTTGCCCTATTAGTCCATTGCCTGGGTTTGGAGTTGTAGTGTAAGAGAAATATCTTCTCTATTGCAACCAAACTGTGACTATTATCCGAATTTAGTTTTTTGGAATTCTTCCATATTATACTGTTAAAGGAAAAATACTTGAGTATTACATATTAATAGACTAAGGTATATTTATTTACACATGTCAAAGTCCTTTTTATTGTGCTTTTATTGCAAAAGTTCAAAGCCATAGCCTTGGCATTTCTATTTATTTAAATTTTTTTTTGTAATGTTTATTTTTGACAGAGAGAGACAGAGCATGAGCGGGGGGGGGGGGGGGGGGGGTTGCAGAGAGAGAGGGAGACACAGCATTCAAAGCAGGCTCCAGGCTCTGAGCTGTCAGCACAGAGCCCGACATGAGGCTTGAACTCACAGACCGCGAAATCATGACCTGAGCTGAAGCCGGACACTCAACCGACTGAGCCACCCAGGCACCTGGCATTTCTATTTATTTTTAAAGAGTTTTTTTATTTTTGAGATTGTGAGAGAGAGGGAGAGAGAGAGAGAGAGAGAGAGAGGTGGAGTGTGAGCAAGGGAGGGGCAGAGAGAGAGGGAGACACAGAATCTGAAGCAGACTCCGGGCTCTGAGCTGTCAGCACAGAGCCTGATGCAGGGCTCAAACTCAAACCGCGAAATTATGGCCTGAGCTGAAGTCAGACGCTCAACTGACTGAGCCACCCAGGTGCCCCTTGGCATTTCTATTTAAATATAAATCTCAAATGTCAGTGTGATGCATTGTTCATGTGTAAAACAACCAAATTACTGTTTACATTAAGGAAGTGTCTTGCATATAATATATGTTCAGTAAACATTTAACAAATAAATTTGGAAACAAAGGATCTCTGAGTAAAATAAGAAGTGATATTTTCCACTTTTTAGAGATTTTTATTTGCTTTGAAAAGTGAGATGGCAAAAAGTTTTCCTAAATACCTACACTCCTGAGAACTAAAAAATGGAAACACTTAAAAAAAACTTTAATAATGTTAACTGCTTTCAGTCTTGAGGATTAAGTGTAGTGCAATGACCTTTACCTTTCAGACTTTACAGATATAGTTAAGAAATGCAGTGTAAATGAATCTTTTATTTGGCCTAGTAGAAGGGAGCTATCTTTTCATTTATATTAAGATACATTTTACTAATTGAATAAAAACAAACTGTATTTACTGTTAGACTACCTCACTTAATTTGCTTTCATCTTCTGAAGTAATTGTGAATCCCTTGCTGTTTCTAAATGTTAATGAATAGCTAGTATTAGAAGATACCTTAGAGTTAGAGAATCTGTCCCAATATTTCCTACCAAATTCAAAACTTTGGTTACCAAAGGATTTTATTTCTTAACACATGTCAAAAAATTTTTAAAAATTTTAATGTTTATTTATTTTTGAGAGAGACAGAGCATGAGCAGGGGAGGGGCAAAGAGAGAGACACACACAGAATCCAAAGTAGGCTTCAGGCTCTGAGCTGTCAGCACAGAGCCCGATGTGGGGTTCAAACTCACAAGCTGGGAGATCATGACCTGAGCTGAAGTCAGACACTTAACCGACTGAGCCACCCAGGTACCCTAACACATGTAAAATTTTAAAACACTTATGCACGGCCATGAGTGCTCCTGCCAGTGGTGGGGGTCTAGTCCCTGGAGAAGCAGCACCCCTCTCCCACCTTTTTCATTGGCGTGCTCAAAGTTCTTCATAGTTCACTGCTAAGGTAGTGGTGTTGATTTCTTGCCCGAGGCTTGACTCTTGGGTGTCCTTTCTGACTTGTTCCTACTCTGCCATTTTGCCTGGAGGAAGGGTAAGAAAAGGGTAAGAAAAAGGTAGCAGGGAAGGGCATGGGCATTTGTCAAATGGAGATGGAAGGGTGCATGTGTTTCTTGTACGTTTTGTGTAAATGGAAGCCTACTTGCATAATCTATCATTACTACATTTGGTGGACCCAGGGGAAAAAATACACGTTGGACTTCATTCCCAGTATGAGGAAGGGAATGGGATCAAAGGAAGGAGTATTAAATATGCTCCTCCTTGGAGACCATGAAGGGGAGGGAATCTTTTGGTGTTCACAATGGACAGGAGTCAAAGAGGCAGTGGAAGAGACCCTCATACTGCCCTCTCCCCCAGTAGGTTGCTGACCCTCACCTCCGGTTCCCTCTGGTCAAGTGTCTTGTCCAGTATGAACCTGGCGTTTCTTAGATTAATAATAGTCCTACCCTCAGTCTTCATCCCACTGAGAGGTCCTAGCCTCTGTGATGAGGTTGTGTATGGGCCTGTGCAGGTTGAGCTTTTGTCCATGCGCATACTAGAGGCCTGAGAAAGGAGTCTTTGAAATGCTTTCCCTTAGGCAACTGAATAGGGGCAGAGTGAGGAGGAGAAAGAGTATCATTTTCATTGGGCTAGATTTGTGTTTAGCATTTAGAATTGAATGCATATATTTTATATTTGGACAATTTAATGAATCACCATAGAGAAGTTAGTATTTTATTGGTTTGTAAAAATGGTATAATTTAGGAAAAACTACTCTAGACCAGCACCCCTTCATTTTAGAGATGAGGAGTCTTGCTTATTACCATAGAGGAAGATAGTTTCAAAAGCAGTAACATTAGAATCTTGTAAACTCAACTGTGTTACGAGGGAAAAGCTATGTCCTCTCTGAATACCATTTTGCTCCTCTGTAAAATGGGCATAATCTTTATCCTAGAGGCTTGTTATTGGAAATCGCCTTGTTTGGTCACATAATAGGTGCTCAGTAAATATTAACTGTTATAGTTTATTGTACCTTTACATAAAAACATCACAGAGGTGTGAAGAGGTGTATTTCTGTCTTAAAGTCTTCATTAGTTTTTGTAGTATATATAAAAGTACAGGTACACGGTCTGGGTTCATTATGTTAATCTTATTTTTAATCAGAGTAATTTCTTGAGGTCAGAAACTAATCTGTATCAGCATGGAGCACAGAATTAGGGGCTTTAATTACTAATGAATTGACTGAAAAGGCAAGATGCCTAGGAAATGTCAATAGGTGGTGACTACATGTAGCTACTACAGATTTTTCTATTTGAAGGATGCATGCTTGTATATGTTCCTAATGTATTTGTGCAAAAATTGAAAAAAACAAACACCTTTTTTTTTAATTAGGAGAGAGAAGCTCTTCAGAAACAGCTGGATGAAGCAAATCGGGAAGCACAAAAATATCGACAGCAGCTTCTAAAGAAAGAACAGGAAGCAGAGGCCTACAGACAAAAATTAGAAGCTATGACTCGCCTTCAGACTAATAAAGAAGCTGTTTAATTGAAATGAACATGTAGTTTGGATTTACTTTTGGTTAAGAAAGAACCCAGTCTTGAACTGTACACAAAAGGTGCAGTCGCAGGAAGCGAGGAGAACAGAAGAGACTACGGATTGATGACTGGACTTAAGCCATGAGCTTTGAATTCTTGTAACATAAAACTTTAGAAGTTGTGAAATGTATTTAAAACTGAATTCTGTAAATAGTTTTTGTTTTTTTACAGTTCCAAATGAGTTATAAAGATTGTTGAAGAGATCCAAAAACACAATAAGCCACTGTTTTTGTGAATTCTTTTTGATTTTAGTATGAACCTTAATTTCTCAGAAACAGAACAGTTTTAAGGGTGATCATTGTTGATTAGACCAAATGTTATGTAATGATTATGTGGTGGACTGATGCTGGAGTTACTCCTGTAGGTATAAACTTCTATATGAAGAGAAGATTTCTCCCAGGAAATCTTTGTACAGCTTTAAGTTGTCTCAGATTCTCTGAAAACATTTTTTAGAAAGCAAATTTTTATATTTGTTCAATTTCAGCTATACCCAAGTAGATTTACATGTATATGAAGCAAATATTTTTTAAACTTTCTGTTTGTACATATTCTGCATGTTTTATAATTTCAAAATGCATCACTTGCATAAGTATTTTTCCCATAAAGATGATGAAAGTTACTAGGAGAAAAAAAATCCTTTTATTTAGTAGGTCATTGAGAGTGAGTAAGCTAGCAGCTGGTTTTATTGGAATGACAATGTTCTTAGAAGGAGCAGCTTACAAGAAAACTTGAATTTGCAAACTGCAAAATCTATGCTTTTTTGAAAATTTCATAGTGGGGACGTGAAACTGTATTCTGTGCCTTCCATCATGATTTCCACATGAAAGCACTTTAAGGCACTGGATTTTAAGATAATGTTTTTGGGATACTCAAAGCATATGGGTTTCTGAAATATTTCATGGACTCATTTCTCCCCAGGAAATTATTCTTATGGAAAAAAAATTGCTTTTGTATGTAGAACAAGAACTTTTTGTACTAGTGATGCTATAGATATGTCTAACATAACTTTTACTTTTCCCTGTGAAAGCCGTATGTCTGTGCTGTGACTTGCTCTCATCACAATATTGTTGAATTCCACAGTGTATGGACATTAAACTCTGACATACTGTTCATTCTTTTTTTGTAAAACATAACTTCAAGCTCTTTTTTTCTTGCTTTATTTTTTAATGTTTTATTGCTTTATGAAAATGTTTAACCCTAATACCCTCCTAGATTACCTATCTGTATAAAGAAGCAATTACCCTTAAAACTGTACTCTGGCCTACTTTTCTATTTTACAATTAAATATCTTTTCCACATATGTTCAGTGTAGACTGATATTTTAACCCCACATTAAAAATTTTGTTCTGTATCTTATAGCTATATTCCACCAGAATGAAAATATTATATATTCTTCACACTGTGTCTTATAAATCTTGGAGGTAATTTCTTGGGAATTTGTTAGTTCTCTCACTGGAGTTATTATAGTTATTAAGGTAATAAAAGGATCTGTGAACTATCGGCCTGATAGTTGCTGTTTGGAAACTTAGAAAGGTTTGAGAACTCCAAATAGAAGAGAAAAAACCTTTTCAGTTTTCCACTAAATTTAACATATATTTTAAATGATCTACACCTATAGATTTAACAAATGCTCGGCCATATTTTCAATAGCATGAAGCTACTTTTTCTCTTTTTTTTTTATATCACTTTAATGCATTTATGGCTTTGTTAAGCAGGGTGCCTTTGACATATGCAATATTGGAGTGGAGAAGGACCACTATGTACACCCCAGGGTGCAAACCACTGTAGACTTTGCTTCCAGACCAGATTGGCCCCAAAGAGCCTTGAGACAGTGTTGGAAATAAACTCCTGAAAGCTCATTTAATATGTTTTTTGACTTCTAGTCTCCTGTTGTGCTAGAGACTTGACCTGGGACAAGAAGGAATTTTGATTTATAATAACATTTGACATAGATGGGAGAAAACAATTGGTACTTAAAAGGAGTAAGTCTATGATAGTATCAGGTTAATACTCAGATGTCTTTGGGAGAAGCTCACTTTTTTCAGAGTGTTCCATTGACCTTGTATAATTCCGCAGTCATCTATATCTGATTCAGTGTGCTGTGAAATCAATAGTTAGACAAGAATGTATAACAAATTAAAAAAAAAATTTTTTTTTTAGCTTGTTTTCAGTTGGGCTGAAAAAGCTTTGCATTCTCATTCTGTGTTTTGAGCAGAGGATTAAAGGAACTGACAGAATAAAATAATATAAAAGTTTTCAGAAATCCATACTTAATGTGTTTCCACTACCTAACGATGGATTTGCAGTTAAAGGTCATTTGGTTACCATATCAATGTGTGAACAAACACCTTTTAGAGCAGCCTTACTCCAGGGTTCTGTGAGAGAATCAAGCCCTAGTGCCCTAAGTATTGGGCCTAATGAATTAATATCTTTTAATAAATTAGTTTCTTCCTTGTGCATCTAGAATAGTACTGGCTATGTACTATCTAGACACTGAGCTCATTTGATGTCTTAATTGCTTCATTACTTGGTTCAGATTTAATACTTCCCTGTGTCCAGTCACTGGAATTTGAGGATTACAAATCTAAGTTGGGTCTGTGATGCTTTAAGAAAGCATCCTCTGGCAAGTAGTATCTGCGGGGACTGTGCTTCTCAACTAACTTTCATTTATTGTTACCTATTTTATTTATATCCTAATCGCTTCTGTAAGGGCTTGTGATGTCATTTGTTTTAATTTGCTTTAGGAAAAATTTTCTTACGTCAATCTTTCATGCCACGAATGGCAGAGTAGTACTCCGTTCTTTTACTTTGACGCTGGATTGCTCTATTTCTTTGTGGTGCTGGAGGGCTGGGAGTTGGGGAGTTTTCTCCTGTGACATTCAAAAGAACAAAGTGAAATGGAAGAGGGAATAAATGTGAAATCCCATGCCATTTTTGTTTATGACCAAAAGATATGTGTATAAGTATTTTTATCCAAAGCATATTGCTAATGAAAATCTATGCCAGCATATTTTTCTTCAACATGATTGTGATGTTATTTATTGAACATTAGAAGAAACCATTGCCTATAACAGGAATTGGTGAGTTGATAGACCTATTCATGGATGCTTTGTGCTAATATGACTGATTATTTTTTTCTGTTTTACTCTATACATAGCTTCTTCCTGATAAAATCTATAGTTTTCTTTGTGCTTTAATACCTGAAAGACCTTGAGGACTAACTCAAAATATACCAAGAAGAAAAACCTTTTCAGATAAAATCACAAAACAATTGAAGGAACCTTTGTGGATGAGCTCCATATGGAACCCATATGGGTGGGTTCCCAAGGCATTAGCACTCAGGCTTATATAGCAAATAGAAAAAAAACCTTTTCTATTCACCTAGCTTCTATTGAGTAAATAACTCCTCCAGCATGTCAGATCAACTTAGGAATGAACTAACAGATTTGTTATTTCATTAAGTAATATTTACTGTACTTGGACTTCATTATAGATAGCTAGTTTGTTGTAGTTGTGAGTGATGTTTGCTATTTGCTTTCTCTGTGTTAGGTGAGAACATCTCAGTGCACATGGATTCAGTTTGACGTAAGCTCCCTGAATTCATTCTTAGATTACTCTGTGGAACCCATGATGGAAAATGCAGTATTATCACTGGAAATATGCTTCTGGTTCCAAATCAAAATTGTGATATCAATACTTTTGTGACTTGTTAAAACTATTTTCCAAGTGTAGAGATATACAGATAAGTGGTCTTAATAGTTTTTGATCATTTTGATACCCTGAGCACCTTCAGAAATATTTCAGTTTAAGAATAATCAAATATTGAATGAATATAGTTTGGGTATAAATTATTGAGGACTCTTCACTTTTAGATAAAGGCTATAACTTCCAAAAAACTACAATTTGCTTCCTGGAAAAATTTTGATGTCTCTGCGATTCTGTCCATTATGCTTTATTAATTGTTTATGTAGTTTTTTCATTTGAATAGCTTAGATCTCATGTGCACAGTTGATATGTAATATGTTTTCTAGATTACTTAAATATGTTTGATCTTTTTCTGTAAGAAAATTATTTTCTTGGGGCGCCTGGGTGGCGCAGTCGGTTAAGCGTCCGACTTCAGCCAGGTCATGATCTCGCGGTCCGTGAGTTCGAGCCCCGTGTCAGGCTCTGGGCTGATGGCTCAGAGCCTGGAGCCTGTTTCCGATTCTGTGTCTCCCTCTCTCTCTGCCCCTCCCCCGTTCATGCTCTGTCTCTCTCTGTCCCCAAAATAAATAAACGTTGAAAAAAAAAATAAAAAAAAAAAAGAAAATTATTTTTTATATATTTTTTGTGTGTCAGGTAAAAGTAAAGCATTTATTTTTGTATTACCATTTTTTCATAATTACTCCTGATTTGCCATTAAGAAAGCTTAGGGGCGCCTGGATGGCTCAGTTGGTTAAGCATCTGACTCTCGCTTTTGGCTCAGGTCATGATCTCGCAGTTTGTGAGATGGAGCCCCAAGTCGGGCTCTGTGCTGACCATGTGGATCCTGCTTGAGATCTCTCTCTCTCTCTCTCTCTCTCTCTGCCTCTCCCCTGCTCGTGTATGTGCTCTCTCTCTCAAAAGAAATAAACATTTTTTAAAAAGCTCATACTTAGTGAACCTAGTCTCTTTTTTAAAAAAATTGTTGGTTTGCCAAAGTACTGACTACTTACAAACATTTCTGCTCAGTATCAGAGACTTTTGACATCAAACCCCGAAGCATGTTGTTAAGTGTGCTTACTATCTTTGTTAGGTATAATTCAATACTCATTAGTTCTGTTGTTGGTTTAATGAAAACTAAAAAACATGTAGAAGGGCACAAAACAACAATATAGCAAACATTCATGTACCTACTACCCAAGTTTAATAAATCTTAAGTTTATCTTGTTTGTTTCAAATCTTTTTAGAGACAGAATGTTCTAGATGTAGTTGAAGTCAGTTTGTTTCCCTTCCTCATCCCATTCTCCACCCCCACCAAAAGGCAGCCACTTCCTTGAGGTTGAGATGTTTCAGTCTACCCACATTTTCTTGCTTTTACTACACACTGGATTTTGTAAATACATGGTAGAGTTTTGTGTGGTTTTTAAACTTTAGTAAAGCTGTCATTCTATACATATGTCCTTCTGCATTTTGATTTTTTCAATTCATCAGAATTTTATTTCATTTTATTTTTTAAAGTTTAATTTTGAGAGAGACATAGTATGAGCAGGGGAGGGGCAGCGAGAAAGGGAGAGAAAGAATCCCAAGCAGGCTCCACCCTGTCAGTACAGAGCCCAACTCGGGGCTCGAACTCACAAAACCATGACATCATGACCTGAGCCAAAACCAAGAGCCAGACGCTTAACTGACTGAGCCACCCAGGTGCTACAATTCATCAGAATTTTAGACATTTATTCATATTGATACTTGAATACTTTTTCATTTTGACTATTATATAAAATTAAGTAAAAACACACCATGATTGATTTATTTTTTGTTCTATGTATAGATATGTCACTTCCAACTTTTTGCCATTACAAATAGTACTCTGTGAACTATGTGCTTACATGTGCTAAGTTTCCCCAGAAGGTGGAATTGTTAGTCTAGGGTGGTCAATTTTACCAATATTGTCAAATTCCTTTCTAAGGTGGCTGTGAATAGTGAAAAGTGATGAGAATTCTCATTTTCCCACATCTCACCAACACATGACACTGTCACACTTTAATATTTTTACCAACCCTCATTGGTATAAAATTGTTCTCAATATTTGCAGTTTCCTATTATGAGTGAGGCTGAACATTTTCATCCTGTTCTTTCTTGTTCATTAGTGTTTATTCTTCTGTGAATTGCCAGGTCATGGCTGAATTTTTAATTGGGTAGTTTTTCAAATTGCTTTGTTGTAGCTTAATATTTTTCTGGAAACTGATCTTTTGTTGGTTGTATGAGTTGCAAATATCTTCTCCCAGTGTCTGATTTTTTTTTTAAGTTTATTTATCTTGAGAGAGAGAGAGCAAAGCATACATGTGCAAGAAGGTGAGAAGTAGAGAGAGAAAGACAGAGAGAATCCCAAGCAGACTCCACGTTGTTAGTGCAGAGCCTGAGGCAGGATTGGAACCATGAGATCATGACCTGAGCCCAAATCAAGAGTGGATGCTTAAACGACTGTGCCCCCCAGATGTCCCCAGTGTCCAATTGTTTAAAAAAATTTGCTTATATTGTCTCAATTAGTACATATTTACTATATGCGATTCTCAATGCCACCAGGCTGAGGGAGATTCCCAAGTTTCATATGAGTCTAACACTCAAGTGTATAATTAAAGGTGGGATGAAATTTTAATTTATAATTTGATCCTTCTCATTTTAGTTCAACATCATTTTCTTTTTATAATGTATGCAGTAAGGGACAGATTTGATTTTTACTTGTATCATTTTTAAGAGATGTAATATATTACCTAAGATAATTTTTTTCAATTCTTGCTCTAACTTTTGATATAAATATTTATTTATATTTGTATATTTTATAAAAGTCTATTTCAAGTTATATTTGAAAGGACAATGAGTGTTTGGATTATTGCACATCATGTTTAATAAAGTTTTTGGGAGCATTTAACAGTCTCCAAAAATTAGAATTTCACTAGCCTCCTGCTCCTCGAGGTCTGGTGTCTTAAGAGTTGCAGATAACATGGGGTGCCTGGGTGGCTTAAGCATCCAACTTCGGCCAGGTCATGATTTCATGGTTCATGAGTTTGGACTCTGTGCATCGGGCTCTGTGCTGACAGCTCAGAGCCTGGAACCTGCTTCAGATTCTGTGTCTCCCTCTCTCCATCCCCCACTCATGCTCGCTCTCTCTCTCTCTCTCTCTCTCTCAAATTAATGTTATTTAATGAATAAACATTAAACAAATTTAAAAAGAATCTCAGATAACAATATTGAGAGAGACATCTTGCTGTGATGGAAAGAACATGAGTATTGGACAGATAGTGCTGTGTTCGAATTTTGACTCCTTCAGTTATTATTTTGTGTAATTGTAGCAAAACATTTTAATTACCTTGAGACTCAATCTCTCAAGGATGAGCTAGAAGATGGCTTTCATAAGGTTGTTATGAACACTGAATCAAATAGTATGCATAAAAGCCACAAGGCATAATGGTTAGTACTTAGTAAGCATTTATTAATTATATTTTGAGGAAATACGTAGAAGGGGCAGAGCTCTATTGAAAGTATGTAAAGGGCACCCATTCTAGCCCTACACTCTCCCTTTGGACAAACAGGTATGATTTTCTGCTGTCCTAGGGCAGTATTCTATCCACTCTATCCTTATGCTACTTTCCCAAGTGAGCTCTTAAGCCTGATTGATTACTCTTGGCACAGCTGGCTCCTCTCTGAAGGAAGATGGACTTGCTTTTCTTTCCCACAGTGTAACCTCTTATAGACTGACCCTGGCTCACATCTGTACCCAGTGCATATTTTGGGGGCAAAATACCATTGCTATGGGCACAAAAATCTTTCAATACGTGGTGGAAAATGAAATAAATTCCTCAGTTCTAAGCAACTCTTGAATGACATAGCTCCCCTGTCTCAAGTCCTAATAAATCCTTCTGTTTCCACTAAATCTTGTTTCATTGGTAACAATTGCCCAAACTTCATTTCCAGTTCACATATTCCCCATTAATCAGGCAAGCATAATATACCTTTGGGAGTTTCTCAGTGAAGTTGGAGTTCCAGACTCTTATTTCTGTTATTGCCTGGCTTTAAGGAACACCCCACTAATTTCTTAATTCAGTTATAAGCAGGAAGGATAGACCAGACGTGGAAGACTTTACATTTCATTTTTTTTCCTAAGCATTCAAAACAGCTAATTTCATAAAAATAAAGAATTGTTGCTAGAACTTTTATTTAATCTGTTCACATCTCCAAAAACAGAGGGAACAGAGCTCATTATCCCCATGTGTGGAGAGATGGAGAAACTGATACAATCTTTTTGGAGGGTATTTTGTAAATGGATCAAAACTCTTTCACCCAGAAGTTCTACTATGAGGAATGTATTTTAGGGAAATATCTAAGATGGCAGAATTAGCCTATCTCACTCTTACTAACAACAAAACACGACAAAAAACTTGTCCAAATGCAGGATTGGTTGAAGATTGCAGTATATGCAATAATTGCAGTATATAGAATACTCTGCAACCATTAACATGTTAAACAGATTCTTTTTCTGGAGTACAGTATAATTAAATTTTTAAAAAGTTTATGTACATGTGTATGTACATGTCTACAGGTGAGGTGTGTGTGATGTGCCTATAGAGAGGAAATCATGGCAGTGGGGGGGGGGTTACACAGTAAGTATGAGTGTGGTAGGTGAGGTAAGGTGGGGAGGGAAAGTAGGCATATGAAGAGAGATGAATGGGGAATAAAATATGAACGCTCCAAATAGAAAAATATTTGGAAGGCTACATGACATTAAGAAATCATACAGAAGAGGGGCACCTGGGTGGCTCAGTTGATGGAGCATCTGATTCTTGATTTTTGGCTAGGTCATGATCCCGGGGTCATGGGACCAAGCCCTGTGTCGGGCTCCACACTGAGCATGGAGCCTGCTTAGGATTATCTCTTTCTCTCTCTGCCCCTCTCCCCTGCTCATGTGCACGCTTTCTCTAAAAACGGGCAGGGAAGGAAGGGAAGAAAAGGGGAGAGGGGGAGGGTAAGGACGGGAGTCGGCTAGGTATCTGACCTTTACTTTCGCTCAGGTCATGATCTCACAGTTCATGAATTTGAGCCCCGTGTCAGGCTCTGTGCTGACAGCTCAGAGCCTGGAGCCTGCTTTGGATTCTGTGTGTCTCTCTGCCCTCCCTTGCTCATGCTCTTTCTCTCTCTCAAAAATAAATAAGATATTAAAAAAAAATAAGGAAGAGAAAATACATTTATGGTCCTGTACCATATTTATTGGAAAAAAAAAAAAAACCATCCACGTAAAGTGGACCCATGTAGTTCAAACTCATGCTGTTCAAGGGTCAAGGGAAGAAGATGAGTAAATTCTGGGGATCTAGTGTACAGGTGATCGCAGTTAACATACTGGATTGTATACTTGTAAGCTGCTATGAGAGGACAGCGTTCATGTTCTCATATAACAACAAGCCGTAACAGTGTGAGGTGATGGATGGGTTTATTAGCCTTGCTGTCCTAATCATTTCACAATATGTACATGTATCAAATCATCACATTGCACACCTTAAACTTACACAATGTTGTATGTCAGTTATATTTATGAAGCTGGGAAAAAAAGAGGTGATAGGAATTGCAATAATAATAAACGTGCCTCTATTTCGTACCAAAACCGGTGACAGTACTAACAATTACACAGGACTTGCCTGTGCCAGGTAAGCCCTTTCCAGATATCAGTCATGTCTAACATGACTTCCTCTTATTCAGGCCTCCAAACATGCAACCCAGGAAATTGCTGTATGCAAGAATTGCTCTAATTTCTTTTTCCGTAACATCACACTCAAACTAAATCTTTGCATTTTCTCTATCATCATTTTGAAAGATATGTACAAAAATCAAACTACAAGAATGTTCACTGCTGCGTAACTTATAGCAGTAAAATAGTTGGAATCACCTAAATGCTCAAAATAGGGATTGGCTAAATAGATTTTGGCTATTAAAAAAGATGTTGCTGAAGAATATCATTGATAGCAAAAGATATTCTATATAAATATGTATTTAAGTAAATAGGTTTACAAAACATGACACATTTGGTATATCCAGTCTGGTACGCTAACTTATGGGTATAAAACAGTAATCACTTTTTTTTTTTTCAAAATCATGTACATGCATGGATAGTTTGACACCCAGGTTAAAAAATAGATTCCCAAACTTCCAGAAGAAATATCCCTGCCCACCTCAACTATATACTTCTTTCTGAGTTTTCTGACTTTGTGATGATTGTTTCCTTGCTTTTTCTGTATATTTTTAGCACATGTATGTCACCTCTAAGTAATAGTTTTATTTATTTCTGGATTTTATTTAAGTGGAACCATTTAGTAATTTGCTGACTTGACTCAACATCATGTTGGAGATTTATCCATGTTGTTGCTTATGCCTCTGACTCAATTTCATTGCTGTGTGGTATTGCTCTCTGTATGATACCTGCAATGTGTCCATTCTAAGATTTTAGGTTATTTCCAGCATTTGGCTATTACAAACAATGCTACGATGAACAATTCTTGTGCCTATTACTGCACATATAAATTTTAATGCCCGCATTCAAATGGTTTACATCCCCATCTTTAATCACACACCCCAACCTCCATCCCCGCCCCACCCCAAATCCAGTCTTTCACCTGACTTTCTTCTCCCCACTCCCTGCAAGTACACATGTTTTTGGAAAAGAGTATGCTCTACTTTCATATTCCATAAATCTGTGCTGGTTATCACTTACCTCCTGCTGGCTGCAAAGTGCTGACGTCAGCTAACCTGCTATCTGCTGCTTTAGATGACATTCTGGGGCCAGGTTTTTCTTCTTATAGGCGGTTCTCCTCTCTTGCTCTCTATAGCCCTTCTCCGTTTCCCACCACACAGCTAAACCCAAGCTGTACCTTGTACAACAATATTTTTCTGGAGGCTTGGGGTTTTGGAAGAGAAGCATTATGTAGGGAGACAGGGAGACAGAGCAGGTTGGGGGTCGGGTGGGGTGGTGGAGTAGGGGGGCAGGGAGACAGAGAGAGAAATGGAGAGACAAGGGATACAGAGACAGACACACACACAAACACAGAAAACTTCTCATTGCTATCAGATGTGGCCCCTGTTGTATCCAAACTTACCAGGGAGTCCCATGGCTGTGCCCATATTTCTGGCCCCAGCCATCCAGTGCCAGGGGCTGATCCACCTCCCCACATTGGGAGCATGTCCCTTGAGCAAGCCAATAACCTCTGCAGACCCATGTCCATCCCCCTCTAGTCTAAAACCTACCTCCCTAGATCCCAATTTCCTTTCTTCAGGAGAATTACCACTGCATCCAAGGGTAGCCTCACCTTCTACCCCCAGGAGTGGGTTTGCTTCCTCCAGGGAAATTTCATAATAGTTCAGTATCTTCAGATTTCCCAAAGTATGGTTGCTCAATCTCCAAAAACCCTGAGGGAGGCATAGCCAGGGTCATATTGAAGTGAGCTGGCCCCAGGCCAGTCCGGGTTCTTTCCCATCTTTCCCTCCAGTGTGAGGTAGAATGGATTGTGCTTCTGTCCTCTCTTGCCTGCAATCCCCAGAGACCTCCACTCCACACTCCCTGCAGACCACGGGTGACTCTTTGAATGTGAACACATTCAAGAGCAAATTGGCTGTGTCTGTGCTTCTTGGAGGTCTAAATCCAGACACAGGGGGGATTTATTTTTCTGAGACGATCGACAGACTTTTTCCATTGGAGGCTGACTTTTTGCAACCTCTCCCACTTTTACTCAGAAAACATTCAAATTCATTTCTGAAGGTCTTTATTGTTCTTGTGTGAAACTAAATGGCACATTTGAGTAATCATGTAACAAAGGATTGAGCTGTGGGAAGCCAATTCAACCTCCACCTTCTAGAAATAACAGTTCTTGTCCTTGTCCCTGCCCTTCTTCCCATTCTCTACTCTCCACCTCCAACCAGGATTTTAAAATTTTCCATTCAACTGATATTTATAGGCACCTACTTTGTGCAAGTTGACAGGTGCTGGGATGGTGAACAAAACTGTATGGGCCTCCCTCTTGTGGAATGGATAGCACTGAAGATGTGGACAGAGCCATTAAAGAAATCTTTAATTGAAAATTATACCAAGTGGTGTTAAGGGAGAAAAAAGGGAAAAAAAAGGATGACAATAGTAGGAATGGTGATGTAAAATTTAGATGGAGGAAGTCAAGAAAAAAACCGAGGAGAGATTTTTAAGCTGAATTTCGAGTTGCTCCTTTTAGACAACAGAGTCCTTGAAGTTGGAAATAAATTGACCTATTTGAGATGGTGAAAGCAGATCCTGGAGGCTGTGGCAAAGTGAGCAGGGTGTGTGTGTGTGGAAGGGGTAGGGATGGAGGGGGAAGGGGTGGAGGGGAGAAGGGGTCAGTCTATGCAAGCCCTTGAAAGCCTTTTTAAGAAAGTTAGATTTTATTATAATATTAAAAATTATTTGATTCAATTTTGTTTTTATTTTTAAAAATGTTTATTTTTGAGAGGGGGGAGGGGCAGGGAGAGAGGAGGGACAGAGGATCTCTGCACTGACAGCAGAGAGCCTGATGCGGGGCTCAAACCCAGGAACTGTGAGATCATGACCTGAGCTGAAGTCAGACGCTTAACAGACTGAGCCACTGAGCTGCCCCATGATTCAGTTTTAATAGGTAGTAAGTGATCATTAAATAAGTAAATAAGAAAATTTAATATAAATAAATAAATAAATAAATATCCTATTCTAGGTAACTACCGTTATTAGTGGCTTACTAATATTCCAGTAGATTTTCTGGGGACATAAAAACAAATACATGCTGCATTCTCATTTTCTCCCTGTTTCTTTACACAAAAGGCACACGCTGTTCAGCATCTTGGTATTTTCCTTAATGTTCCTTGGAGCTGTACAAAAGTAAAGTTCAACTGAGTAAAGTTTAAAGATCTGTCTGGCTTTATTGAACAATTCATGAATCGGGCAGCATCCCTTCTGGCAAAGAGATAGGAGCTCTGAGGAACTCTACAAAATGAAACTTTTATAGGCAAAAGGCAGTGGAATAAGGACAGTATACTGGCAAAAAGTGAATTGGTTGTGGCAAGGTCACCTTCCTTTAAGGGTATGGCAGGGGTCTGCCACATAGATTACCTGACTAGTGCTAAGTGAGCACTGTCATTCCATATCAACTGGTTTAAGATCCCATTCCTCAGAGGCTGAAACCGTAATTAAATTTGGTATTAAGTCTATTTTGTGATGTGCAGCTAAGCATTAGGGACTCTAATTTGGGCCTGTTGTCTCTTTTTTAACAGATTGTGCTCATTCTTTTGTGTGGTGTGTTGTGTGCTTGTGCTATGATTTATTTAGTCTCCTAGCCACAGATATTTGGGTTGTTACCAGTCTTTTTTTATTATATACCATGCCGCAGAGAAAAACCCGGTGTTCTTATCCTGTCACACCAGTCCAAACATATCCAAAAGTGGAATAGCTGGGTCAAAAGGCAGGTACAGTTGCAGTTTGGGTAGGTGCTTCTAGAATGCCATGCCAAGGCCTTTGCTTGAGAACACTTGTTTCCCTACAGCCTCACATGCAGAATGTATTATCAAACTGGTCTTTTGCTAATCCATTAAGTAAAAATTGATATTTCAGTGTAGATTTAAGTTGATTTTCTCAGTTATGGGTTTTATATTTCCCTTTCTGCTCATTTCTCTGACTATTCTTTGTCCAATTTTTTATTAGAGTGATGGTCTTTTTCTTCATGCCCTTGTACTGTGTGTTGTAAATATTTTTTTTCTCGGTTTATCATTATCTTTTGACTTTCCTTCTGTGTAGGTGTGTGTGTATGTGTATGTGTGCATGTGTGCACATATGTTAATGTGGTTAAATTCATGATTTTGGATTTTGAACCATAGTTATAATATATTCTTCACTTTAAGGTTGCTGAGCAAAGCTTCTAAGTTTCCTCCGTGGAATTTTCATCTTTATTTTTTTAACAGCTTTATTGAGGTATGATTGATAGATGAAAAATTGCTCCATATTTAATGCATATAATCTGATGAGTTGGACATATGCATACATCTGTGAAACTATTTTAATTATGGTGATGGTTTCATGTAATTGTATGCTTTTATTTTTAAAATTTAAAAATTTGATTTAAAAATATTATCTAAGTTCTGGGTGTGAGGAATACAACTTACTTTTTTCCAGATGGTTATCCTTGTTCCAGCACTATTTATTAAGTAGTTCATCTTTTTCCCTTTGATCTGAGATGCCATTTTTATTATATGCTAAGTTCCTGTATATATTTGAATTTATTTGTATTTTTATTTTTTTTTTATTTATTTATTTAAAAAAAAATTTTTTTTTTCAACATTTATTTTTGGGACAGAGAGAGACAGAGCATGAACGGGGGAGGGGCAGAGAGAGAGGGAGACACAGAATCGGAAACAGGCTCCAGGCTCTGAGCCATCAGCCCAGAGCCTGACGCGGGGCTCGAACTCACGGAGCGCGAGATCGTGACCTGGCTGAAGTCGGACGCTTAACCGACTGCGCCACCCAGGTGCCCCTGTATTTTTATTTTTTAATTTAAATTTTAGTTTGTTAACACACAGTGCAATATTGGTTTCAGGAGTAGAATTCAGTGATTCATCACTTACATTCAACACCCAGTGCTCATCACAACAAGTGCCCTCCTTAGTACCTATCACTCATCTGGCCCATCTCCCACCCACTGCCCTCTATCAACCCTCATTTTGTTCTCTATTGTTGAGAGTCTCTTGTGGTTTGTTTCCCTCTTTCCTCTTCTCCTACCTTCCCATATGTTCATCTGTTTCATTTCTTAAATTCCTCATATGAGTGAAATCATATGATATTTGTCTTTCTCTGATTGACTTATTTCACTTAGCATAATACATTCTAGTTCCATCCATGTTGTTAAAAATGGCAAGATTTCATTCTTTTTGATGGCTGAGTAATATTCCAGTGTGTGTGTGTGTGTGTGTGTGTGTGTGTGTGTGTGTGTGTGTGTATCTTCTTTATTCATTCATCAGTCTATGGTCATTTGCACTCTCTCCATAGTTTGGCTATTGTTGATAATGCTGCTATAAACATTGGGGTGCATGTACACCTTCAAATTTGTATTTTTATATCCTTTGGGTAAATACCTACTAGTACAATTGCTCGGTTGTACAGCAGTTCTATTTTTAACTTTTTAAGGAACCTCTATACTATTCTCCAGAGTGGCCACACCAGTTTGCATTCCCACTAACAGTGCAAGAGGGTTACATTTTCTCTGCATCCTTGCCAACACCTGTTGCTTCCTGAGTTGTTAATTTTAGTCATTTTGACAGGTGTGAAGTGGTATCTCATGTGGTTTTGATTTGTATTTCCCTAATAATGAGTGATGTTAATCATCTTTTCATGTGTCTATTAGCCATCTGGATGTCTTCTTTGGAAAAGTGTCTATTCATGTTTTCTGCCCATTTCTTAACTGGGTTTTTTTTTGGGGGGGGGTGTGTTGAGTTTGATAAGTTCTTTATAGATTTTGGATACTAGCCCTTTTATCAGATATGTCATTTGCAAATATTTTCTCCCATTCTGTCAGTTGCCTTTTGGTTTGTTAATTATTTCCTTGGGTGTTCAGGAGGTATTTGTCTTGATAAAGTTCCAACAGTTAGTGTTTGCTTTTGTTTCCCTTGCCTTTGGTGATGTGTCTGGTAAGAACATGCTGTGGCCAAGGTCAAAGAGGTTGCTGCCTGTGGTCTCCTCTAGGATTTTGATGGTTTCCTGTCTCACATTTAGGTCTTTCATCCATTTTGAATTTATTTTTTTAGATTTTTATTTATTTATTTAAAAAAAATTTTTTTTTCTCAACGTTTTTATTTATTTTTGGGACAGAGAGAGACAGAGCATGAACGGGGGAGGGGCAGAGAGAGAGGGAGACACAGAATCGGAAACAGGCTCCAGGCTCTGAGCCATCAGCCCAGAGCCTGATGCGGGGCTCGTACTCCCGGACCACGAGATCGTGACCTGGCTGAAGTCGGACGCTTAACCGACTGCGCCACCCAGGCGCCCCGATTTTTATTTATTTTTGAGAAAGAGAGAGAGAGAGAACATGAGTGGGAGAGAGGAAGAGAGAGGGGGAGAGAGAATCTAAAGTAGGCTCCATGTTGTCAGTGCAGAGCCTGATGTGAGGCTTGAACTCACGAACTGTGAGATCATGACCTGAGCCGAAATCAAGAGTTGGACGCTTAACTGACTGAGCCACTCAGGAGCTCCTGAATTTATTTTTGTATATGGTGTAAGAAAGTAATCCAGTTTCATTATTCCACATGTTGCTGTTCAGTTTTCCCAACACCATTTGTTGAAAAGACTGTCTTTTCTCCACTGGATATTCTTTGCTGCTTTGCCAAATATTAGATGACCATCTAGCTGTGGGTCCATTTCTGGGTTTTCTATTCTGTTCCACTGATCTATCTGTCTGTTTTTGGGCCAGTTACATACTAGCTTGATGACTTTTAATATAGCTTGAAATCTGGAATTGTAATATCTCCAGTTTTGTTTTTTCTTTTCAGGATTACTTTGGCTATTGGGTGTCTTTTGTGGTTCCATACAGGTTTTAGGATTGTTTGTTTTAGCTCTGTGAAAAATGCTGGTGGTATTTGGGTAGGGATTGCATTACATGTGCAGATTGCTTTGGGTAATATAGACATTTTGACAATGTCTGTTCTTCCAATCCATGAGCATGGAATATTTTTCCATTTCTTTGTGTCTTCTTCAATTTCTTTCATAAGTGTTCTATAGTTTTTAGAGTACAGATCTTTTACCTTAACAGATGAATTCAGAACATTTCATCTTAATGTAGCAGAATACACATTCTTCTTGATTGCACATGGGACGTTCTCCAGAATAGAGCACATACTGGGTCACAAATCAGCCCTCAATAAGTACAAAAAGGTTGAGATCAGACAATACATACCTTTGGATCAGAACACCATGAGACTTAAAAAAAAAAAAAAAAAAAAAAAAGAACACCATGAGACTTGAAGTCAACTACAAGAAAAAATTTGGAAAGCCCTCAAATACATGGAGGTTAAAGAATATCCTACTAAAGAATGAATGAGTTTGGGGCACCTGGGTGGCTCAGTCAGTTAGTCTCAGTCATGATCTCACCGTTCATGGGTTTGAGTCCCATGTTGGGCTCTCTGCTGTCAGCACAGAGTCTGTTTAGGATCTTCTGTATTCTCCCCCTCTCTCTGCCCTATGTTTGTGTTTTCTCACTCCCTCTCTCTCAAAAATAAATAAATATTAAAAAAGAAATAATGAATGGGTTTACCAGGAAATTAAAGAAGAAATAAAAAAATACATGGAAACAAATGAAAATGAAAACAGGGCAGTCTAGAACCTTTGGGATGCAGCAAAGGCAGTTCTAAGAAGGAGGTATAGTGTATTGAAATTCAGGCCCATCTTAAGAAGCAAGAAAGGTCCCAAATGCACAACCTAATCTACACCTAAAGGAGCTAGATAAGGAAGATCAAATAAAGCCTAAAGCCAGCAGAAAAAGGGAATTAATAAAGACTAGAGCAGAAATAAATGATATGGAAACAAAAAACAATAGAATGGATCAATGAAACTAAGAGCTGGTTCTTTGAAAGAATTAACAAAATTGATAAACCCTTAGCCAGACTTAGCAAAAAGAAAAGAGAAAGGACCCAAATAGGGAAAATCACTAGTGAAAGAGGAGAGATAACAACTAACACTACATAAATATAAACAATTATCAGAGAATACTATGAAAAATTATATGCCAACAAACTGGGCATTCTGGAACAAATGGACGAATTCCTAGAAACTCACAAACTATCAAAATTGGAACAGAAAGAAATAGAAATTTGAATAGACCCAAAGCCAGCAAAGAAGTTGAATCAGTAATCAAAAATCTCCCAACAAATGAGTCCTGGGCCAGATGGCTTCCCAGGGGAATTCTACCAGACATTCAAAGAAGAATTAATATCTATTCTTCTCAAATTTTTCCAAAAATAGAAATGTAAGGGAAGCTTCCAAACTCATTCTACAAAACCAGAATTACCTTGATCCCAAAACCAGATGAAGACCTCACTAAAAAGGAGAATTACAGGCCAACATCCCTCGTGAATGTGGATGCAAATATTCTCAACAAGATACTAGCAAATTAAATTCAACAGTACATTAAAATAATTATTCACCATGATCAAGTAGGATTTATTCCTGGGCTGCAGGTCTGGTTCAATATTCACAAATCAATCAACGTGATATACCACATAATAAAAGAAAGGATAAGAACTATATGATCCTCTCAATAGATGCAGAAAAAACATTTGACAAAATATAGCATCCATTCTTGATAAAAACCCTCAACAAAGTAGGTATAGATGGAACATACCTCAACATCGTAAAGGTCATATAGAAAAGACTCACAGCTAATATCATCCTCAATGGGGAAAAACTGAGAACCTTTCCCTTATGGTCAGGAACAAGATAAAGATGTTCATTCTCACCATTACTATTTAACATAGCACTGGAAGGCAGCCTTGGCAATCAGAAAACAAAAAGAAATAAAGGCATACAAATCAGCAAGGAAGAAGTCAAACTTTTACTATGACATGATACTCTATGTAGAAAACCCAAAAGTCTCCACCAAAGAAAAAAATTGCTAGAACTAATATATAAACTTAGCAAAGTCACAGGGTATAAAATGAACATGCAGAAATCTGTTGCATTTCTATACACAGAAATGTAGCAGAAAAAGAAATCAAGGAATCTATCCCATTTGTAATTGCACCCAAAACAATAAGATACCTAGGAATAAACCTAACTAAAAAGGTGACTTTGTTTTTCCTTTGGTCTGTTCATATATCAGTTTCTCATTCTTTTAATTCTTGAGGATTCATAATATATTTTAATACCTTCTTGGTAGGAACAGAATCTTCTAGTTCCTTTTTTTTTTTTTTTTTTTTTTTACTTTACAGTTTTCCTTACAATCTTAGTTTATTTGTTTTTCCTTTGAACTGTAAAAGTAGCTACTGAATTCCAAAACAGAACACCCAAAATTCTTGCTGGGGTTTTCACTGGGATTGTGTTAAATTTATAAATTAACTTAGGAAAAATGATATCTTTGTGATGGTGAGTCTTACTCTCTGAGAATGTGGTATGTCTTTCCATTTATACAGGTGTTTTACATTGTTTAGTGTCAATTTTTAAAAAAAAGTTTATTATGTTCAAGGACTTAATAGTCAAGATTAAAAGATTTGGTAAGAAATTGAAAAGTGTAAAAAAGGAATCAAATGAAAATTTTACAACTGAAAAATGTTCTTAACATATTAAGAAATCAATAACCAGGTTTATTATCATATTAGATACATCTGAACACAGAACTCGAAGATAGGTCAGAAAACATTTCAAACTGAAACTCCGAGAGACAAGAAGATGGAAAATAAAGAAAAGAATATATATATATATATATATATATATATATATATATATATATAAAACATATATATTATACATGTAATTTATATAACTTATATAAAATACATAACATACACATAAATACTATATATGTTATATTTATGAGATAAGGTAAAAAATTTTAACATAGCATAACTGGAGTTGCAGAAGAATAGAAGAGAGATAATGGAGAAGTAACACTTGAAGAGAAAATAAACTGAAACTTAAAAAAATTGTTTTTAATATGTATTTATTTAGAAAGCATGCAAGCAGGGGAGGGGCAGAGAGAGAGGGAGAAGGAGAATCCCAAGCAGGCTCAGCGCCATCAGCCCAGAGCCCGATGTGGGGCTTGATCCCCCAAACTGTGAGATTGTGACCTGAGCCAAAGTCAAGAGTTGGACACTAAATCAACTGAGCCACTCAGTTTCAGCTCAGGCACTGAAACTGCTCAGTGCCTGAGCCACTCAGGCACCCCTCAACTGAAACTTTTCTATTTAAAGTACTGAACTTGGTGGTTGGTACTTTTTATGTGCTCAATAAACGTCGGCTATTATCACTGTCAATATTATTTTTCTACCCCTGGTCCTATAAAAGATTTATACTATTGGTCATATCACTGGAGTCCAAATCCACTAGACCATTTTTCCTCAAAGATCTTATGCTCCTCATGCATACTTATTCTCCTCATCTGTTTTTTTAAATTTTTAATCAACAGCTTTTTTGAGCTGTTCCCATACTATAAAATCCCCCATTTAAAACCAATAATTCAATGTTTTTAGCATATTCAGAGTTGTGTAACCATCAAAATAATCAATTTTAAAACATTTTTATCACCCCTTCCCCCTAAAAAACCCTATCCCCCGTAGCTGTCAACTTCGAACTCCTTCTCCCCTGCCCCAGCCCCTGGTAACCAGTAAGCTACTTTCTGTCTCTATAGATCTGACTCTTCTGGACATTTCATATAAATACAATATATGGTCCTTTGTGACTGGCTTCTTTCACTTAACATGTTTTCAAGGCTCATCCATGTTGTAGCATGTATCAGTACTTCATTCCTTTTTATTGTGAAATAATATTTGTATGGACATACCACGTTTTATTTATTTATCTGTTGATGGACATTTGGGTTGTTTCCATATTTTGGCAATTATGAATAATGCTATGAACATTCATGTATAAATTTTTGTGTGGACATAAATTTTCATTTTTCTTAACTGTATACCCCCTAGTGGAATTGGTGATTCATAAAGGAATTTTATGTGTAGGTTTTTGAAGAACCACTTATTTTCCAAAATGGCTACGTTATTTTTACATTCCCACCAGCAATATATGAGGGTTCCAATTGCTCCACACCCTCACCAACATCTGTTATTATCTGTCTTTTTTCCTTCTTTTTCAAGTACCCTCTACATCCAAAATGGGGCTTGAACTCACCACCCTGAGATCAAGAGTCACACGCTCTACTGACTGAGCAAGCCAGGAGTCCCATCTGTCTTTTTGATTATAGCCATCTTAGTAGGTGTAAATTTTTCAGTAGCAATTAACAAAAAAAAAAAAAACAAAAAAAAAAACAAAAAAACTTCTTATTTCAAAATAATTATAAATTCAGAAGAAGTTGCACAAATAGTACAGAGTCCATGAATCATTCTGTTACCAGTTTCTCCCAATGGAAAACATCTTACAAAAGTTTAGTAAAACGTGAAAACTAGGGAATTGACATCAGTACAATACTATTAATTAGGTCTGATTCAGATTTCACCAGATTTAAGATGCACTCTGTTATGAACTGCATGTTTCTGTCCCCCAGCCAAATTCATCATGTTGAAGTCCAACACCCAAAGTGATAGTATTAGGAGAAAATTAGGTTTAGATAACTTTCTGAAGGTGGAGCCTTCCTAATGGGATTCGTGTCTTATAAGAAGAGGAAGATACTAGTGCTCTCTTTCTCTATCATGTGAAGATACAGCAAGAGTGCAGCCATCTGCAAACCAGGGAGAGGGTTCTCATCAGACACAGAGTCGGCTGACACCATGCAAAGGGATTTGTCAAGGAGGCAGTTGGATAAAAGATTTTGGAGCTCAGAAACTGGGAGGGCCTCATGGTATAAATTTGATGCGAGCTTTAAACCTGTATGCGTGCCAACGTCCACAGCCTGGTTGGAGGGGACAGACAGCACAGAGGTAGATGGGAGAGCAGGACAAGCCATTTCCTGGAAGCCCAGAGAGACTGTGCGCCTCAAGGACAAGGAAGTAGTATCTGTCTAACACCATCGAGAGGACAAGAAAGATGAAGACAGGAAACAAAACAAAACAAAACAAGTCTATTCTATTTGGCAATTTTTTTTTTAATGTTTATTCATTTTGAGAGAGAGAGAGAGAGAGAGAACATGAGCGGGGGAGGGGCAGAGACAGAGGGAGACACAGAATCCGAAGCAGGCAGGCTCCAGACTGAGCTGTCAGCACAGAGCCCAACGCCGGCCGGGCTGGAACTCACCAACTCACAGAACCGTGAGATCATGACCCCAGCCGAGGTCCGACGCTAAACTGACAGGCGCCCCTATGTGGCAATTTCGCAGCATTCGATCACCTTTCAATCTTTACCTCTCCACAGAAACCGTCAGTAAATGGCAAAAGATTTATGCTCTCTGAAGAGAAACCAGAGCGTGCATCTGATCGCTTTTCCCTCAGAAGCAAGCTTAGAGAGAGGCGCTGTTCTCCTCGCGGCAGAGGAGGCCTGCCCTTTCACACACACACGTGCAGACGCACGCACCCTGTCAAGTGCTAAAAGCCGTGAAAGTCTGGGCGAGGCTTCCATTTCTTTTCTTTTTGCCTCTCTGTGTTTTCTCATCTCTCTGCAACGGTAAGTGTGTTATGTGGCAATTTAAAAAGCCCATCGCGTGAGGTGATAATATATATATCTGCGTGTCCCCAAGCGGCCTGCGGCCGGCCGGCCGGGCGGCCTGTGTGAGGGGTGCCCGTTCCTCCCTGCCCGCTGCGGACAGAGAAGCAGTAGCGGGAGGAATCACGGATAACTTGTGCGGCTTATTCTGCCTCCCCTCGGCTTTGTCCTGGGCTGCCGGGCTGTGCTGTGTCCCAGGCGGGGGGCTCTGTGGTGGGAATGGAGGGGCGGAAAGAACTGACGGGGACTGACGCGAGGGCCTGGGTTGCTAAGTGGCCTGTTTAATCTAGAAGCGCCTTTTATCCCGGATCTCTCGAGCAGCCCTGGGTGGGGGGAGGAGGGGTGGAGTTAATCAGGCCTAGAGGAAGGGCCTCTGAAGGGTGGAGCCAAGGTGGAAGAAAGAGCACCTTAAATAAAGGGCCCACACTGGCTGCCCAGGAGCCCATCCTCCACCTCCTCCGTGTCTGTCTGTGAGAAGGAGTCGCGGCCGGCCCGCAGCCCGAGGGACACGATGGAGCCCGAGGAGTACAGGCAGAGAGGTGAGCGACGGGCACCCTGAGGCCGTGCAGCAGCTGGTGCTGCTGATCCGCCCTTAGGTTTTGGGGGTGTCATTTGACTGGAGCATCAGACTTGCCCTCTGCGAGCTGGCTTCCGCGCAGCTTTTTCCTGAGGAAAGAATGCAGGATGGGAAATTAAAACTTTTCTCAACCTGGCTTTCCCCCTGCCCCTCACACGCCCACTCTCCTCTCCGTCCACTCTCCCGTGTGTCGCGCTTTTCTGGTCCAGGGTCCCACAGACGCAGGGTTCGGATTCCTGATCCGCGAAAGGGGAAAAGAATTCGTATTCTGCAGTGGCAACAAAAATTTCCCCCCATATTCTGTCGTCGCTGCAAAAGCCTTTCTTTATATTCGTTTCTCTCTGCGTGGATGTGTCAGCACTGTTCTTTCAGGTAGTCCCTCATTTCCGAAATGTTTAGTGAGCAGCTACTCTGTCTGGAGCCCTTGTGTGGTGAGAAGGAAGCCATGGTTAACCCGTTTTCAGGCGTGGCTGGCTAAGGGGAGCAGTGGACGGCTGCTAACCATTTTTCTCTCCGTAGCTTTTTGCTGTCCTCATCCCCGCTGGTAGGTTATATCGCCTAAAATGTGTTTGCTGTAAGCTGTTGTCCCATGTGAAATGCAACTCTTCCTCTCTCTCCTCCACCCAGACGTAACTCACCTCAGCCTCTACCTGTCTGCCCGCGCTGGCTTACTCCATCGCTTCCCAAAAGTCGTCAGCAGGTTCCCGTAGACATGTATCCTGTGCGGAGAACACAAATACATCTCCGCCCGCCCCTGGACAAGTGGCGGGCAAGGTCTAGTGCTCTCAGAGCTCTGCTGGGGTGCCACTACAGTCACAAGAGGCATCAGCTGTGGGAGGTTTGGAGGCGAGCACAAAGGGAAGAGAGGAGGGTGTCGAAACCCCTCTTTGTCTCCTTCACAGTTTTTTCTGGAGCTGGTCCTGCACATGAGAATTTTTGCAGAGCTGGTGCAGAGACAAGAAATAGGGGTCCCTCTCTTTTTCTCTGTTTTATTTTTTTTCAGGGAGAGAAAAGCTTAAGGAGTACTAAGGAGGAATTTTAGATATTGAGAGAGACAGACAGAGGGAGGGAGACCGACACAGAAAGGGAGAGAAGCAGAGAGAGAGAGAGAGAGACACGTAGAGCAAGAGACAGAGGCACTGTCTGGGAGAAAAAGGAAATAATTTACAGTGGCTCCAGAGTATTTGAGTTGACTCTTTTTCTTCCTTTTTTATTTGTTCATATGTTTGACAATTTTTTTTTTTTTGAGTATCTAAGAAATGCCCCAGGCATTGAGGTATTGGTGCAAACAGAGGGAGAGAAGTCGAGTGATTAAGACATGGTTTTGCATTTCCCCAAGACTTCAGGCTAGTGCCCCGTTCTCAGTCTGGGTGTGGTTGTGCTTTCAGGATTCCCTGAACCACAGAAATTATATACCATATTTTTTGTGTGTGCAAGCTCACCGTTTTCATCAGATTCTCAAAGAAACGCATGAGTCCAAAAGTGAGGAATTACTGGTCCAATGGGAATAGTGAGCAAGCAGATTTTTCAGCTTGTATCAGAACATGGCATAGGAATTTAGGGTGTGTGTGTGTGTGTGTGTGTGTGTGTGTGTGTGTGTGTGTGTAACAATTTTTGGATAGAAAGAGTCACAGAGTTTCTACTAAACCTGCAAGTAGTGAATTAATTAGATGTTCTGTTTTTGAGAAGAAAAGAAAGGTAGGAGAGACAATCAGGATTGGTATAGATAATGGAAGAGGGAGGAAAAAGAAATATTTTACTTCGGTGCTAGAGTTTTACACTTCAAGCTTTTCCGTCTTCTTCATTTGTTCACTCGCACACTCCCCCCACCATTCATTCATCCTCTTACTTACTTTTTCACTCTTTTTAAAAATTATTTATTTTAAGTAATCTCCACACCTGATGTGGGGCTTGAACCCACAACCCCGAGATCAGAAGTCACACACTGTGCTGACTGAGCCAGCCAGGCGTACCACCCTCACTTATTTTCTTAAATTCTGAAGACAAGGCTGATGCTGGGGATCAGACCCTCTCCCCATCAGCCCATGAATCCACTTCCGTCTTCACCAAGTCTGTTGGCCGTGAGCCAAGGGGGTCAGGCATGAATTGGCCGGGCCCAGTCAGGGGACATGAGGCTGGTTTCTACTCCCCCCTTGTAGGAAAAGAGATGGTGGATTACATCTGCCAGTACCTGAGCACCGTGCGGGAGCGGCGGGTGACTCCAGACGTGCGTCCTGGTTACTTGCGAGCCCAGCTGCCTGACAGTGCTCCCGAGGAACCTGACAGCTGGGACAGCATCTTTGGGGATATTGAGCGAATCATCATGCCTGGGGTGAGATACAGTTGCCACAAAGATGATTCTGGGTTTTAGAGCAGAGGAGGTGGGGGGGGGGCAGTAGGCCTGAAGAGAGGCCTGCCTTGGGTAAGCCTGGGATGCCTGCCCCTTGTCCACCAACACACAAGCCTGGCCTGTGGGCTGTAGAGGGCCAGGACTGTGACCGAAATTAGGTTTCTGATGCGAGGGCTGACCTGTATGCTGGGTAGGAGGCTGACACCCCAGGGCCTGGCCTGACAGATGTGTGGAAATCTAATCGGATGAGATGAGAATGAAAATTGGGTCTGAGGGGAAAGGCCGATGTGGATAGCATGACAGAGAGAGGAGGCTGGAGACAGTCCCTGAAGCCCCAGCTGGGAGAGTCAGGGACTCTCCTACAGAATGCTGTGACTCACTGAAGGGAGGGAAGGAGGGCCAGAATACACCTTCAGAGGGCACCCTGTCGGGGAGGGAGGCCCAGGATGCTGAGTGAGGCTGGAACCGTGTCGTTCCCTACCAAGGGGGATCTCGTGATTGAGGTGCTTTTCAAGAGTAGGAAGGAGCTTTCCAGTGACAAAGAGCACAGGCTGGTGACAGCACTGGCAGGGCCAGGAAACAGACAGAGGCTGGCTGGTGCTTGAGCTGGAGCCCGCCTCTGTGGGTTGTGAGCCATCCCTGGCCACCAGGGGCGAGGAGCCGTGCCAAGGTGCTTGTGTTAAGGTGTACCAGTCCCCTTCCCACAGAAGGGCTGCCTGTACTGAGCTCCGTGCCACATGCCAGGCACTGGATGAGCCCCATTACAGGCTAGCCTGTTTTATCCCACAGTGATCCTACAATCCCTGTTTTAGAAATGAGGAAACTGAGGCTCAGGGATATTCATTGTTTTCTCAAAGTTGCAGAATTCATGGCTGGCAGATCCAAGATTTTAGCCGAGGCCAGTCGTAGTCCAAAAGCTCTGCTCTTTCTCCTGTACTAGTATCCCTACTAGTGTGTGACAGAGTACTCCAGCCTGAGCCTGCGCACCCAGGCACTGCCTTTCAGCAGCACCCCAACAAGCAGGCTGTCCTCACTCTGCCTGCTGGGGACACTGATGTCCTGAACCACACGTGTCTAGTCTCTTCCTTCCGTCCTTCTTTCCTTCCTTCTCTCCTTCCTTCCTTCCTTCCTTCCTTCCTTCCTTCCTTCCTTCCTTCCTTCCTTCCCTCCTTTCATGTTTGTTTATTTTTGAGAGGGAGAAAGAGAGTGCAGGAGGAGGGGCAAAGAGATTGGGAGACAGAGGATCTGAAGTGGGCTGGCTCTGCACTGTCAGCATAGAACCTGGTGCGGGGCTCAAACTCAACGAACCGGGAGATCATGACCTGACCCGAAGTTGTACGTTTAACAGACTGACCCACCCAGGGGCCCCTGAACCACATGTGTCTAGAGACTTTCTGAGGCTGACTTGAGATTTACAACCATCATCCTCTAAGAGATTTAGATGTGACAGAAATGTGCCTGGAGGCAGGGATGCTAAATAATTTAAACTCAGAATAAGTGTCTACAAACGTATTGGTTGGCAAGTTTGTACAAAGCCAAATACACAGCTCTGTCTGACCACTCAGCCTATTTCATAAGCATCTTTTGAAAATTTCCCTATCGTAAAGCTTTACCAAGGAAGCTAGCTCCCCGATAAGATTATCTCATGGATTTCATTCTGTAAAGTGTAATCTCCTGAGGGGCCAACTGTAGTTTCGTAGTGAGACTGAGAGCAACTGTCAGAAGAGGCGGAAGTGAGCTGATTTGTTTGATTGCAATTCCAGCAGTTGCTGGGGGTGTGTGGTCAAAGAGACTCACTTCTGGACCCAGAGGTCTGCCTGTTTTTGATAAGTGTTCCTCTAGCCTATCTTATCATATTTATCTTGCAAGGACAGATAATTGGCTCTTGATAGGGCCATGGGATGGAAGCCCTTCTCTGGGGTTTCCAAAATACCGTCACTAAGGACACTGATAATGAGGGCCCCGTCTTCCATCTAATCTCACAGGCCGTACCAGCCTCTGAGAGATGGCGTGAAAGCAGTTGGCCCTTTGCTTTCTCATTCTGACCAGCCCCTCATTGAAGACTGGATTGATTTTTCTCTCCATGCCGTGACACAAACAATAACTGTCCTTCTGCTTTAGAAAAACTTCCTCTACTAGGGGCGCCTGGGTGGCTCAGTTGGTGAAGCGTCCAACTCCTGATTTTCGCTCAGGTCAGGATCTCACGGTTTGTGGGTTTGAGCCCTGTGTTGGGCTCTGTGCCAACAGCACGGAGCCTGCTAGGGATTCTCTCTGTCTCTCCCTCTCTCTTTGCTCCTTCACAGCTTGAGCGCATGCTTGTGTGCTCTCTCTCAAAATAAGTAAATAAAAATAAAAAATAAAAAGAAAGAAAGGAAAACCTCTTCTCTTCATATGGGAGAGAAAGCAGCACAGTGGGAGAAGGCAGGACACCATCCTGCTTAGGAGCTTGGGCTGTGGGGTTAGACAGCCTTGGATTTCTGTCTTCGCACAGTTACCTGTGTCTGAGAGGTGGGTGTGATCACGTGGATGCTGCTTCGCACTAGCCAGCCCTCATTCTCATCTGTAAAACAGGGGTAATGGTAGAATTTACCTCATAGGGGTCTTGTGAGGATTAAACAAGATAAAGCATGGAAAGGGGGAGATATTGTTAGGTAGAACACATTTTGTCTGGCAAAAATCGGAGGAAGAGGTCTGATTATCTGAGTCAAGTCAGGATAAATGATGTGTCTATTACCGTGTGACTAACTTACCATGAACATTAGTGCTTTTCATTTGGCAAATTTCTTCCTAGACCAATCCACATGATAGCCCCAGGAAACAAGATTTATTTTATGATGAGAAACTGAGGTCAAGAAAGGTATAGAGGACTATCTTGTTTGTATGGGGTCTGAATCACATATAAATTTTGAGATCCCCTGTAAGAAAATAAAATTAAGTGTGGTTCTTGGAAAAGACCCATGCAAACATGGGACCGTGGAGCTTAAGCTCCTTAGCTTCACAATAAACTTACAAACTCACACAGCTGGTTAGGGACAACGGAAAGTCTGAAACCTGTGTCCTTGGACTTTAATAGTATGCTCCTCCTACCACCTGCACTGTCTAGGACACTACCCTTGCTAGTGAGGGATAAAAAGAATTTGTGCATACCAAATAGCTCGATGATGCACTAAGATGTTGACTAATGAGTTCTCAGTAGGGTGGAACATCTATCGAGAATGAGAATGTTCCATGGGTTCAGGGAAAGGATCAAAGGGGGCTGGGAAACTGGGGAAGGGTTTGTGGAGGAAATGGGTATTCAGTACCTTTCTAAGAATTAACAGGTTTTGGAAGGTTCTGTCAGTATGGGAAGTGTCTTCCTGTCAGGGGACACAGTATTGCTCAAAAACATGAAATGAAAAGGGCATGAACAGGGAGATGAAGTCAGATTAGATAATCAATGAGTCTAATGTGGGGCCCTGTCTTTCCACCTGGCTCCTGCTTATATCTGGTTCTTCGACCTGATTGTGGGCTCAGGGGTTAACTTGGAGGTGGGGGTCCCATGCCCTTGGGCTGGCACTTCCCCTGCCCTTTTCTCTCCTTTCACCATCCCCACTGGGAAGCTAAGGACAGCTTTGAATCTCTGCATCCTGATCCTCTGCAGGAGCTGTGTGCCCAGGGAGCTCAACGTCCATAGAACAAAGGGTGTTTTTTTGTTTTTTTTTTTTTTCACAAGAAACTGGATGAGGCAGGTAGCCTATTCTTCTGGAGCTCATAGTCTCCTCTTCCTCTTTATTACCGGGCAGGGTGGCATGGGGGGCAAGCACTGGAGACTAATGTGCACACTATCCAGAATCCACAACCCTAATTACTATACCTGTTTTCATTTTGCATATTCCCTTCTGGTCTTTGCACAAATGCTCCACTGAGGAAGCAGCTTAGACTATGAGGAAGATGGGTGGCAAGAACAGCATGAGTCTGTTTTATTTTTACGGAGTTGTGTCATTTACTGGACTGTCTTAAAAGTGTCAGCCCATCTCTAGAGTGGGTGCTTCCCCCTGCCAGAGAGGGTGTCTGGTAGAGGAAAGCCTCCCAGATGAGCCTCCTGGTGCCACACATATACGTGCTCTGCCTCCAGGTGGTACACTGGCAGAGCCCCCACATGCACGCCTACTACCCGGCTCTCACCTCGTGGCCATCACTGCTGGGAGACATGCTGGCCGATGCCATCAACTGCTTGGGATTCACCTGGGTGAGTAACGATGGCAGTAGCTCTAACCAGTGGCAACTGGCAGAAAGTGACATCCTGGGGCAGACATGTTTTGTCCTGACCTCTGAAGTGGGTTCCGAGTTAAATGTTAACAATGGCTACATTCTTTGGGCTTAAGCTCTATATAAATTACCTCATCTTATCCTTTAACCCTGTGGAATCATGAATAGTGACCCATTTTGTAGATGAAGAAATTGCGGCTTAAGTAACTCATCTCCCCAAGCTCACACAGCTCATAGAGGCAGAGATGAGATTTGGACCGAGATCCGGTTATTCCCACGATTTGTGATCCTAACTAAGCACTTTGGTGCCTGTGGGTACAACTTTCCCTGTGTTCTTGTCTTTGAGGGGTGAGGGATATAGCCTCAGACTTCCCTTAATAACCCCCTAAGCACCAAACAGCTTTAAACTGTGCCAGAAGCCTCCTAGAACAGCTTTATATTTTAAGCCTGAAGGGTGTGTTGTGGGGAGGGAAGGCTGAGAGGAGTGAGGGGGAGTGTTGATGTCTTTTCCAGGAAGGAGTGCTTTCTTTCTTAGTCCTAAAACTTGTCCCTGGCCTTCAGAAAGCCACTTGGCTGGATATTTGGGAGACTAGGGAGGCCAAATGGAAGCAATCATTTTTAGGGCTGTTTCTCCATAGAGCTTTGGAGTTAGGAAAGACTCCACTTCACTGAGGGTGGCATCAATCCAAAGCCCTACATTCTCTTCCCTTTTTGGTTTGGTAAAAGATGGGGTGGGAATGGGGCCCAGGGACTGACATTGACCCCTTCTCCAGGGGGAAGATAGGTCAGGTTCTCACTGGTAGTGCAGGGATCCAGGGAGGGCCAGGGCAGAGACAGATGTGTTTCTGGGGCCGGTGTGGAGTTGCATTTGGTGTCCTGGAGCTGTCTGGATGAAGTTGCTTTCCCTCTTTCAGGCTTCCAGCCCTGCATGCACGGAGCTGGAGATGAACGTCATGGACTGGCTGGCAAAAATGCTGGGACTCCCAGAGCACTTCCTGCATCACCAACCTGGCAGCCAGGGAGGCGGCGTCTTGCAGGTGCCTCCATTGGCAAAGCTCCTCCCAGCTTGAGGGCTGACTAGTGAAAGATCAGCTGAACCCTTGCCCAGGCAATTCTCCTGTTCTCCGTGGAGGTTCCCCTATGTCATCTACTGCCCTACTATCGCTGCCACCGCTCTTGCCTTTACCATCATCACTGTCCTGATTGCCGCCAGTATCACTGATGCCACCACTGTCATGGCTGCCACCTCCGCCACTGTCACTGCTGCCGCCTCCACACTTCCTTTCTTTTTCCTTTGAAAAAGATTGAGAAATCAACACATTATCACATTTCCAGTATTGCTTGATTCAGGTTTCCTAGTTTATGAACTGACAACTCCCCTTCCTTGTCTTATTTAACACCTTATGGCCAATGGACAAAAAAAAAAAAAAAAAAAGGCAAGTAGAAACTTCTTTCCCTCCCTCCTGGGTCCAGGAGACCCTTGGTAGTAAGAAAAATTAATGACATAAATCGATTTATCTTATCATATAACCCTATCATTTGGATATCTATCAGATGATAGTTCCTCAAATATTTCTTTTTTTGTCAAGAGCAATCAGCATAATGGAGCTTGCTGAGTGCCTGCCACAGACCGTGCACATTGCTAGGTTCTTTCGCGTCTATAAACCTTGGATATTCAGGAGGGCTTGGTTCTGAGACCTTTGAGAACCCTCAGATTCTTTTTTCTTTAAAGCTATTTTTTAATGTTTATTTATTTTGAGAGAGAGAGAGAGAGAGAGAGAGAGAGAGAGACAGAGAGAGACAGAGAGAGAGAGAGAGAACATGAGCAGGGGAGGGTCAGAGAGGGAGAGAGAGAATCCCAGGCAGGTACCATAATATCAACGCAGAGCCCGATGCAGGGCTTGAACTCACGAACCATGAGGTCATGACCTGAGCGAAAATCAAGAGTCAGACACTTAAACGACTGAGCCACCCAGATGCTCCGAGAATTCTCAGATTCTTAAATTCCACTGTAGTATGTAATTTTCCTGCTTTTATATTCTATAAGACAGAGATGATAATAATTAATAATAATAACAATAATGTTTTCCTCACAGAGTGGATATGGACATTCAATGAGCTCTTCCTTAAAATAAAACCAGCCATGGTGCCCTGAGCTGAGAACCAGAAAGGTTGCTGGGCTCATTTGCTAGCTAAGTGACTCCCTCTCTCTCTCCAGTCTTGCAGCAAGATTAAAATCCTCACAAGGAAGACAAATTACTGCATGTTGTGGACCTTCTGTATTGTTTGCAAAAATAGTTACAGCTTCAGGTATTCTATCTGGGAGACATGCTAAATGTCTGCTGTACACGATCTTGCTTTTCATTTAATTATCTCAAGAACTCCATAGGTAAATACTATCATCGCTAATTTTTGAGATAAGAACCCTGAAACTCAGAGAGATTAAAAACTTGTCCCACTTGCTCAGCTGATAGGTAGAAGAGTGAGGATTCGACCCCCCGCCTGTCTAAATACAAACTCTGCTTTCTCTTGTATTCATCAGCCGTGTGAACTTGATTCCGTCCTGTAACATCTCTGAGCATTGCTATCCTCATCTGTAGACAGGAGTCACAATAACCTCAGAGAGGTTTTATGAGGAGCCGAAGGGACCACAGAAAGTTTTGTAAACTACAAACAGCAATGTAGACGGAAGGTAGCATTATTATTAGTATTACTATTCTGCTGACTTCCTTGTTGCAGAGTAATTTCCAGTTACTGAATATCTAATGGGATCTGATCTCTACCACTCCCCATGACACTGTCTGCCAGGCTTTTTAACAAGGAGCTATCAGATGTCGGTCACCTCAAGATTTCAAGAAGCAAAGGCACCAAAGACTGAGTGAATGAATGATGAGAAACCAAGATTTCTGTAAGGTTGCTGAGGGGGCACACAGGATTCCCATAATCGTGTGGCCAGAATGAAATCCTATTCAACCCTCATTTGGATGATCAATCCTCCCACTCTGGGAGGCAGCCAGAGGGATGCTTTCCATTTTATAAATGGAAAAGAATCTTCCAGAGAGGCAATGTTAACCCAAGGTCACGAGAGCCATTGGCGACAGAATCAAGGCCAAAGTGACTAGCCTCTCACATAGGCCAGGACCTCTCTCTCTGGATTATGCCTTTAGAAACAAACTGTTGCCATTCCTAAGAAACTGAACGTTCTTTATGTTCAGCAAGTTTTAAGTGGGGAGCAAACATATCTGTAAGCAAATTTGTACCTAGCTGAGGCTGAACATTCTCCTGTTGGTCTCTGTGGCCTCTGAATAAAGAGGTTGGTATTAGGTGAAAATGTGCTTTCATTACCTCCCTAGAAAATGAGAGGAGAGGGAGGTGTCCCAGGAGTGCACAAGGTGTTGTGAAGGGAGAATGTGGAATAGGCCTGAGAGTCAGGAGGAAGGACAGCCCCTTTGGCAGGAGCCCCTTCTTAGGAATGGCTATCACACACACACACACACACCACCACCACCACCACCACCACCGCCACACCACACCTAGAAGCCTGGGGAATATGCCCAGAGAACTCAAGGAGAGGCTGCCACTGGTAATCCTTTTTCCACTACAGAGCACAGTCAGTGAGTCCACCTTGATTGCCTTGCTGGCAGCAAGGAAGAACAAAATCCTAGAAATGAAAGCTTCTGAACCTGGGGCAGACGAGTCCTCCCTAAACGCCCGGCTCATTGCCTATGCCTCTGACCAGGTGAGTTGCCCAATACAGGCCAAACCTTGGGGTTAGGGCTTGGCTTCTGGAGTCTTAGCTCTTGAGTAATTTTTTTCTAGACATGAGTATGCTGGAGCTCAGGGCAGTGCAGGCCTTGGAGGTAGTCTCCAGGAACCGAAGGGGAAGACACACAAATGTTAGTTTTGATTTCTTTAGTCTGGCTTCAGCAGTATGTTTTTTGGCAGGGGGACAGGGGGCTGCTCATCCCAGGATGACACTGCTAACAGGTGTCCATGGTCCTAGGCTCACTCATCAGTAGAAAAAGCTGGTTTGATTTCTCTTGTGAAGATGAAATTTCTGCCTGTGGATGACAACTTCTCACTCCGAGGGGAAGCTCTTCAGAAAGCCATCAAAGAGGACAAGGAGAGGGGCTTGGTGCCTGTCTTTGTAAGTCAGAATGTGTTCTAAGCTTAGAATTTTAGAACCTGGAGGTGAGGAAGGAGTATGGGCAGAATTCAGGCAAGTAACCTGCTGCAAAGAAAAGCAGAGATGTTGTCAAATACAATGTTTTACAAATTATGAGTTATTGTTTGTTGGTGTGTTAGGAAATAAATTCTGTGGATCATAACCCGCATAAGAAAAAATAAGTAGAATAGAGACTATCTGTAGCCAGAGTATGTATTGTTTGGTGAGACTTTTATTTCAAATACACACATATATATGTACTAGATTTGCTTTAAAAAATATATTTCTCACTGTGGGTCTTGGTAAAGTGTAATGTGAAATACATACTGTTGAGGTGGGATGGGTGGGGTAGAGAATACCTGTGGTTAGAATCTTTGTTTCAGGCCAAATGTGTCACACGAGCCCACCCTCCCACGTTAACTTCCTTTATTTTCCTTCAGGTGTGTGCAACGCTGGGGACCACAGGGGTCTGTGCGTTTGACTGCCTGTCAGAGCTGGGCCCCATCTGTAAGTGTCTGCCCTGTCTGGCTAGGAAAACAAGTAATGAACTTCAGAATGTTCCCTAGAGCAAGAACCCAAAACTAGCTCTGTGGAATGATCCTCCTTGGTCATTGCAGAGAGAGTAAGAAGAGCCACCACAGCTCACAAATGCCTTCTCCTAGGCAGTCAGGTCACAGCTTTTCCCAGTGGTGGGCGAGGGGTTAGAGAGCTGCCCCTCGACCCCTGCCCTGCATCCTGTCAGGAGACAACACTGGGAGGTCTCCAGGTTTTCTTGCCCTCTCAGTTGTATGCTGAAATCTACTTAAAGTAAGCTATATGCAAAACCCAGGGTAAATGAGGCACAGTGAAATATTTTCTCTCCTAGGCTAAGGAAAGGAAAATGGTAGGCTAGGGGAAGCCATAGGAGAAGATAAAGGCAGAGAAGAGACCCAAAGCAGATTGTTTAAAGTCCCCAAGCAAGAAATCCACAAGGAAAGAGAGACGTCCCCTCTCTAAAGTTGGTGTTAGATGCGTTAACATTTGGGCTGGTGGGAAGTTAGTTTCTGTGCCAGGAACTTCTAGGTTGATGCCAAGAAGATGTCAACCCTCTGGCCAATTAGAAAGAAAGGCCAGGTATGGCTCTGTGGACTTTCCCTTTAGGAGGCTCCACTCCCATTGATGTGCCCCCCTGCTCCCATCTCCACATCCTCCAGCCATAGTGGACCATCCCTTCTTCTCTTCTCTTGAAGCCCACCAGCCACTGCACAGGGAGAGAGATGCCTTTGAGCTGGCTGGTGGTAACCCCTACTCCCACCCCCAGTCCTGCCTCCCAGCCGGGTGACGTTTGCTTCCCCAGGTGCCAGTGAGGGGCTGTGGCTCCACATCGATGCTGCCTACGCAGGCACTGCCTTCCTGTGCCCCGAGTTCCGGGGGTTTCTGAAGGGCATCGAGTATGCCGATTCCTTCACCTTTAATCCTTCCAAGTGGATGATGGTGCACTTTGACTGTACTGGGTTCTGGTGAGTGTGACAGCCAAGCTTCTAGCCCATGGGCAAGCCTTGCTTCCTCTGCAGAGGCCTCAGCCACTAATCCCATTTGGAAACCCGCAGGGTCAAGGACAAGTACAAGCTGCAGCAGACCTTCAGCGTGAACCCCATCTACCTCAGGCATGCCAACTCGGGCATGGCCACTGACTTCATGGTGAGTGGCCAGGAATGGTGGCCTCTGAGATGGAAACTGGCTGCACCTGGCCCCAGAGGGTCTTTTTTATGTTGGCTCCTGTCTGAAATTAGCACACTGTGAGCCCATCCCATAATATACTGCTGTATGCCTTTGGTTTCTAAGTATATGCAATGAAACCCAGAAAATTGTTAAAAAGCCTAGAAAATGAGACCAACCTCTGAGGCAGTATGCACATTTCCTGAGTATGTGTGGCATTCCTTAAGTCCCAGAAATATCTTTTCTATCATGAGTGGATCAGTTCCCTTCTGTCTCCATCTTGGATAATCTTTTCTGCTTACTGCCCAGCATTGGGGAAGGGTGGAGAGTTTTCTTGGGTAATGAAAGAGGATCCTTGCTTAAATCGCTTTTATCTCTTGCCCCTCAGAGACAAGGTGGGAGGCTCCATGGGAGGTGATGGGGCACAGGGACCAAACTTCTTGAGTTTCTGGACGCCTCTGAGCAGTCCTGGCCATCCCAACTAGCTGTACCTTGCTTGGTCTCTTGAACTTGCCCACAGTTTCAGCCTGTACTGACTCTTGTGGAAACAATCTTTTCAGATTTACTCCTCAGTTTGAAGACAAGCCTTTCCTTTAATTGTAGGGAAGACAAGAGATGTAAACCAGTTATATATCCGTGGCCAATGGGAGGCAGCAGAGCAGAGAGAGATGAGCTTGGTTTGAAATGCCATGCCAGCAGTGGGCCTTTGAGAAACTTAACGGCCCTCTCTGAGCTGTGGCTTCCTCATCTGTAAAATGGGCACACTGGCATGGATTTGATATGGTATCATGAGGCTGAAATGGGAATGTACATGTAGATCACTTAACACAGTACTGGGAATGTGCCAAATGCTCAATAAACGGTAGGGCTAATATTCCTAGAAACTCTTAAGCTGTAGAGATTTGCTATAGCAAAATGGTTAAGCATTTAGGTGCTAAAGGGTGATGGCCTGTGTTCCTCCTTATTCCTCCTTGTTCCTCCATTTGTTAGCTTGTGTGGCCTTAGTCAAATGACTTAACTTCTCTCTCTGGGTTTCCTTATCTGTAAAATGAGGATGATGATAGTATTGGCTTCTTAGGCTTGTTGTGAGGATTAAATGAATTAATGCAGTGAGGCGGAGAGAGCAATGCCTGATGTCTGTGAGATTTAGTTTGTAAAGAGATGGTTCTGTCTTGTCTCCTTGGGCAGCTGAGATGTGTTGCCCATTTAGTCCTAAATTAATAGCTCTGTCATCTCTTGATTTTTATTGGTTATTCTCCCTCAGGCCAGTTTACACTTCCTTTAGATTTTTGAGACTGTTGATTGCCATTGCAGGTAGTAAGCTTACAGACCCTGTAGAAGTTGATAAAAATAGACAAATAATGGTTCTTTCATCTCCATTGCCCTGTCTGGTAGGTTTTCAGAAAATTTTAATTAAAAAAAAATTTTTTCCCCCAGCATCCTAAGGGGCAGGTATCTTTAAGGGTAATTCTAAGTTGTTTCTTTCTTGAGTGTGAAATGGTGCCCATCCTCCTATAAGTGAATCTGGATCATAATTGTAGAGTATTATCTTACCTCGGCCCACTTTGGATCTCGTGTTACTTTTTTTGTTTTGTTTTGTCTGTTTGTTCACACCAGTATCTCAAGATGTTCCTGTGGTTCATTCCCATCAGTTTGGAGATTTAATGGTGCTCTCTCTCTTCCAGATAACTTATAAAAATATTGAATTAAACTTTTCTTAGCACTGGTTATTTATATTTCTTAGCCTTATTATTTATATTTCTACATCCAGAAGGTACTGCTGTATCCTTTTCCTTCCCCCACCTCTAACTGTATGGATTTAATTTTCAAGTCTCAAAGAAAGTCCTAGAAAATTGAAGCTTCTGTTTGTTGTGATCCTGGGAGTCTTCACTGCTGTTCTGACCCAAACTCCTTTTCACTCAGGTTGCTGTAGCTTTAAATTGAAGGCCAGCCATGTTTGAGATAAGCCAGAAACAGAGCACCTTCCTGGGAGAGAAGACTTAGGGACTCCATCCTTAGGCCCTGGCACCACCTAAAATTAGGGCTAGATTTTCTGACGTCCAGCTCCCACTAGTGGATGGGGCATTATCTTCCTTTGGCAGGGGAGACCTGCAAAACCTTGCAAGGACACAGAGGAGGCTTGGGGATGTCTCGAGTTCAAGAAGATCCATGTCATTCTTTGTAAGTCCAAATTTCCTGCTCTAACAGAAAATATCAGCTAGAACCACCCTGCTGGGTCAGCATGGATTGGGTTTGGAATAATGGCCAGAGGAAAAACCGGGTATACGAAAGAGTATGAAGAAATAAAAAATAAAATAATCTCTGCCTCTCATTAAAAATTATTATTATTATTATTATTATTATTATTATTATTTTAACATTTATTTATTTTTGAGAGACAGAACGTGAATGGGGGAGGGGTAGAGAGGGAGATACACAGAATCCAAAGCAGGCTCCAGGCTCTGAGCTGTCAGCACAGAGCCCGACGCGGGTCTCGACCCCAAGAACTGGGAGATCATGACCTGAGCCAAAGTTGGATGCTCAACCAATGGAGACATCCAGGCACCCCTCTGCCTCTCATTTTAATTTGCTGGTGAGATAAAGCAGTCAATTGGCCATAACAATTTGAGAAACAATATTTTTAGAGAAGGCTCCTATTATCCATTCTTTATTCTCCTAGAGTGTTTATCTAACAAGGGGTATAGAGTTGACTGCTTTCTCTGTCACAGAAATTTTGTCCTGTGTCCAGGTTTTGATGCCCTTTTCTGGTGAATGAGTCCCCAAGCCAGTCCTCACCACTAGAATGTTTTGCTTAAAAAACAAAAGGCTTAGTATTTGATGTAGGAGAACCTTGTCCATCAACAAAGGGGGAATGTCCCCAAAGGGAGCGTGCCGGGTCAGGAAATAAGGGTGAACGGTGAAGGTGAGTACAGTTTTGAGGATTTGGCAATCCTGTGGATGAGTAGATAAATACTCAGTGGGACAAATATTTATTTTTAGCCAACAGAAATTATGGTGAAGTATTCTGACATTTACTTTGTGACCATCGGAGGAAGAGGTCATTAGAAACCACCTTACTCATCAGGTTAACTTCCAATGTTTTCCAAACCTGCTGGTCTGTTTTCAGATCTGTGAAATCAGTTTGAAATTGGCTTGGTAATGTTTAGATCTATGGTGCCCCCCGAACCTTGAACTTTGAGCTCTGTTGAATTGGTCACCAGGAACAAAGGGTCAATTTTGGTTAAACAGAGGCCGAAATGTGGATGTTCATTTCAAATCTGAAAGCTGGAGTGATGCCTCTTGTGGGCACAAGCGTGTCACAGGATGAAGTCAGGACAAGACAGAGAGGTTAAATACTGATTATCTTGGTCCTAGGCAGAAATCCTGCTGTGATTTGTAGCTCACGTTTTTATCATCTAAAAAGCCAACACTTGCTGACAACTTCCTGCGAGGCTCTTTGCATTGGTTCTTTTCCTGCCTTCAGAAGTGCTGTCCATTCTCTGTCTCACCAGGAGCCAGTGAGGCAGCAATGCCCAAGGTCACAGATAGTAACTGGCAGAGCTGGAGGAGAAACCCAGGTCTGTGGGGCTCTTGCATCCCAGCTCTTGACTACTATACTTTACATTTTACAGGGGGGAACTTTATTCTCTGCACTTCAAGAAACTTAGGTTCTTTTAGAGAAAACATGTATTCCCCCTATCTTGAATTTCAGCCTGAGATGAAATGTTTAAAGCAGCGTTTGAAGCAAAATGCCTTCTCCTTTGTTCAGGGCCATGGGCTTGGTTTCCACTTGTCTTGCTCTTGGACAAGGGTAACTAGTGGCCACCTTCACCATGACTTGGTCACATGACAGGGCAGCCTTGGGATAATTTGCCTTAGCTTCTCCTTAGCAACAGCTTTGGGAGTCATGGTGACACTTTCTGTCCCTGGAGGTCTGGGCAGGCAGGGGATGATAAAGCTGAGGAGTGCATGAGGGAGCAGTGCCCTTGCCTCTAACCATGAGCACTGTGTTCCTTTGTTCTAGCACTGGCAGATCCCCCTGAGCCGGCGGTTTCGTTCTATTAAACTCTGGTTCGTGATTCGGTCCTTTGGGGTGAAGAATCTTCAAGCACACGTCAGACATGTATGTAGTCTTGCTATGTGTCCTCATGGGGAGGAAGGCTGGTTTCTGCCCAGAGGACCTGTGGTGTTGGCTCAGGTGTCTGAGCCTGTTCTTGGACTCCTGGGACTTGATTATTTAGGGTAGCCATTTCTTAGTTAGAGGGACACTGAGCAGAACATGACACCAAGGGCTATCTGCTGTCTCCTCTTGAATAAGTGTCTCATTATTCCTTCTGCTATCATCAAGCACCTGGGAGTGATGCTCCCAGTGCCTGGTTTGCAGGGAGAGAAAGAGAAAATAAATCACAGGGCAGCTAGCGTGTCTACGGTAGGAGTATATCCTTTTAAGAATTTTCCGATTATCACAGCAGTCTGAAAATTTGAGTCCCTATTATGGTTACACCTGAGACATGGCTCTTCTGGCTGTGAGAGGTAGACCTACCAAGTCTGGGACAAACATCTCTGCATGGTGTCAGTAGGTATTTACTGAAAGTCTATTTGGTACAATTTATTTTGACTCAATTCGACAACAGCAACAAAAAAATCATTGTGCTAGAAACAAGACCCAGAGGTGAGACAGGCATTGTCTCTCTGTCATATTCTTCATGAAAGGGGTGGGACTTCACTGAGAACTTTGGCCAGCAGTGTTTTTCTCTCATTTCTCTGAGTGCCTATGAGTAAGACAAAGCCATTGGTAAAAGCCACGGCATTAGATAAATCCAAAGACATTGTCCTTTATTACTCTGTCCATCTACCTTTCCTTTAGGAATTCCGTCTTCATTAAGTAAACACAAAACCAAATAAGATGGTTGAAGCAGTAACAAAGACTGGTTTACTGTTGGTAATTTTACATTTGTAATGAACGTCAAGGTATTTGTCAACTGGACATTTATCAATGAGTGACTGTCACCTAGGATATTGAGGGATGTTAGGCACTTTGTACTCTAAATCCTCAGACCCATGATTGGAGGTAGTGGCTGAGGAATGAAGACGGTGGAGGTTACAAGGCATCAGGAAAACTCTTAGGACTGGGTATTCAATGTGTAGGTGCTGGTCAACTCCCCTGATGCTCCTCTTACAAGTCAAAGCTCTGAATTCCTAACAGCTCCCCCACACTCCTAGGCCTGGCTTTCAAGGACCTGGTTATCAGCCTTTATTTTAGCTCAGGCTTCTCAATGACCCATTTCAGCTGTATCCTCAGCCTGCCTCTGCACCTTCACCTTCACTTTGCCCTCCTGGATTGCTCTCTCTTCTCCATATGTTATTAATGGTTTAGGTTCCATTTCTCCCAGGAGCTTTCCTGACTATTCCATCTGTCCCAGTCACTGCTTCCTTGTCATTCCTAAGATCACCTATTCAAGTGTACTTACAAAACTGGGCTCAAAGATTACCAATGTCCCACAACAGTAAGAGGTGGAACTAAAACAGAGTTGTTTGATGTGAGTTAATTTTATTTCTTCAACTTGACTGTGCTCACAATTATGACTTGCATAGCATTTTAAATTTTAAAAATACCTTATAGTGTTTTATTAGATTCTTACAACAATGCTTGGGGTGGTCACCCAGACCGGCCCCATACTGCCCTGCTCAAGAGTGGAAGGTCTTCTCTCTTCAAAAATTTGGGCTATCTTCTACTATGTGAGCTCTTGAAGGTTATAGAAAACCAAGTTGTGTATCCCTCTGTAATACAGTAATGCTTTAGAAAATGGAATCTGGGTTTGGTGTTTTAGTTCTACCTACTGTTTGGTGATCTTAGACAATTTACTTAAACTTTCTGTGTTTGGCTTTCTAATTTATAAAATGGGAAATGGTAATACCTCTCTCAGTGGTTTATGGTGATGATTAAATGAGATAATACATATACAGACCTTATTTATAGTACAGGGCCTAATGCTCAGCTAACAGTCGATGAATATTTTTTTCTTCCCTTCCTCCTCCTTCTCCTACTTCCTCTTCCTTCTCTCCCTTCCTCCTCCATTTCCCCCTTCTTCTAATGACAACATATCATTGTCGTCATCATCATCATCATCATCATCACCAATCATTTATTGTCACCTAGAATTGGGATTAGTAAACTTTTTCTGTAAAAGACAGACACTAAGTATTTTTGGCCTTGTAGGCCATACTGTTTCTGTTGCAACTACTCAACTCTGCCATTTTAGCCCAAAAGCCACCATAGACAATACATAAACAAAGGGGCATGGCTATGTTTCAGCAAAGCTTTATTTACAAAAACAGGTTGGGGGGGTGCTGTATTTGGCCTGGGACTATAGTTTGCCCACCCTTGACCTAGAGTGGTTCAGGGCACTGGGAGCAGCAGGTTTTTTATTCGTCCATAAAGGTGGTTTCTGGTGGCAGGGATGCTGTGTGGTTTCCCTTTTCCCTTGGCCCCTGTTTCTACCTTGTTGCAAACAGCTTATGTTGTAGGAAGCAGCAGAGCATGGTGGGAGGAGCATGTGCTTGGTGACCAGGAGACCTGCATTCTGCCACTTGTACCTTGGGGAAGTCACTTTCTCTCAGCCCCTCCTAGGAAAATGAAGAGGTTGGACAAAGATGTCTTCTGGGTCTCTTTGCTCAAAAGTGTCAGCTTCATGGTCCTTACCTAGCCTGACTCTAGGTCTGTACCTGAGATGTCTTAATGGCACTCATGTAGAGTTAAGAAACATTTACTTGGAAAGATCAAAATTGGTAGGACAGGTGGGCGGAAGTTGGCCTGGAGGGGAAGGAGATATGGGGAGAATCCTGGCGAAATTAGAACATGAATTGCAAAAGTATAAACTAGTTAGAAAACATTTAGAAGGGTGCCTTCTCTCAGAGCTTTAGGACTTGAAAATGAAAAGTTCTTGGGCAGTGATTGGAGACCATTTTAAATAGACTACACAGTGGTCTCTCCCAGAAAGAAAGGGGTCTGGATGAGGTTTGCAGCAACTTGCTTCAACGTGGTCAAAGATGTGCTTAGCTGAATTTTTTGAGTTCTCTTGAAATCAAGTATCAAGTCCGAAAACAAGGTGATTCAATGAGAACCAGGTGATAGCAATTACTTAGCAAATATTTTATTGAGATCCTTCCGGATGCTTGAAGAAATTTTTTTAAAATGAAAGAAAAGTTAAGACCTGCCCTTGTTTGGTTAATAATCCTAGGTTAAAAAAAAAAAAAAGGAAACTTAAAAAAAAAATGACATAAACTTCAATGAAAGGTTAATATGGTACAAAGCTTTCCATTTTTTTATTGTGGTAAAATATAACATAAAAATTTCACTTTAACCATTTTTAAGTGTACAATTCAGTAACATTAAGTACACACACAATGTGTGCAACCATCATTACTATTTCTAGAACTTCTTCCATCATCTCAAATAGAAATTCTATACTTGATAAACTGGTTCAGTTTTCTGTGACGTATGTGGGGAGGATATGTAAAAATATGTACCCTGTGTAATATAAAAAAAAAGTGGGGGAAATGAAATAGCATTTGAGGTATAAGATTTGAAAAGGTTTGAGAGGTGAGGGAAAGATGTAGGCTTAGGATGAGGGCACAGCTGTTGACAGCCCCATGGTGCCTCTACATACCGTAAAAACAAGGATGTCTTCCTTTGGGCAGATGCAGCTGGTACACGAGGTACGTGGCTGGGAATGCAGAGAATAGGTTGGGTTTTTGCCCTCGCTTGCCACCTCAACCAGTCAAAAAGCTGTGAAACCAAGATATGAGGCCAGATTGCATTGATGCCTTCTTGTTCTGGGGGCGAGTTGAAAAAGAGCCCTCAGAAGTGATTTCTTGAGATGAATCTGATGTGACAAGTAATAGGGAGCCATTGGAGGTTTTCTAGCTTGGACTATAAACAAAATCAAATGGAGAAGAAACTCAGGCAGAAGACTTTCACAACTCTGCAGTTCAAAGGTGTCACTGGTGTAAACCCGTTTAGCAGAATGAAAGTTTATGCGGAACTGTCCCTTGTCTGATTATTAAACTCTGTTCTCTACTTACACTTCTAGGGAACTGAAATGGCAAAATATTTTGAATCTCTGGTCAGAAATGACCCTTTCTTTGAAATTCCTGCCAAGAGGCACCTTGGCCTGGTGGTTTTTCGTCTAAAGGTAATGCCATCTTCTATGGCTTATGATTAATAGTATTGGCTGGTTAGCCTCTTAGAAATATAAATGCTGGGCTTCTGGGGATGCTTATTGGGGATGTAATATAGACTTCACTTTCTTTATTTTTCAAACAGGGTCCTAATTGTCTCACCGAAAGTGTATTAAAGGAATTAGCTAGAGATGGTCGTCTCTTCCTCATTCCGGCCACTATCCAGGACAAACTGATTATTCGTTTCACTGTGACATCCCAGTTCACCACCAGAGATGACATCCTGAGAGACTGGAATCTCATTCGAGATGCTGCCACTCTTATCATGAGTCAGCACTGTACTTCCCAACCTAGCCCTCAGGTTGGGAACCTCATCTCCCAAACCATGGGACCCAGAGCCTTGGCCAATGGGATGTCCCTTCAGTCTGTCAATGGGGCCGGATATGACCCAGCCCAGGCCAGGAAGATCATCAAGCAGCCTCAACATGTGGAAGCCAGTCCTGTGAGAAAGGAAGACAGCTGCCATCTTGAAACCCTGCTGGACCCACTTGATGACGACTGCTTTTCAGAAGAGGCCCCGGATGTCACCAAGCACAAGTTGTCCTCCTTCCTGTTCAATTATTTGTCCGTACAAAATAAGAAGAAGGCAGTGCGTTCCTTCAGTTGCAACAGCATGCCTGTGAGTGCTCAGAAGTCACTGCCCACAGATGGCTCTGTGAAGGGCTCTTCTAGGGCCAGAATCTTCTCTAGGTTTCCAGAAGAAATGATGATGCTAAAGAAAAGTGCCTTCAAAAAACTAATCAAGTTTTACAGTGTCCCCAGCTTTCCCGAATGCAGCTCTCAGTGTGGGCTCCAGTTGCCCTGTTGCCCTTTGCAGGCAATGGTTTAGATCAGGGTTTTCGGCCAGAACCCAAGAATGTGTTTCAGGGAGTCTCTGAACTCCTCAAAATTGTGTGCTGAATTTGTGTGCTTATTATGTGTATGTGCATTCTTCTTAAGAGAGCCTATAATTTTATCAGATTCTCACAGAGTTTCATGACCCACAACAGGATACAAATGGGGAGTTTAAGCCAGCGTGGTACAGAATGTTCTAGCAGTCTGGTCAGAGAGAAAGGACCCAAGGTAGTGTAGTGACAGGCAGCTTCTGTGGTTCAGCTTGTGATATGAAATATAACATAGAAATAAATTGTACTTGTCTTTAAAAAAAATATCCTGTGTGACTTAATTGACCATTGAAACATTGATTAATTAATAAGAGATTATCCTGGAGCCTAAATGCATGTACTTATGGATTCTACTTTGCAGGATGCTAAAGATTTGGATTTAACTGTGAAAAAATGACTTTGGAGGAGCCCTTGGTATGAAGAAGGCAGGCAGTTTGAGTCAGGCACTGTGACTTCCAGTTGACAAATGAGGAAACTAAGGCTCTGGGTCACAAAAGCTTGTAAGTGGGGAAAGCCAGGTCTCCTTGTCTTCAATAATGCCCATGCCATTTCCACCATACTGTGCTGTTCAGGCTTGTACTTGATCAGAAGCTCCCAGTCTAGCAGGCCCCCGGTCCTTCAGTACATTTAAATGTTCCCTCTGTAGGTTTGGAATTTGTACATTTTCTCTTCTTCTGGACACTGTAGTCAAATAAAAGTTGTGCTCACAGGCAACCTGACTATGGTTAATTTATATGCCAAGAACCATTTTCTTTCCATATGAGATAGCTCTGAAATTGGATATTTTAACAGCATAAATGGTAAACAAACAAAGCTGGATACTAGTTAAAGTGGTAAGGACAGATTTTAATCCATAATATGCTATTGCAATAGGGAAAAGAGTCCAAGATAAACTGGACTCAACTTTGATTTATACAGAGGTGACTGGGCATTTTAAAGGGAGAATGAGGGGTAGAGAAGGAGGCAAGTAGGGAGTTGGTAGAGTCAGGAAACTGAAAAATGACAAAAGGCAAGAAGACAGCATTGGTTCATGTGAAATCCATCTGGGTTTGCTAACTGGTATGCATTGAAGTTAGACTCCTACCCTCTCACAGAGGCTGGGAGACAGAGGTCCATCTTGGCCTTGTGGCCAAGGTCGACAAGATGGCTTGGAGGAACCTGGCAGGAGTCTGGTCAAGGAGATAGTCTTTGTCAAGAGCGCAGTTTCATGTTGACACTTCCTTCCAGTGATCATTCTAGTCAGCTTTCCTTGAAGGTCTGACCTGACTTCCTAAATAGAGGCTTGGAAAACTCTATCACGCTAGTGCTCATCTCATCTCTTGGTCCAGAGCAGGCACCCACTAAATGCCTATTGAGTGGATGTGCAAATGAGTAACACATTAACAAATTATCTGTTAGGTAGGTCACTGCACTTGGTTAATCTTACTCATTTTTTTTTTTTAATTTTTTTTTTTTAACGTTTATTTATTTTTGGGACAGAGAGAGACAGAGCATGAACGGGGGAGGGGCAGAGAGAGGGGGAGACACAGAATCGGAAACAGGCTCCAGGCTCTGAGCCATCAGCCCAGAGCCTGATGCGGGGCTCGAACCCACGGACCGCGAGATCGTGACCTGGCTGAAGTCGGACGCTCAACCGACTGCGCCACCCAGGCGCCCCAATCTTACTCATTTTTATAGTGATTCTCATTAGCTTCCATTTCAGATGCTGACATTTCTTAGTTTTATCCCCAAATTATTTGGGAGCCTATAGCATCCTATCTATGCACTGACTACGTTTCCAAACAATACATTTAAAATCAGACCTGTTGAATGATTTACACGGGTATCAGCTTATATTTTTAAAAAATATCCATTTGTACCTGATGATTTGTGCAGGTATGTCTACAGCAACAATTTGTGACCCTTTTAAAAGAGAAAAATTAGTATGTAAAATTGATGATCTGTCATGGGCTTACTTTTATGCACACACATGCGAACCCAGGTATTGAGGATATTGTGCTGGTGTCTCTATCTGTCAGAGCGGACCTGTGGTTCCTGGCCAGAATCACAGAGGTTTGGAGGAAGTGGAGGCTGAGGAAGCCATCAGGCTGTGAGAGAGAGTTTCTGAGTTTCTAACTGGAAAATGTAAAATGTGGCTTTAAAGGTGGTCAGGCTCCAGTAGGCTCTGGTTACAGGCACACTAATGTTCTGGCTAACAGTGTAAGTGCTGGTGTCTCATCTGAGAACATGCCCTTTGAGATAACCTCTGCTTACCACCAGATCCACTGTAACACGATCACAAGTGACACAACTGCACAACGTGATACTTCCGAAAACAGAAGTCATGCTCTTTCCCATCACTTGGGTTCAATTCTCGCTGGGAGATCAATATAGCAAAGGCAGAGATACTTAGAATTTTGCAAACATTCTTAAGTGCTAACTCATAAACAACAATGTTCTAAACTATTGGCAAAATTCGCAAAGACACAAGGGTATCCAGAGTTTTCCTGAGGCCATGCTCAAGTCCCTTATACATATTAAGCACTCAGAAATGGTCATCATTGGGCATAAAGAGTGGGGGCAGGGATTCAGGTCATGAATCTTCTTGGTAGTCACTTGAAAGAATGAGAGTTTAAAAAATACTTCTAGTACTGTGTGTGTGTGTGTGGGGGGTGAGAGTGGCAACCTCTCCTGTATCTATCATTAAGGATCCCTAGATATGTTTTCCCGGGGCCTTATGGGGATTACATTGAGGGAGAATTGGGGCCCCTTGCCAGCTCCTGGTCATCGGAGAATGTCCTTTAGGGAAGGAAACTCCACTTCTTTTAAGGAGGCTGGGGTAAACTTGGATTATACTTCCTTGACATGGACTTAGTGACCATGACATTCCTGTTTCCTAGGAAAAACTCTAGTAAACATGTCTTGATTGCTGCTACTGAGGACCTATTCCTGAAACTGTCTGTAGCTAACACATGCAGAGGTTAAGGAGTTCTGTTGAGGAAGGGAGCCAGCTGAGTGTAAGAAGAAACAGCCTGTCTGAAGGAGCTCCTTGAAGTTCCCAAACCCACCTGCATCATGTCAAAGGGCCCTGGGTCCTTAAATAAACAGGCTGTTTGATAGGAGACTGGATATGGAGTGAAACCAGCTCAGGTTTGAGGAGTATATGGGACTGGGGGTACTCACTGGAGATCTGGGACTTATCTGGTCCACACATCCATTTTGTTGGGTGCATGGAAGTCATAAAATTTGAAACTTCACAAATTTAAAAGACTGGGAGAGTCACATGAATATCTGGGTTTCTGTTTTCTAAATAATCAGATCTTGGAAGTACCTAAACTGTATTCCCACATGACAATAATCAGCCAACTGAAGCTAAGTAGTACCCTCATGTTTGCCACATTCATTTGTGACCTGTTTCTCTCGTCCACATTACTCATGTGATTCCTGAAGACACTCGAGCCTACAAGCCTTGATGGAGTTAAAAAATATCTACTGACACCTTCTATATATAGAATTCTGATGCTGTTGACTTAGGCTCCTTCAAAAACTATAGTTGGCATTCTCACCTGCTGGACAACGCAATTTGTAGACAGTGGCCCAGATAGGAGGAGAGAGTTGGCTTCACAGTAAAGCTGAACTGTTCATTGGTGTTCATTGGAGTTCATTGGTGTTGCATCCCCCTCACCTTTCAATTTCTTGCCTTTTTTTTTTTTAAACCTAGGATGCCATTATCATTATGAGTAGGACACCTATGAAAAGATGCCAATGAGGCTCTTAGGCTCAGGATTTGCATTTAGAGTAAAATCAGGAAAGAGACAATGCCATCTCATATGTTAGCATTCATCTATTTTATTACATATTTAAAAAATAATGCACCCTCTAACAAGCTTAGTCTGCAAATACAAACAGTAGGTGCAAACTGAAAACTAATCATCTCTAAATATTTTCACGTGCAACGGCTCGGGTATAATTTTTAAAAGTCTCCCGTTATTGGAATGCATAAAAAATGGCATGTTACAATCTTCAATCAAATTAAGGTTGGATTATATCAAGTGGTTGCACTAGGTCCTTTTAATTTCTTTCTGGAAATATGAGTTATCCTCCTAGGAATATTCAGAGTTTCAGAGTTTTATCATTTATGGCATTGTAAATGTCCTCAGTCATAGGCACATACATTTCTGCTTTGTCATCCAAGAAATATAAGGCATCTTTGATGACTGCAGGATTAAAGCCCTCCTCCACGAGGGTCACTTTGCGGTGTTTAAAAGTTCCAGTGATCTCAATGGTGTCCTGGAAAACATCAAACAATCCACACTGTTGCAGTGTTTTGTGAACAGATTAGGGTTCGGGCAAACGGCAGAGGGTGGGGTGTCTGGTAGCTCTGGCTCCTGAGAGAGATTGGGGAAGCTAGTTCAATACCTCCTGTTTACAGAAGCTCCACTAGGGGGCCCTTTGTGCAGGTAGCTTTTCATTCCTCTGAGGCTTTAAGATCACCTGTGGGGAGGGAGGGGCTGTGGAGGGTGAAATGCAGAGCAGAGCAGGGGTGCCTAGGTGGCTTAGTCGGTTAAGTGTCTGACTCTTGATTTTGGCTCGGATCATCTCATGGTTCATGAGTTTGAGCCCCACATCTGGCTTTGCACTGCAGGCATGGAGCCTGCTTGGGATTCTCTCCCTCTACCCCTCCCCTGCAGGGCAGTCTGTTGCTTAGTGAGCTTCCGGTTTTACTAAAATATCCAGATTTAGGGTGGGGTGGGGTTAGGGATCATCTACACACAGACCACTCTATTTTCTCAGCCTGTTTGTCCACTAGGCTGAAGCTTTTTTCCTTCAATTGACAGGTGATGGATGATCTGAGCGTATTTCAATTTTCATGTCTCTCCACCATCTCATTATAAATGTCCATGCTTTATGAACATCAACAGAAATAACATACAACTTCCACAATAGCTGGTAGCCTAACATTTCTTTTCTCAAGTCTTCAACTACAGAATCATATTGCTCAGAGTCCAAAAGTGAGAGAATGTTAGGCTAACATGGATTAATGTTTGCGAAAAAACACATCCCTCTAGTGGTGATAGTTAAACATTTGACAGCTCCAACTGGCTAATGCTTCCCAACTAAGTTTCACACCGTAGGAAGGTGTAGAGCTTCAGTGGATTTTTCCATCCTTTAAAACTGGAAACATTTTAAGTATCTGTCATACTTCATCAAACCATAGACTTTGTGAGTTATTTGCTAATACTACTGCTGAATGATCTGGTCTGTCATTTTAGGGAAAGGGGGATCAGGATTTGGCTTCTGCTAGCTCTATTTTCTGATACTTCTGCTTCCTTGTGGAGCTTCCTGGCAAGGGTAGTGACAATCTGGCCAATATGGTCACCGCGGTAGAAGGGAGTTGTTCCCTAAGACGCAGTGGTCTCCAAGAGAGAGAGGATAATTGAACTCAACAACAAGAAGTCTCACCTGTATTCTTAGAAACCGGGGCCTTGCATAACTGGGCAGGTAATCGACAACATGGTTAAAGAGTTTTTTTCCATCAAATTCGTGGTTTTCCTTCATTTTGATAGAGGCCATGCCAATTCGACCCTCATGACCTAGAAATAAAGAGAAAAAATTAGACGTGTTAATACTACTTATGATGTTCTCCTAGTTCAAAGTGGGCTGAGAACATTGACATGGGTTTCTTTTGGATAGTCGGAATTTTTATTTCAGGTATATGTGGAAGTTATTCTAAAGTGACTATAACAACAATAACAAGAGATATACGCTGATTAAATCTTCATTATATGCCAGACCCTATACTAAGTGTGTTTTATGGACTATTTCATTCAACCCTCACAACAACCTTCTGAAAAGGTATAAATATGATCTCCATTTTACAGATGAAAAGTACTAAGGCTTAAAGATATAGTACGAGACTTGTTCAAGTTCACACAGCAAACAATAGACAAAGTCGGAAACCAGATTGAGGCAATCAACGGTCACCCTTCTCAGCAGCCTAAATGAAAACACCAGAGTAGAAAACAGGCCCTACTGGTGGCTGAGGGAATTTTTTTTTTTTTTTTTTTTTTGGACTCCAGTGAGAAGTCCTTGTTCCACAGTCATGAACAATTGGGCTCGGGTTGTTCTTTAGGGTGTAGTGTCAGGTCTGTTGTGCGTCCAGACACAAATACCACCTTTGAGATTTTGCCTTTCTGCATTTCAGAGAAGCTGGGGGTCAGGAGGGTGATGGGAGGTGCAAAGGCAAGCGGCTGTGGGCCCTCCCATTGATGAGCTATATTCCCCAAGGCTGTGTCTCCACAGAGACCAGGATCCAGCAGCTCCTTCCTGTCTGGGCAGCAAGGTAAGTGGGGAGGAGTTAAGCACAATGACTACACTGTTTTCTTGTAAAGACAGCAATAATTAGGTATTAATACATCTTTTGCCTGATCCAGCAGACTGGGTGGGAGTTGAGATCCATTGAGATCCACTTCGCTGAACTACCTAGCTGTAATCAGAGAGGGGAAGGGGCCGCCTTGTGCCCTTTGTCACCTGGGCCCCAGCTTTTGAAACCTCTCCCATGGTGATTGTGTGTTTACCTGTGGCTCCAAAGAAGGCAGGAAACAAGAGGAAACATTAAGAGAAAGGAAATGCACGCCTCTACGATTTGCCTCATATCTGAAGGAGGGAGACAGGGCACAGGACCCTCTTTCTCTAGGGGTCCCTGGTAGTTTGCTCAAAAGCAACCATCTTAGGAATCTCCAATGTCTCCAATAAGCTTCTTTTCCAATCAAGGCAGAGGCTGATGCAACAGAAATCTTCAGCACTGACTGGCTCCTTGCCTCTTGCTCTGACAGAGACAATGCCCAACTGAGAGACGAATAGGCCTATTGAGTCTCAGATCTCTGCCCCAGTTCCCAGGGGTTGGTTTGGGGCTAGTTTAGCTCCGGGGGGGAGGTTCCAGTTTACAACTGTTCTGGCCAGAGTTTCTCTAGCGCTGCACTGTCCAGTATGGTAGCCACTGGTTTCATTTGGCTATCAAAATTAATTCTAAAAACACAAACTAAAAAAAAATTCAATTCCTCAGTTGTACTAGCCACAATTTCAAGTCCTTAATAGCCATGTAGTGGTTATTGGCTACCATAGTGGAGAGTGCACATATAGAACATTTGCATCACTGCAGAAAGTTCTGTTGAGAACAAAAAGTTCTAGAGAGTAGTTGGGAAGTTCTGGTGTGACATCTAATAACAGTCAACTGGGCTTACACTTTGGTGTACCTTCCTGGTCCAAAGCTGAGATCTGTGAAGGCCTTGCTGAGCCCTTTGATACTGAAATTCACCCTGGTAGATTGCCTTCTAGATAGACCTGCCACATTTCTGGGCTGCAGCAAGGCTGGCCGTGTGCCTGTCAGGCCAGCCAGCAGCTGGCATGGCATCGAGAATCACAGAATCTAAAAGCTGAGAGACACTTCTCAGTTTATCTTTAATCTTTTTTTTCTTCCATCTTATTTGAGAGGGAGAGAGAGAGAGAGAGAGAGGGAGCGAGCAAGCAGGGGAGGGGCAGAGGGAGAGAGAGAGAATTTCAAACAGGTTCCATGCTCAGTGCAGACCCTGACTCAGGGCTCCATCCCAGGACCCTAAGATCATGAGCTGAGCCAAAATCCAGAGTTGGATGCTCAACTGACTGAGCCACCAAGGTGCCCCTATCTCTAATATTTCAATGCAGCAAGAATTCTCACAGGATCTTGAGTAGACATCCAGCCTCTCTACACGCCCCGGCTGGTGGGCCATTCCCCACCTCAGGAGATAGACTTTTGTGTTGTTAATCTCTCTGATTATAGGAGACATCTCAGGCTAAAATTTGCTCCCTGGTCATTTCAATCCCTTGGCCCTCGGTCTGCTCGCTGTGGGTATGGCAAGCACACCTGCTCCTTGTTCTACTTTGACTGCCTTCCAACCATGTGAAAACCATTAATCTCCTTTTTGTTCTAGATCGTTGACTCCCAAACCTTACTGGTTGTTAGAGTCACCTGGGGACTAAAAGAAGACATGAAGTGTCTGAGTCCCAAACCCCAGAGGTTCTGATCCATTATATCTAGGCTTTAAACACTCTCCCAGACTGAATCACTGTACTCTACACCTGAGACTAATATTGCACTGCAGGTTAATTAATTTGAATTTCAATAACTTAAAAAAAATGAAAGTTTCCCAGATGATTCTGATGATTGGTCAGACGAGGCTTCAGTGCTTCTCAAAATTTAGTATCTTCTAAAAATTTGTGGTAACACACACATAGCATAAAATTCATCATCTTAACCATTTTAAAGTGCCCAATTCAGTGGTATTTGATACATTCACAATGTTGTGTAACTATCACCATTATCTAGTTCTAGAACATTTTCATCACCCCCAAGTCAAACTTCATTGCTTTTAAGAATCACTGGATGGCTTGTTAAAACACAGGTCCCTGGGCCCCACCCCAGAGATTCTGATTCAGTAAGGGTTGGGGTTGGCCTGAGAAGTCATGTTTCACAAGCTCCCCAGTGGTTCTGGGCCAGGGGCCCCACTCTGAAGAGCAGTGGACTCGATCCTTCCAATCCATTCCCCCAGATTCTCTCACCTTCGCATACACATTCTTTTGTGTTGCTACCTAAATCCAGCATTTAGAGGTGCACACAACACGCCAGGTGGGGTCTGTGAGAGCCCCGCGCAGTGTGATGACTGACAACCTTGCCATGGGCTCTTGTGTTAATTCAGCCCACGTTCCAGCATGAGCAGTGTGCACTCAGGTCACGCTCTGTGACCTGAGATGTGGCTGCACTTCCTATCATATCATTGCCGTTGTGCTGGAGAGGAACAGGGAAGAGAAAATCTCAAATATTCTTAAAAAAAAAAAAAAAAAGACAGCACAAAGTTATGTGAAACCACCACAGCTTAGGAAAGAGAGACTCTTGGATTTCTATTTTGAATATAGGTGAGAATCCCAAATACTGAGTTCTGGGGGAATACTAATATCCCTAGCACCTTAGAGTTGTACAGTGACTTGGAAGTTTTAATTCTCTCTCATCTATATAATTAAAACGATTTCTTCCAATGACAGCACTCATGTATACATCTGGTAGGTGTATGTTTAGTGTTTACATAATTGAAGCGAATGAGTTCTCTTAACAATCTCAACGTCAGGGCTGATATTACCCCTAATTTTAGTGATTTGTCTGAAGTCAAACAGCCCCAGGTACTGGAGCCAAGGACCCAAAGTCAGACCTCAGCTCTCCCCACTCTGCTGGCAGAGGCAGATCTGCAGATGAAGGCTTGGTGACACCACTCTGTGTGATGATTCTGAAACTCACTGGGGTGAGCTGGGGTCAAGGATCTGTTTTAAAAGAAGTCTGGACAAAGGCAGCTCCTTTTCAGTTTTTTCTCCTAGCAAATATACTTGCTGTTACTTGTGATACTCGGTTCCGAGGCCAAGATACCATTTCCCAGCTATCAAGCCTGACACGTCTTTTCTCGAGGCATGCCAAATGTAGCATGGGACCCTGCATCTTGCAGAGATCTGGCTTGCCTGAGAGCCCAAGAACAGCTGGGGAGGTGAGCCACAGAGGAAGGCCAAGTTCAGATGTGCTGAGTTGGCTGATTTATAATGGAATATGAACCAGACATCAGCCCCTTACTCCCAGGTGGCTGAAAGAGACTGGTTCTCCAGCAGGGAGGCAGAAGTGATGACAAACTTTGCCATGGGGTTAAAATGATGTTCAGTTACTGTATAGGTTTATGCAGAGACTTATGTGTACCTGGCACACACACTCCATAAACGTTTACTTCCTGGACAAAATCAACCAGTCCTACGATATCAGCGACTTCAGTGGTGGCCACATTTTCCCCTTTCCAGCTGGAAGAAAAGGCAAGGTTAGCAGAGGTTACTGGTGGTCCCTGGCCCACGGTTCCATGGCAGAGCACGCATCTCTTCTAGGCCCTGCAAGGTGTCTGCATTTGTTTTCCCATCTCTGCTCTCAAATCCCCTGGAACTTAGTCACAGGAGAGGCATTCTGCTTGAGAAACAAAAGACAAAGGCATAGACAAAGGCATTTAAATAATAAAATGTGGAATTCCAATCTCACCACATGAAACACGATACAAAGAATGTTCTAATGTTGAAATACAGGTTGGCCTAAGAAAGGTACTGGAAATCAAGAACAAATCTCAATAACTTTTTGTTGTGTTTAGGTCTCCCACTTTTCTCACTCACTAACTTTGGTTGGTTTCATACCTGTATTTCAGGGTCTCATGGCAATGAGAAAGCTTTGAGTAGCAAATAAAATACCATGCTTTATTTACAGGGAGATTATAACGTTAGTGCCCAACCTACACTCGTCTACTTAATAAGGCTTTAAAATTTGTCTACATTTAAAAATTCTTTAGATCTCCTGGAAGTATCTTTTTAGTAACATGAAGGTTGCATAAAATCATGGTATGGATCCTGAGTCATGGAATACTCCAAAGACGGAAGGAACACTCTGGATCATTGGGACCTTCATTTCATGGGTGAAAAAGGTTACCAGCCTTGACAGCACAGCTGGCCAGGAGTAGGGGTGAGCCTAGGAGCTCAGGTCTCCTCATTTGTATTCTTGCTCTGCCTACTACAGCCAGACAACTTCCATCCCTTCCGCATGCATTCACGCAAAAGTATTTATGTGTGTCAAGCACTGTGCTAGGTGCTGGGGAGTGAACCAGCAGACACAAGGCCTGGCTTCAGGGAGCTTGCACAGGAGGGAAGTTGATTAAACCAAAGTGTCATGAGAGGACCATGAGAGAAGCTGGAGGACCATGCTGTTGTTGGGAATTAGTTTCATGGTCTTATTATAATGACTTTCAAATTTCATGGTGCTGACTTGGGTTTCTGTGGGAATGGTTAGGGATGGAGAGTGGGAGGGAGGTGAATAGTGGATTTCAGAACCCCTCACTTCCTCTTCAGCTAGATCAGCTCCGTATTAGCTTGCATTTGATTTTATCTGAAGAAAAGCCCCACGACTGGAAATAGTGTGAAACCCTGGGCTATCCTAGGGGTGACTGGTAACAACTGAGGATAAATGAGAGAAACTGGATACACTGTTAGTTAGGCTCCAAAAATCAGGCACAGGTTTTCTGCCTATTTCTCAACTGGTGTTGCTCAACTAACTTATCTGTGCATTGCAGGAGTGACACTTGTAGGAAGAGTGACACTTCCTGTGGTTTGCTCCTTATTTTCTGGGAATATAGAAGTTTGGATGGACATGCCAAAGAGATAGAGGGAAATGGGGCACTGCAGCCAAAGTGGAATGCAGTTCCAATTTAGGAGTAAGCCAAATTGTGCATGTGTTTGTTTTTGACTCAATAACTCAAAGAAACCAACCGGAAAGTATCTCCAACTCTGTCATGAAAGTAGATGAAATTTTCATGGTCAATCATTAAGAGATCTCCACTATTGAAATAGAGGTCTCCTTTCTTAAAGACATCTCTCAGTTTTTTCTTCTCCGTCTGAGCACTTCCTCCAGCGTAGCCACTAAAGGGTGTGAGTTGTGTGATTCTGCAAATAAAGAGTCCAACTTCGCCTAAGACAGAAGAAAGTAAATTGTTATTTTATGTGATAGCAGTAGGCAAATTTTATTACTAACATTCTCATAAAACTGTTGCCATACACTCAAAAGTGGACATCTTAAAACATGGCCCCTAAATCGACAAATATCATTTTTTAACCTTACAGAGGCTAGTACTAAACCTGTCTTCAACAATGAAAAAATTAAAGACTTTCTTTTATTTTTTTTATTTTTTTTTATTTTTTATTTTTTAAAATTTTTTTTTCAATGTTTATTTATTTTTGGGACAGAGAGAGACAGAGCATGAACAGGTGAGGGGCAGAGAGAGAGGGAGACACAGAATCGGAAACAGGCTCCAGGCTCTGAGCCATCAGCCCAGAGCCCGACGCGGGGCTCGAACTCCCGGACCGCGAGATCGTGACCTGGCTGAAGTCGGACGCTAAACCGACTGTGCCACCCAGGTGCCCCTAAAGACTTTCTTTGTAATTAAAATACACTCAGAAAAATGTAATGCAATGTTATTCAAGTTGCATTTTCAGTTACCCCTCTCCACTCCTCCTTTTTTTAAAGTAGGCTCCACACTCAGTGTGGAATTCATGACATTGAGATCAAGACCTGACCTGCAATCAAGAGTCGACTGAGCCTCCCAGGTACCCCTTCAGTTACCTTTATTATAAATCATTTATAAAGCTGATAAAACATTGATTTCATTTTCTATGTATGGTAGCAACATTTACATGCTTATCATTTCAATAATTTGCATATATTAGTAAGAATCAGTTTCTGAACTTACAAATGGAAGATATTTTCTCCTTTACCTCAATCTTTAATTTTCCACAACCTAAGACAACTCACAAGTGAGATATCCCCATCATTCCATCTTAATTTTATAGCATTTCCAAGACACAAACTTATAAAATTCTCTTTCAATCTGTTTTGATTGACTATATGCATAGATTTTCCAAATACTAGATCTTGAACTTCCATATATATTTGTTAGTAAAGTTGATATTAAATTCTCTGTAAAGCAACTGTGTTCAAAATAATTTTTATCCCACTTTACAGAAAATATGTTTATCCCTCATCTAAGCCTAAATCCTGCCAATGGACATTGCTCCAGTTATTAAATTAGCCCTGGGCTGAAATTAGCATATAAGGTTTTTTTCCAAACTACTCCCAGATTTTAAAATTTGTGATAGGGGTGCCTGGGTGGCTCAGTTGGTTAAGTGTCTGACTCTTGATTTCAGCTCAGGTCATGATCCCAGGCTCGTGGGATCGAGCCCCGTGTCATGGGATTGAGCCCTGCGTTGGGGCAGAGCCTGTTTGGGATTCTCTCTCTCTCCCTCTCTCTCTGCCCCTCCCTTGCTTGCATTCCTCCCCCTCCCAAATAAATAAACTTAAAAAAAAGATAAAAAAATGAACAGGGGGTTTTGAAACAGGTAGGGTATGTCTGAATTCAGATATATGGTAGAGTGGGAGCGACAGAGGTCATGAGAATTTTCAGTTAGCAACTTTGCATTTTTCACTCCTGGAGAGAAATGTTAAAAAATGCCCAGCTTTGGAGCAAAATAACACAACGATAAGAAGTGGTGAATGCTAAAGAACAAAAAACAAAGAAACCAAAAACCGAACTAACCAAACAAAACTGTTGCCATACAATCCATTGGCAACAAGCTAGCTGAAGGAAGTGTCACTATCCGTGCACGTGTATGTCCATATACATCCTATACATACATATAGACCATACATACAAAGTACAGTATCCCATGTGGCCACACACTTGTAATTCTAAAAATGCTAGTATTTTATGGAATAATGATTTACACACATACTTGGACAAATGCACAGTAGTCTAAGCTTGAAGGTAGACCTTGTAAAGCTAACTATAGCTTTGCAACCATGATTACATATCCCTTTCCTCAAAACACTTACCTCATAATTAAGAAGTTAAGCTAGGCTTCAAAGTATAATTATGTTACATGTAGTGGTAAATTAGTATCTTTTGGAATTTCTGTAACTATTTCTGAGGGTACTTAAAATAAACCTCTTTTATCCCCCCACTCTAAAATTTTTTTTACCATATATTCATTTTAGCAATGATATGCTAGTTCTTAACAGTTACTTGATCAAGTTAAGAAAGGGCACAGGTTAGCTGAGCAAAAATCTACTGTACCTTTGGGAACTCGGATGCAATATCCATTTCCATCTCGGACAGGTTCATCTTTCTCCACATCATATTTAATCAGCTCATAAGTTATGACTTTCTAGCAAAATTAACACATATCATTTTAAATACAAATTCCTTCACATTTTTTCCTTTTTATTGTGGTACAGCATACGTGAAGTACAAAAAGTACATTATCTTTAGTGTCCAGCTTGATAAAATTACATATGGACACATCCATGTAACTACCACCCAGACCAAGAAATAAAACATTTCCAGTACTGTAAAAACTTTCCCTTTGCCCCCTTTCTTTCAAGGTAAACACTATTCTGACTTACCACCATCAATTAGTCTTAAAAAATTTTTTTTTTAATTTGTATTTATTTTGAGAGAAAGAGAGATAGAGAGTGAGTAGGGGAGGGGTAGAGAGCTGTCAACACAGAGCCAGACATGGGGCTTGAACTCATGAACTGCGAGATCATGACCTGAGCCAAAGTCAGATGCTTAACTGACTGAGCCATCCAGGTGCCCCACCATCAATTAGTCTTACACTTGAAATAAATGAAATAAGAAATGAAATACATGCCTTTGTGCTGCTGCTTTCACTGAACATAATACCTGTTACTCATCTAGCCATCTTAATGTTTTTTTTCAGTGGTTTATTTTTTATTGCCATGGAATTTTCCTTGCAGGAATATGCCATAATTGATCTATCCTTCTGTTAACTGGCATCTGGACTGTTTCTAGTTTTAGACTATTAAAAATGATGCTGTTATGAACACTCTCAATACATGTGTTTTGGTGAACATATCACAATGGATTTTAAAAATCCTATATGCCGCTGTTAGATGATTCATGTTTCCATCTGTTCTCCAATATATTTAAGGTTCAATGGTATAATTATTTCATGCCTATGGCTATAAAATTATTAAAACTCTATTATATTTTACATATACATATTTTACATATTTCAATGGCATAAGAATTTAAATGTATGTAGTGCAGTAAGAGTAATCGGTATATTATTTTCTCAACTCTACTAATACTCTCTACTATTACTTTCCCTACTAAATATGACAGGATTTAGAAGTAATGATTAGCCATGATTATTGTGTCCATTTCAAATTTTATATTTAATAGTAGCAAATAACCATTACAAGGCAAGTAGCATTCATAGTCAACAAATGGAGGGCTTGTTTATTTGCAAGAGTATAAAAAATTTGGGGCTGGTAACCAATGTTTCTTTCCACATCAGTTGCAGGGGCATCTTCTTCCCTTTCTGCTTCAGTTAAAAATAACTCCTTGTTTTTTGTTTTGTTTTGTTTTGCTTTTATTTTTTGAGAGAGAGAGAGAGAGAGAGAGAGTGAGCAAGCCAGGGAGAAGGGCAGAGGGAGAGACAGAGAGACAGAGAGACAGAGAGAGAGAGAGAGAGAGAGAGAGAGAATCTTAAGCAGGCTCCATCCTCATCACAGAGCCTGAGGTGGGGCTCAATCCCATGACCCTGGGATCATAACTTGAGCCAAAATCAAGAGCTGGGTGGGTGCTCAATCAACTGAGACACCCAGGCACCCCTCTTCTTGTTTTAAGTAGAAAAACTGACAATAAAACATGGCAGTCCATGGATGAGGAGCAAAGAAATATATATATATATATATATATATATATATATATATATATATATATATATATATTTTTTTTTTTTTTTTTGGGGGGGGGGGAGAACTATTAATACATAGCACTGACTTCTAAGGTCCTTAGGTTTGGTTTAAAACAAAAGTTTCCTTGAAATTCATCTTCTTGAGGGTCAACAGTAACAACATAGATACCTTGCACCGTGTCTCAACTCAACTTTCTGCCCTTTCTTGTTCTGAACTACATTAGACTTGGGTCTCCAGCGTCTGGGCTTGGTACAAGTAGAACTGAAGCTAACTAGAAAAGACTGACTTTATCAGCAGTGGTTCCAGTAGGGAGTAGAAATTGATTCTTAGTCTGTAGCAGCACTGCCCAGTAGAGTTTCTGTGATGATGGAAATGTTCTACATCTGTACTGCTCAACGTGGTAGTCACTAAACCCAGGTGGCTACTGAGCACTTGAAACATGGCTAGTGTGTGTGAAGAACTGAATTGAAAATTCCATTTACATAATTTAAATTTAAATGGCCACACACAGCTAGTGGCTGCCGCACCGTATGGTACAGATGTGGAGGGCAGTGGAGGGACCTGCGTGGCACAGGTGTGGCTGTCAATGTCAGAGTGGTTCCCCAGGCTTGAGAATGCCTCGTGATAAGGCCCGGATGTGAGGAACAGGATGATAATATCACTACAGCTAACAATTATTCAAGACTTTATATGATAGGCCTTGGGCTATGTCCTCTAAGAATTTTTTTCAGAAGTTATTTAATTTAATTCTTTCAATAACCTTTTCCCCTTATGCTAAATACTGAGTTTGGGCCAGGCACTAGGCCCTACATTTTCTCTTTTTTATTTCTGTTTTCCAAACAATGAAATTGAGGCCTAAGGAACATAAATGACTCGCCCAAGGTCACTCAGGATGCAAGGTGCTGAAATTTTATCTCTTGGGGCAGCTCTCTCATGCACATGCATTGCTATCTTTTGTACTCTGCCCATCAGTCCCTGGGGACACATTGCCTGGGAGCTCTGGTGTATCTGTTCACGGCCAGCTGGGCAGGAAGGGCCGCCAGAGGTGTAATGACAACAGCGATGGCTCACGCATGTGGAGGCTCAGCATCTGCTGAATGTTGCTGGAATTCTGAAAAAAGAGGGGATCACCTGGAAGACTTCTCAAAAGCAAAAAAAAAAAAAAAAAATGCAAAGAGACTGTCTAGAGACCCTAGGCCAGAAGTGACTGTGAGGGAAGAGAGACTACCATGTAGCTGGCTTACACATAAGAGATAACCGGTGGAGTTTGCAGGCAAATACAAATGTTCGTAAGATCCTAGAACTGGAGTGCATTCCAGTTCTCTCGAAGGTCTACACAGCAGTTCCTCAGCCCTGGCTTTTGGAAAACACTGATGCCTGGGCCCTGCCTCAGAACTACTAAATCCAAAGCTCAGAGGGTGACACCCTGCACCTGCATACATGAAAAACTCCCCAGGTAACTGTGATTTCACAGTGTGTGGTAAACTTATGGAACTGGCAACCTTCTGGAGTTTGGTCACATACGTGTATAAATGGCATCAGGAAGACTTCACATAAGTTGCAGATAGCAAAGGTGTAATAGGTTGTTATTAAGAGAAATTAAGATTTTTAGGGACGCCTGGGTGGCTCAGTCAGTTAAGTGTCCAGCTCTTGACTTCAGCTCAGGTCACGATCTCCTGGTTCATGAGTTTGAGCCCCACATCGGGCTCTGCACTCACAGCACGCAAATCCTGCTTGAGATTCTCTCTCTCCCTCTCTCTTTGTCCCTCCCCCACTCATGTGCCCTGTTTCTCTCTCTCTCACAATGAAAGGATAAACTGAAAAAAATTTTTGAAAAAAAAAAGAGAAATTAAGATTTTAAAATTAAAGGGTCCTGTCACTTTGTGCTCACTGTCATAGAGAAGGAGCAAATCCTCTCTCTTGGTTACATGGATTGGCCATGGCTCTGATGCAGTAAGAAATAACGTCATCATGACATCTCTTAAGACGTGTCTGCATTGGGGCACCTAGGTGGCTCAGTCAGTTAAGCGTCCAGCTCTTGGTTTCAGCTCATGTCATGATCTCATGATTTCGTGAGCTTAAGTGCTTTATTGGGCTCTGTGCTGGCAGGGCTGAGCCTGCTTGGGATTCTCTCTCTCCCTCTCTCTCTGCCCCTCCCCACTCATGCTGTCTCTGTCTCTCTCAAAATAAATAAATAAACTTAAAAAAAAAGTCTCTTCATTCTGAAAAGTGGCTACATATACTCTCATATTTCAGTGTACTTACTTTCTGTAGGTAGTTTACTCTCCCAACAGCACCAATTTTTCTCGTATAATTCATAAAGCCAATATTGCCTTCAGTGGAAGCGTAGAACTCATAAATGGTAATGTCCCCAAATCTCCTGATGAATTCCCTCCACACATCTCCTCGCAAGCCATTTCCCATTGCCATTCTCACTTTATGGACACGATCATTTGGTTTCTGTGGTAGGAGGAGGAGAGACCGAATTGAAACCTCTCTGAAGCCCGTACTTATACACTAGTGATTGCCTTCATGTTTCTACATATTCATGTTGGTTAGGAATTCACCTTTGTGCACATCTTTTCTGTTACTCACACACATAACACCTCCTCCCCGCCAACACATGCAGTTTAAGCCGCCGGCTGGAACTCTGACTTAATAAGCAGAAGAATTGGCTTCTTTCATTTTGATTTTTAAGAGGCAAGGTGAGATAATTTGATAGAACTAAGTAATGTCAACATTTAATTCACATCCAATCTGAAGCTAGAACAGTGTGCTGACTGTTTTCTTGATGGGGCTGGTGAATCTCAGTGAACTGTCAGAAAGGAGGAAAGATCTGTCGAAGACTGACAATCCGAAGCACAATGTTCACGTGGTGAGGAAGAAGAAAACCGGGAACACAGTGCAAGGAGAGAGGAATGGTTTTCCACAGAGTCATTACTGTGGGGGCCTCAGGGGGCTGGAGAGAAGACTCTTGATCATGTCCTCATTTCACAGATAGACCCAGAGGCAGGTATACAATGAAACTGTCCCAGTGGGATTGGGAAAGGGAAGAGAGAGAGGAAGCTGGCTCCCAGTTGCCTCAGGTGGCCTGGGAGGAACGTGCTTTGCTATAAACACAAATCACAAAGGAAAAGTTGTTTTGAGTGTAAGGAACTGAAAGGACAGCTTGTGTCCCCAAGAGGTGGAGTTAGGACCAGGCTGGTTTCTATGCAACCGCAATCATTTATGAGGCCCCTAAAAATATGTCCAAACAAGCCCAGAGTAACTTAAATGATGTTTTATATTAATAAGGCAATTTATGTCCTCTAGGAGATCAGAGTCTGGTGGTAGAGAAAGGTAAATAAGTATAATTTTAACTTGAAAATTCTGTAACTCTATGACCTTTAACAGAAAACAGAATGGAATGGGTAAGAGTGCTTGGTAACCAGGCTTCCCCTCTCACATCAAGTGTTAATTTCTTTGATCGGATTGCAATTTGCTTACAAGAGCAAATGTTCTGAAGAGCATTTCCTACATTATTTCCTAATTTGTGAAATCATTGTGAAGTTAGTTTGGAGTAAGAGTTCCTCTTTGAAAAAGAACTGTTGGAATAGAGAGGCTGGTCGTTCTCTGATAAGGGGGAGGGCCTTGGGTGTAGCAGTTAAAAACCAAACCAAAACAAACCTTGGACTGATTTTCATGTGAGAGGAGGCAGTAGGTCAGGAGAGAAGTATAGATGGATTTCATTTCTGAGTAGTTCCTTGGTCAAAAGGCCTGACCTCCTTCAGAAGTCCTAACCAGAGAGGTGGACAGATCCTGGTCACTGGTAAAAACTGGGCCCTTGTGTGGCCTTTCTGAGGAGGAAATGTGTAGGGACCAGGGGTCTCATGCTAGTAGTAGTTCCTAACCAGGGTGTTCAGGAGAGTTACCTGAGAAGCCTTCTGAACCTGCATGAACCTTAGACATTATGACTGAGTGGAAACCTACTGTCTTCATCAGCTCCCTAGGTCACTGAATCTATAGATCTTTCTCAATTTATGATGACATTACATCCCAATTAAGTCACCATCCATTAAAATATTATAAGTCAAAAATGCACTTAATTCACCTAACCTACCGAACATTATAGCTTAACCTAACATACCTTAAATGTGTTGGGAACACGTACATCAGCCTACGGAGCTGGGCAAAATTGTCTAACACAAAGCCTGTTTTATAATACGGTGTTGACTATCTCATGTAATTGATTGGATACTGTGAGAAACAGAATGGCTGTGTGGGTATCAGTTGTTCACCCTCGTGATCGTGTGGCTGCCTGGGGGCTGAGGCTCACTGCGGCTGCCCAGTGCCACCAGAGAGTATCGTACCATATATTGCTAGACGGGAAAAGATCAAAATTCAAAACTCAATGTATGGCTTCTACGGAGTGCAGATCACTTTCACACCATTGTAAAGCCAAAAAATCATAGGTCAAACCATTCTAAGTTGGGGACCATCTGTATTTCCTTCTATAACCACCAAGTACCTCTAAGCAGGGAGACCCTACGTCTAGTTTGTCGGGGCCAGTCCTGCTTATGCTGTTGTCCTGATGTGCTTATCAATGACATGCTTTCACTCTCAAGTGTCCCCATCTGGATGGTGAATCGCAGGGGCACTCTTCTAGAAGGCACTATTCCCAGTAAGAATTATCAGCTTTTCAGAGACCACCCTCACCCCCCCACAGTGCTATCCCTCATTCCCCCTCTGGGAAGAAAACATCATAAAATATTTGAAGAATACTGACTTTGGCTTAAAAATAACCTCCAGACCTGGGGCTTACCTGCTCCCAGGCCTGTGTGAGAAGCTCCAAACTAGCATTCCAATGTGTAAACCCAAGACCTTACTAATCCATATGCAGCCTGTAATCACCCTCCTAGTTCCTTTCCTAATGGGTGGTGAACATCTGTCTCCCCCGCTTGGACTGTTAACTCCTCTGAGGCCAAATACATCTCTATATCACCTGCACTGTGTTTTTCCTACAGTCCAATAAAAGAAGGAATAACCTCCACCAGGAAGCCCTCAAGTTCCCTGTCTGACAGGGACTGGGACATCAGGACACCGGCAGGGCCTGGGGCACAGGGGAGCTGCAGGTGCCTGTGGTGCATGGGAAGCAGGCCAGCTTCACAGGTGCAGCTGTCACCTGCGGGTGGCAGTTAGCTGGGTTCAGAGTCACAATACCAACAGCTCAGTTTTCATCATGACCTGAAGGATCTTATTACACCAGCAGGGGATTAAGTCTTTAAGCTGGAAGTGTTTGTGCACACGAAATGAAGGGCCCTGGAGTCTTCTGAGATGTCTGGTTCTCATCTAAGTTTTGCTCACCACTGGTTGAGGGTACTGGGTGTGACTCAAGTCTTCCCTTCCCACAGGAGAAGCAGTGTTTCCTTATCACCAAAGTCACTCCTCAAAGGAGCCGTATTTTAGGTCAAGGGTCACTGGCTCATTTTTTCTTTAACAAGGATCAAACCTTCGATTCCACTTCAGAGGTGAAGGGTCACATGCAAACACACCCTGGGGAGTTAAATCTACACCAGGATTTAATGACCGAAAGGTGAGAGGTCAGGGTGCCCAGAGAGGAATGGAAAGCACCAGGTAAAGATAGTAAACTGAAAACATTTATGGAGGGCTTTACTACTACGTGCCAGGTATTTGACCTTTATTGTCTTACTCATGTTTCTACAGAATCATACCGAAATGTGATAGGTAATAACAGTATTTGCCTCAATTATAATCGAGGAAGCAGAGCCTCAAAACGATTAAAATAATTTGCCAGAGATCACACAGGTAACAACACAGTTGCTCCAAGATTCAAATCCAAATCTATGTGACTTAGAGAGAAGTCTTTCCTTTCATTAAAAAAAAAAAAAAAAAAAAAAAAAGTGGGGCACCCACGTGGTTTAACATTCAACATACTGAAAGGCTTTTAAATGGAGAATGTCACCACCCTGCTTACCTGCCTCCATCCTTTGCATCTATTTTACCATCTGGACGCAGACACCTTCCATTTTTGTAGCTGCTTCCTCTTCTCTCCATTTTCTAAGTTAAATGTTTATTCTGCTATCTTTTGATTCATCACTGTTAGACATTATTTATTGATTTTCTATTGTGCTAGAGGAAGATGAAGCTCTCTATCATCCTCTCCAGTTTTTTCAATATCACAATTATTGGTTAAATCAATTTTCAGTGCTCACATTATTTTGCTCATAATACATTACTGATGAACCAAGGAATATGCCGTGATCAAATTCTTGAGTAAATTGTAATTTTTCCTAGAATTAACTGCCTCCTGCCCCATTGCTTCGTGTTCTTAGTTTCGATTCATAGGTCTTTCTTCACCCCCCCAACAGCCTCGAAATACAATGTTCTTTATGGTGAAATCCACCAGATGCTAGAATTTCCTTTTTCAGACCCTTATGCTTCCTTTTAGCCTTCTGCCCCAGTCCGGACTGGTTACCTTCCAGGCCTGGGAATTCCCTTTGTCTCTCTTTCCTGGCTCCTGGCTCCTCAGCTTTCCTCACTCTCCTGTTTGCATGGAACACTTTCCCTAGTAACTTCCTAAAGGAGAGTGTAGAGGAGGTAATTTATTTTGAGACTTTGAAAGTCTGGAAATACTCTTACTGTACACTTGATTGATAATTTTATTGGATATAGAATTCTAGAGAGGCAATACTTTTTACTTAGAATTTTGAAGGCACTGACCTTCCAGCTTCCAGTCTTGCAGCTAACAGTGTTGATGTTGCCAAGTCAAATGTTATTCTTATAGAATCTTTCCTCTCTCTCTCTTTTTTTTTTTTTTTGGTAGTCTTAAGTTTCATCCTGATGTAGTGTTAAAAGTATTAATTCCACTCATTTTATTGGTACCCCCCTGGCTCTTTCAATCTGTCCTACAGTTTCGGGAAATTTTCTTTCCTTTTTAATTTTTTTTTATCTTAAAATGCTGTATCTCTTCAGCATTCTTTTTATGTACAAATAGGCTGACCATTACTGTTTTCATTTCACTTTTTAAAAATATTAAAGTTCTATTCCTTCTTCATTTTTTCATTAAAGGATAGCTAACATATAATGTTTTATTAGTTTCAGGTGTACAACAAAGTGATTTGAGAATTCCATACATTACTCATGGTTCACAATTACTGACTATATTCCCTATGCTATACTTTTTGCCTCCATGGCTTTTTATAGTTTGAATCTCTTACTCCCCTTCATCTATTTCACTTATACCCTTGTCCCTCTCCCTTCGGACAACCACCAGCTTGGTCTCTGTATTTATGATTCTGTTTTCTGCTTTTTTGTTCATTTAGCTTTTTAGATTCTACATGAGTGGAATCACATGGTATTTGTCTTCCTCTGTCTGACTTATTTCACTTAGCATTATACTCTCTAGGTCCATCCACGTTGCTGCAAATGGCAAGATCTCATTCTTTTTTATAGCTTAGTAATATATATGTATATATATATTATATTATATATGTATATATATATCTATATATATATATATACATATCTCATCTTCTTCATCCCTTTATGAAGTTCTCTTGTATTGCTTCTTTGATAATATCCTCCTCTCCATTTTCCCCATTTTATTTTCCTGATTTTCTATTAATTAGATGTTGGACCTCTTGGATTGATCTTCTATTTTCTTATCGTGCCTCCTCTCACATCCAACACTTTATCTTTTCTCCAACTTCAAGGTTTCTCAAGTTTATCTTCCAAACTTTCTATGAATTAAATAATTTAAATCATATTTTTATTTTCAGGAGGTTTTATTAGTTTTTTTTGTAGCATACTATTCTTGTTTCATGGATAGAATATCTCTTCTAACAGCTCTGAGGATATTAATTATAGGTTTTTGGAAGTTTTCTCCAACTCTTTGAGTTGATGCTGTTTCTTCTATTCTTTTGGTGATACTTCATCCTGGAGGCTTTCCTCGGGTGTCTGCTGATCCTTGACGTCTGTTCATGTTCAGAAGTAAGGCAAATAAAAGATGTTTGAGCAGCTTTGTGTGCAGAGGCAGTGACTATTGCTAAGCGGGCTTCATGGTCCTGTGACAGGGTAGTTCGACCTGAGGATCAGACTTCTCTGTCTCTTGCTTATAGGCATAAATTAGCTACGGAGTTCTAGAAGCTGTGCAGGGAAAGGGAGCTGGCGGTCTCTCTGGTTAATAAGTAGATATTTACTCAGTCTCTATCTTCAGTGCCTCATCCCTGCTGTCTTCCACTGCCCTCATTCCCTCATCCCTGCTGTCCTTAAGGTTCACAGCTCTTCAAGGTCTTCTCAAGAGAATAAACTTCCTGTCTCCTAAAGGGGTGTGAGAGGGGAGCAGAGGTCCAGCTACTTCTTACACAAATTTTCCAAAATCCTCCTATTTTCAAGCCTGAAACCTGATCCTATCTCTAGTTGTATTTGGTGCCTCTGATTTCTCAGGTTTCAGGAAGTCAATTGGCTTCCTTCTTGTTGGTACTGACCTATTGTTAGGTTTCACCTTTCTTAGTATTGTGATTTCAGTGACCTTCATCTTTCAGCTCTCTGTTCTATGTAGTTTCCTGTTGCAATGCCTCTTAGTTTCTAAGAAGTGCAGTTTATATGTCTTTTCCTTGGTCTCCTTGTTTTTGGAAGATTTTCAAGAGGTGAGAAGGCAGAAGGCATTCACCATCTTAAAAAAACAAACTCCTGAGTCCATGATCTTGACAACTAACTTGCTATACTTCAGCCCAGCTCCCTCAGGAGAAAAGAAAGCAGCCACTGGACAGGAATCAAAGGAGGAGCCTCAATTTCTCTGCTTTACCAAAGAGGGCTTTCTCCCTCCAGCATATCTTCCCACTTGTGAAGCCAAAGGGACTGTCTAAAAACACCCTCTCTCCCCATCACTCTTCCATCGAAGGCCCTTTAGTGGTGCTTTGTCATTCACAAGTAAGTCTCACAAAGCAAAGCCCTTGTCACCTGGCCCAGCCAACCAGCCTCGCCTCCCACTACACTGCTTTCAGCTCCCAATATGCCAGACCCTTCCTTCCACTCTGCGTACACTGCTCTGGGTAACCAGAAGCCCTTCTTTAGAAGTGCATGGTTGGAAACCATCTCTGCACCCTTCCAAATTCACCTTCTGGGTAAACTTCTCTGATCCTGCTCTCTTTCCCTCATTTGTTTTTCTGCTTTCTTTCCCTTCCCCCACCCCCTGCCCCTGGCCTGGCCCTGACAGGTCAAACTGGTCGCTCTTCCCTCTGTGCTGCTAAATACCCCTCCATTCTGTTTTCTGTCAGAATGGAGGTGATGCAGGGACAGAGATTTTAGGCTGGGAAAGGACCACAGGGGCTACCTAATTTTGGAAGGAAGGCAGATGATGCTAGGGATTTAACAGTAGGGAAGTAAGTTAGTTGAGTCTATTCAGTGGACTCAGGGTCCTGGTCTGTCTTCTTTCCCCTTCCAAATTTGACAACTTCTATGTGTGGCCCCTGGAACTCTTTTCTGGTTCCATATTCCCTCTCCCCTCTGCTCCTCCCACCCTGGCCACATGCCTAGCAAGCAATACAAAACCTCATTTACACCCATCCTACAGCTTCTACCATCCTACTGGAGTAATATTGAGCTTTAGCAGTATCTTGTTCCACCACATATTTTTCCCCTAAATTACATTGTTTTTTTAAACAACTACACAAACAAAATGGGACATGACAGCTGCACACTGCAGAAAATGAACCAGAGTGGACTTTCATTGTAAACAGGTATGCTGGATGCCAAGTGCCAAATACAACAATGGAAGACAGGTAACATGGTGCAATAATTTTCTACAATCGATAACACCATAAATTCACTAGTCAACAGCTTTGCGAGCCAACTCCCACTCAACCCTACATGAAAGTGATTGACTAGTTTGGATGTCTTCTCTTCTTTCTTCTTTCGTGTCTCTGGGGAAGAATTTTCACTGATTCCTTTGATGATATGTGTGGAGCACCTACTATGAGCTGCACATTCTTTGGTACTGAAGGTAATGATAATAATGGCTACTATTAGTTGATTATTTACTAAGAGCCAGGTACTTTGTACATGCTTTCCGTATACATCATCTCATTTTTGTCTTCACAGCCCCCTATGAAGTAAGTACTATCATTTACCCTGCTGGATGATGGGGAAATGAGAGTTGAACTATCCTACTCAAACAGTAGAATCGGGTTGCAGACTGCCAGTTGCAGAGTCCTGCCTCTTGAGAACTACATTATTGCCTCAGGCTAATGGCTGCCAGTATTTCTCCCTGGTCCTCTGCTCTATCCGAGGAGCTACTGAATATGATTAAGACAAGGGACAAGCCTCCACCACTCCAACGTTGTCTCAGATTCTCCTGATGAGAAATGCTTTGTCTGTGGAGGGATGTCATTTGTTTTATCTGCTCAGCTAAGGCAGGAATTGCCTCCCTGATATCCACTGCTTGGGGGGCCTGGTGGTGTTAGCCCTTCCTGTGACAGCCTATTCTAGGCAGCTCTAAGAGCGAGAAACTTTCTGATTATGTTGATCCAGAGCCTTCCACCAAGTATTCTAGTTTTTATCCACGTTGTTTGAGAAGTCCTTTTGACATAGTCTTTCTTTAAGCTCCCTTTAAAGCCCTAGAATTTGGGTTTTCTATTGTGATCTATTTCTTAAAAAATATGGTTAAATACAATTTCCTATCTTACCCATTTAACCAAAAATATGGTTAAATACAATTTCCTATCTTACCCATTTTAAAATGTACAGTTCAGTGGTACTAAATTCATTCATTATGTTGTGCAACCATCACCACGATTCATTTCCAGAACTCTTTCATCTTGTAAAACTGAAACGCCATACTCATTAAACAATAACTCCCTATTCTCCCCTGCTCCTAGTCCCTGGCAATCCACCATTCTACTTTTTGCCTCTATGATTTTGATTACTCTAAGTACCTTATATATGTTGAATCATACGGTATTTGCCTTTTTGTGATAGGCTGTTTCACTTAATATAATGTCCTCAAGGTACATCCATGTTGTAGCATACTGCAGAATCTCCTTCCTTTTTAAGGCTGAATAATATTCCATTGTATGTACATACCATATTTGGTTTGTCCAAATTTGGCTTGGACCTTTGGGTTACTTCCACATTTTAGTTATTATGAGTAATACTGTTATGAACATGAACATACAAATAATTCTTTGAGACCTTGCTTTCAATTCTTTTGGGTATAGGACCCAGAAATGGAATTGATGGATCATATAGTAATTTTATTTTGAATGTCTTGAGGAATTGCCATGCTGTTTTCACAGGGGCTGCACCAGTTACATCCCACCAATAGGATTCTAATTTCTCCACACCCTCATCAATGCTGGTTGTTCGCTGCTATTTATTTATGTTTTTATAGTAGCCATCATAATGAGAATGAAGTGGAATTTTACTGTAGTTTTGATTTGCATTTCCCTAATAATTAGTGATGTGGAGCATTTTTTTCATATGCTTATTGGCCATTGTACGTCTTCTTTGGAGAGATGTCTATTCAAGTCCTTTGTCTATATTTGAATCAGGTTCTTTATTTGTTATTGAGGTCTAGGAGTTCTCTATATATTCTAAATATTAATATCTCATAAGATATGTTATTTGCAAATATTTTCTCCCATTCTGGTTGCTGCACTTTTACTCTGTTGATAGTGTCTTCTGAGGCAGAATTTTGAAACTTTTATGAAGTCCACTTTGTCTATTTTTTCTTTTGATGCCTATGGCTTTGGTGTCACATTCAAGAAATCAGTGACAAATCCAATGTCATAAAGTTTTATTTCGTGTCTTCTTCCAACAGTTTTATTGTTTTAAGTCTTAAATTTAGGTCTTTTTTTTCCATTTTGAGGTAATTTTTGTATACGGTATTAGGTAAGAGTCCAACTTCATTCTTTTGCATGTGGATATTCAGTTTTCCCAGTGCTATTTATTGAAAAGATTGGCTGTCCTTTCCCCAGTAAATGGTCTTGGCACCCTTGTCAAAAATCATTTGACAACACATATGAGGGCTTATTTCTGGGCTCTTGATTCTATTCCATCAGTTTATATGTCTGTCTTTATGTTGGTACCATATTGTTTTGATTATTATAGGCTTGTAGAAAGTTTTGAAATTAGGAAGTGTAAATTCCCGAGTTTTGTTCTCTTTGAGGTTGTTTTGGCCATTTGGGGTCCCTATGACTTTTAGGATAAGTTTGTTCTGTTTTTGCAAAAAGTGTCATTGAGATTTTGATAGGAATTGCATTGAATCTATAGGTCACTTTGGGTAGCTGCAACATTATAACAATACTAAATCTTCCAATCTGTGAATATGGGGTGTGTTTTCATTTATTTATGTTTTCTTTAATTTCTTTCATCCATGTTTTCTAGTTTTCATTATATGTGTCTTTTACTTCCTTGGTTAAGTTAATCCCTAAGTATCTTATGTCATTGTTTTTTAATGTTATTGTTTTTTGTAATTGTCTTTTCAGATTTTTCATTGTTAGTGTATAGAAATACAACTGATTATTGTGTATTGACTTTGTACCCTGCTACTTTGCCAAATTCATTTATTAGTAAAAACAGTTTTTTGTCTTAAGGATTTTCTATATATAAGCTCCTATCATTTTTAAAAAGCCTTTAACTGAAAGTTTTTTTGAGGTAACTTTGATCATTCCTTACAATTCTTGTAAGTATTTTTTAAAAAAACCAGAAATCAGGGGTAGGGGAGAAGCATGAGCAAACAGAAACTCCATATCCACTTCTAGATTTGATATATTCCATGAATTATACAACAAATCAACATATATTTTGAGGATATAAAACCCAAATCACATTTTTTTTTCAGCATCTGAGACAACACTATAAGGAGGGACAAAGGTGGAAGTGTTTATACGTGTGAGTGTGTGTAAGCCTGAAAGAGCTACACAAACATGTTTATTTTCTTCAAGTCGACACACCCTCCCCCAGGAGACTTCTAACTGACAAAGGGGTGCCTTTGAGGCCGAGAAGAAAAGCCAAACAGAAGGGCTCCATACGGATTTCTGAGTTTTAATAGAGAGGCATGCAATCTTGAAGGCCAGATGGGATACTAATGTGAAAAAAATTCAATAATGACATCAACAGAAATTGCTGTGGGAAAGGTCCTAATCCAGCTCATAGCTAATTATGACGCTCATGAAGCTGTCGAATCTGCTGCCCAAATCAGAATAATATGTGCTAAGCCTAAACATTTCAGGGGGAACATATTACCTCTCTTAAGTTAATCATACACCTTTCAGGGGCCAGAATTTAGAGGTTCATTCAACAGAGTTTGTTGATGCCCAGAACGTGCCGGATGCACATCTCAGTGCTGGAGATCTGGCAGTGAACAAAGTCCCTGGTGCATGGAATGTTCATTTAACTGGGGGAGATAGACAATTGTCATATAAACCTGTACTATGTCAGGAGGGACAGTACCCACCCATGAGAGGGATGGTAAGGGATGAGGTGATATGTTTGTTAATTAGTAGGAGGGGCCTCTATGATGAGCTGATCTGTGGGCAAAGACTGAATGAAGTGAGGAGAGGAAGAACCGGGGCAGGAGCATCCTAGATTCCTTTCCAAGTCACACAGTAGCTGTTATACAAGTTGAACATAACAGGTGCTTCTAAATAGCCATTTATCAACTTAGTGATCCCCTGAGTTTGCTGTCTTACAATGATTGAAAGGACTAAAAGAAGCAGAATCTGCTGAGTTTACTGCATTGTCTGGTCTAATGGTTCTCAACTGGAGTTGATTTTGCCTGCCAGGGGACGTCTGGCAATGTCTGAAGACATTTTGATTATCACAGCCTGGGGGGAGGGAGAAGGTACTATGGCCATGTCCTGTGTAAACGCCAAAGGTGCTACTAAACATCTATAGTGCACTGAATAACTCCATACAGCAAATAATGAATGGGCCCCAAATATCAGCAGTGTCGCCACTGAGAAACCTTGATTTGGCCCCCGGAAAGGCTGCCAGACCTCTGATGAGAGTGGAGGGACCAGGAAGGAGAAGTTCTTTCGAACAGCCCCATCAAGACATCTGGACCTCTGCAAACAGAGTAGATCCAAGGCCTCTGGAGTAACTTTGGGCGTCTGCTCCCAGCTTGTTGACAGACTTAGTCAAATGGTTTCAAAGCCACAAGGGGATTTTTTAATCAACATTAAGTAAAAATTTCCTGTGTGTCTTGTGGTATAAGACAAGTAAGGATGCAAGATGTGGTCCCTGCCATCAAAGTCTTTATAGCTTAGGGAGAAAAAAAGGTATGAAGACAAACACTTACAATGTGACAAGGGCCACAAAGGGGTAAAAATCAAATGATGTAAGGGAAGGGAGTGATGACTTTTGTCGGAGTGACCAAACAGGTTTAACATAGGAGGTATCATTTGAACTGGGCTTTGACAGTGAGAAGGCTTTAAACAAATAGGGAAGTGGAGGATATGTTAGACAGAGGGCGAGATGTGAAAACAGGTAAAAAGGTAGGGAATAATAATATTAATAGCAACTGCCACCTAGTAAATCCTCTCTATATGATAGGTGTGGTGCCAAGCACTTTATCATGACACACAATTGTAGTCTACACTGAAAACTGATAGATGTGTGAGAAGCAGCCGAAACCTAGCATGACCAAAGTTACTTGAATTTCTATCTTATTCATTTCAAAGTGAATGAAGCAAAATGAATGAAGCGTTACCTGGGGTGAGTTGCATAAATACCGAAGAAGTTCACCAATATACTGAATGACAGTGACATTATATTTTCTGCAGTCATCCCAAAACTGGCTGGCTGAAAATTTGTTCCGCAAAACAAGAGTAGCACCTACAGAGAAGTGTATATAAAGTGTTAATAAAGAGATGCTACAAAAAACTCCCTGGTTATATTTGTCATTTTTGAAAGGTAGAACTTTAAATGTGAATTATATTCACAAACAAGTTTTGAGTATCAATTAGATTCAATACAAAAATGAGTAAGACATGGTTTAGGATAAAACCAGGCTTTAACCAGGATAAAAACAGAGGCTTTCAATCTAGTGAGGGAAAAGACACATACCAACATCTTTCTAATAAAAATCAGTGTGCAATAAATAAGAGTTTCAAATGAATCTCTAAGGGAATGTGAACATGAGTGTGTGTGTGTGTGTGTGTGTGTGTGTGTGTGTGTGTGTATTAATTCTGGTTGGGGGCAAGGGCTGAGAAAGGCATATTTTGGAAGAGGTAGATCTGAATTGTGTCTTGAGCAATGAATATGAATAAAGGTAAGAGAATTCCAGGCAGAGGAAACAGTATGAAACAAAAAGATAGGACAGTCCAGAAGGCGTTGGAAGATAGCCAAGACTCAGTTGGCCTGTAACTGGAGTGGTGAACAGGGGGTGGCTCATGGGAGATGAGCCTAGAGAAGCAGCCAGGGGTGCCATCATGGAGAACTTGGAAGTGCCAGGTAGAGGAGTCAGACTTAACTTTGCAGTCAATGGAGAGCCAAGGTCTTGAACAAGCAGGAAATCTATTCTTTGATGGGTGAGGTAGACATAATAATGGTTCCCAAAGATGTCCATGTTCTAATCCATACAACCTGTGAACATTCTACCTTACATGGCAAAAAGAACTGTGTAGATGTGATTAAGTTAAGGATTCTGAGATGGGAAGATCATCCTGGATAACCTGGGTGGGCCCAAGGTAATCATAAATGGCCTTCTAACAGGAAGGCAGGCAGGTCAAGGGCAGAAGGGGATGGATGCAGAAACAAAAGGCTGGAGGAATGTGTTGTGAAGACAGCAAAAGTGGCCACAAGCCAAAGAATGCAGGCAGCTTCTAGAAGCTGGAAAAAGCAAGCAAATGGACTCTCTCTTTCCTAGAACTTCCAGAAGGGATACAGCTCTGCAGACACCTGGATTATAGGACTTCTGACTTTCAAAACAGAGAAAAAAATTATGTTGTTTTCAAGCCACTAAGTTTGTGGTAATTTGTTATAATAGCAATAGGGAAAGATGGGTAAAAAAATATATATCAATGTGAAACTATATCATATTACAATGGGTAAAAATAATATATATCACACCCAACCAAATTATAGTCATAAGATGTAGTAAAGTGAAATAAAAACATCTCAGAAATACTTTTTCATGCTCTTAGTTTAGCTTTACTCCTAAATATACAAGAGTGTGATGTTTTAGAAGAGGAAAAGATTTTTTAAGTATGATTTTTTCTTCCTTAAAATGTATCTTTGGTGCTTAAGCAAATATGTGAGCAGTGAATTAGTCCCTTTGGGAGCCTCAGAGTTCCCCAGTTGTTGAAGAGCCCAGCTATATGATCAGGCCCAGTCAGTTGTTCCTGGCTGATGTGAAGGCTGGTACTGAGGCTGGGGTAAGTATTTTACAGCTGATCAATAAGTTGATGAGGGAAAAAGAGAGGCTTGGGCCATCATGCATACATTTATATATGTATGTGGATATATGTTATTATATATACATATATGAGTATTTAAAAGGAAATGCCGCACGGGGGAAAAATTAAGTTTTTTTTTTACTTAGAGAGTTAGAGATGGCTTTCTGGAAGAGGTGGACATTGGACTGAGTCTTAATGTATACAAGTGGCATAAAGCCTACTGAAAGGAAAAAAATGGCAACTCTAATTTGAATGGCAACATTTCAGAAAGAAAGAGAAGAGATGGAAAGCAAGGTATTCTGACCAGAGCTGAGGAGTTGTGTGAGGGGGGAAGAACGAAGTAGGATGGGGACGGCTAAGGGAGAAGTTTACATCAGATGCAGATGGAGATCCACATGCAGATTTCGGAAGACATAAATGACAGAGGGGAATTATTTACAGAACTTAAGAATCAAGTGTCTTAACTTGGATAAAAATGTTTTAAAGAAGTTTCCTCCTTGATATCCTGAACATATGTGGCATTATTTATCAGACTAGCAGGCACGAGGAAATAGAAATGATTCTAGATACTTGCTGGTGATACGTGAGCCAAATAGCTTTGCTGTTAACATTGAATTAAACGCTGTCCCTGGCAGACAGGAAAGTAGGCAAATTTTGTATTACTTTCCCTGTTGAGCACATATGAATGTGTACTGGACTCCAGTGCCTTGTTGAGAGAAAAGTCTTACCAGTCACGATACATCCATGGAGGCCGACCATAAGCGCAGCACTGTGGTACAAGGGCAGGGTGGTATAGATGACATCATCTTTCCTAACTCTGCTTGCAGTGGCAAAGCTAGCTCCATACCACAGGCGATAGTGATTGATCTTGGCAGCTTTCGGGAGACCTTTGCAAAGATACAAGAGAAGGCATGAGTGAGTCAGGATGGAATCATTCACAGACCAGTGGTCTGGAAGAGAGATCTGGCTTAGAAGAATCCATCATCCAGTGGTTAGAGAATGCAGAGGAGAGGGCCATGACTGGTTACATCAAGAGCCAGCAAATTTCTTCTGTAAAAGACCAGATAGTCAATGTTTTAGGCTTTGCAGGGTCATACAACCTCTGTTAAAACTACTCATCTCTACTATTATAGCCAATAGCAGCCAACCACAGAAAGGAATGAATGTGGTTGTGTTCTGATAAAGCTCTATTTACAAAATCAGGTTGGGAGGGGCTGTATTTGGCACACAGACCATAGCTTATTGACACCTGAGTTAGGTGTAATTAGAAGAAAAAGGCATGAATGTCTATCAAATTTTTGTTTTGTGCCTACCACCTTGTAAGGTATTTTCAAATTTCGTTTAGTTCTCATAATTAACAAGGTAAGTAAAATTATATTCTTTAATCCACAGATGAGAAGGCTGAGATTCAGAGACATTAAATAGCTTATTCCATTCCCATCACTTTCCTTCATAATCACTTTTATGCATTCTTTAAGTATTGTTCTAGAATTTCTTTATATAAATATAAGCAAATATGAAGAGTTGCTTATTTGTTCTTGTCCTTTCTCCACCCAGGGACACCCAGGTGGGTCAGTCAGCTAAATGTCCAACTCTTGATTTTGGCTCAGGTCTTGATCTCACAGTTTGTAAGTTTGAGCCCCGCCTCTGGCTCTGCGCTGACAGCACAGAGCTTGCTTGGGATTCTCTCTTTCCTGGGGTGCCTGGGTGGCTCAGTCTGTTGAGTGTCCGACCTCAGCTCAGGTCACGATTTAGCGGTCTGTGAGTTTGAGCCCCGTATCGGGCTCTGGGCTGATGGCTCAGAGCCTGGAGCCTGCTTCCGATTCTGTGTCTCCCTCTCTCTTTGTGCCTCCCCCGTTCATGCTCTGTCTCTCTCTGTCTCAAAAATAAATAAATGTTAAAAAAATTAAAAAAAAAAAGAAAATTATTAAAAAAAAAAAAAAGGAATTCTCTTTTTCCTTCCCCCTCTGACTCTCCCTACTTTCTCTGTCTCTCTCAAAGTAAATAACCTTAAAAAATTCACACCTTTCTGCACTTTCTCCCCCTTCTACTTAGCAATGTATGGTAGAAAACTGTCCACATTTATACAAAGAAATTTCCCTTATTTATTTATTCATTCATTTATTCTTCCCCTCTCTCCCTCCCTCCCTCTCTCTCAGTTGCATCAAGTCCTTTGTATGTTGCATTATAATTTATTTAACTATTTGGCTATTTCAAATGATGCTGTAGTGAATAGCCTGGTCCACATGGTAGTTTGCAGTATGAATGATGCTGTATTTGTAGGATAAACTTGCTGAAGTGAGATTGCAGGGTCAAAAGATAAACATCTTTTGTCATTTTGATAGGTATTGCCACATTGAGAGTTATGGGGGCTGTCCCCATTCACTCTCCCACCAGCAATATCTGGGTGTACCTGTTCCTCATAGCCCTGCCTAGGTATGCTCTCAAATGTTGGAATTTTTGCCAGTCTGAAAGGTGAAAAATGGTATCTCAGTGTAGTTTCGGTATATTTGCAATTTCTTACATGTAATTTATGTCACTTTTTTGGTAAGACTGTATTAAAAGGATATATTTATATTGTACCCAGGGAAGGGTGCCTGGGTGGTTCAGTCAGTTAAGTGTCCGACTTCCACTCACAGTTCGTGAGTTCAAGCCCCATGACGGGCTCTGTGCTGACAGCTCAGAGCCTGGAACCTACTTCGGATTTTGTGTCTCCCTCTCTCTCTGCCCCTCCCCCGCTCACAGTCTGCCTGTCTCTCTCAAAAGTGAATAAACATTAAAAAAAATTATGTTGCTTCCCAGGGGAAGTCAGTTTAGTGGGGGGAGGGCACAAAGCCATTACTAAGGAGCTGGGGCTAGAGGTTAAGACCTGAGTGGGTAAATGGACGTTGTGAACAGGAAGATAGTTCTCTGCAGACTCAGACCCTTCCATATTTGATGGTGCCTTTGATCGGTATTGCCTAAGAAACAGCCATTCATTATAAGGCAAAGCAGTATGTCCAGCACACTACCATAATTGTAAACACAATTCAAAATTCATTTTCTTTGACAGAGGGCCAGTGGCATTGTGTCAGTATCAATGCCCCATTCTACACTAATACGAAGACATAGAAGAAGGCATCAATAAATCAACTGTATCCATGGAAAAGAATTGTCTGGATAGTAAAAGCTCTATAGTATATTTTTATTTAATTTAATTTAATTTAATTTATTTATTTATTTATTTATTTATTTTCAACGTTTATTTATTTTTGGGACAGAGAGAGACAGAGCATGAACGGGGGAGGGGCAGAGAGAGAGGGAGACACAGAATCGGAAACAGGCTCCAGGCTCTGAGCCATCAGCCCAGAGCCTGACGCGGGGCTCGAACTCACCGACCGCGAGATCGTGACCTGGCTGAAGTCCGACGCTTAACCGACTGCGCCACCCAGGCGCCCCATTTTTTTATTTTTATTTCTTTTATTTTTATTTTTTTTTCAACGTTTATTTATTTTTGGGACAGAGAGAGACAGAGCATGAACGGGGTATAGTAAAATTTTAAAAATGAAATACATAGCCTTTGCTGCTTTGAAGTACTTTCAAAAATTTCCTAATTTAAGATTTTGTGTTAGTGAAGAAATACGAATGTTTGGTGGGTATTATGTAATTTTGTGCTAAGGACTGTGAGGAACTTTGTTCTCCAACTGATTAAATGAGTTCTTTTATGTAATCTTTACGAGAGTAACTTAGCAAATATTTTACTCAGAGATAAGGAGAGAAGTAAATACACATCAAACCATTTATCTTCCAATTAAATATAAATTCTGAATTGCGGGATTAAATTAAGGAGTGTCCATTCTCTTTTCCTGTAAAAAAATTTTTTAAACGTTTATTTATTATTGAGAGACAGAGAGAGACAAAGCACAAGCATGGGAGGGGCAGAGAGAGGGGGAGACACAGAATCTGAAGCAGGCTGCAGCCTCTGAGCTGTCAGCACAGAGCCCAACGCAGGGCTTGAATTTACCAACCATGAGATCATGACCTGAGCCGAAGTCGGAGCCTTAACCGACTGAGCCACCCAGGTGCCCCTCCATTCTCTTTTTCTCCCTAACATGGATTTTATATCTGACTGCTAAAACCTGCAGATCTACTAAATGGGTTTTATATTTGACTGCTAAAATCTGCAGACCAACCTGCAGGTCTAATGTCTGGCATTAAGACAAGAACTACTTGTCCGTAACCACGGACTCCATTTTTCTCAATCATTTCCCAAAGGTTACAATTAAATTTTACCATTCTATTAAGAAATGAGGGTAGAAGTCTCATATATTGAGGTACTATCTGTACATAGGGGAAGCATTTGGTTAACTATGTCATTCCACCATTCTGTTGGCATGCTAGGATATAACTGCCGGCAGATGGAAAAAGGATGGACATGCTTTGGGCATTGGTTTTAATATGCCATTCCCAATCTCCCTTCTTCATTTACTTAAAGAAAACACTAAGTGAAAGTGATTGTATGAAGGGAAGTTGACATTCAGGTCTGAAAACTGGGAGAGCAGATGGGTGCCAAGGGCCTGTTAAGGTGAAGGAGGGAGTGTTTATAGGCTGGTGTTGAGATAAAAGGCTCAAAGGAAACCTTAGCTTTACCTATAATCAGTTAGAGTGTTCTACAAGGAAACTCATGTGTGCGTTACCTTAAGTTAAAATTTTAGGGGCGCCTGGGTGGCTCAGTCGGTTGGGTGTCCGACTTCGGCTCAGGTCACGATCTCACAGTCCGTGAGTTAGAGCCCCGCGTCGGGCTCTGGGCTGATGGCCCAGAGCCTGGAGCGTGCTTCCAATTCTGTGTCTCCCTCTCTCTCTGCCCCTCCCCCATTCATGCTCTGTCTCTCTCTGTCTCAAAAATAAATAAACGTTAAAAAAAATTAAAAAAAAAATAAAATTTTAATCAAAAGAGAGAAGATTCACATATTCAGTTTTCCAATATTAGTAATAATGGTCAGCATGCTGGTACTGGCTTCCTGTCCTCCTTCTAACTATATCCCTCAGGCCTCATATTATTAACATTTTCATAATGTTTTCCCTGGCCTATATTAGGCAGACACCACATATCTGTTAAATGGAAGAACTGGGCAGTATTGTGGCAGAGAGGTCAGATTTATGAGCTGTGGAGTCAGCCTACCAAGGTGAATCTTGACACTTCTACCTGTCTTGAGAAGTTCTTACCCTCAGTTTCTGGATTGGTAAAATGGGAATAAGATTGGTATCTGTCTTAAGGATGGTAGGAGAATTGTATGAACATAGACCATAAAGCTCATAGGAGAGTGGATAGTGCATTCTATCTTTAATAGTGCATGTTCTATATAGCAATGTTCCAATAACACTGTTAATTGGCAGTGTTTTCTCTTAGTGGCTCATAAAGTTATGGTGCAGCTTACAGTTGAAGATATCCTAGACTGGATGAAATACACTATTTTAGGCCCTGGGCTACAGCCATCCTATACCCACAGCACCAAGTCAGTGTTGCATGGGAAGATAGCGGTAAAAACATTTATGTAAAATACAACCCCATTATTGTCCTAATGTCTTCTTTGGAGTCCCATTAATAATTGGTTATACATTATGTGTGGACTTGGAATATAATATAATAAAAATCCAACAATCATTTAAAACTTCCAAAAACATATTCAGTGCCAAATTTCATCCATCCTCACAATTATTTTTGTATTTCTTGCTTAACCTATTTATCTGTTCTACATACCAACTAGGGGGAAATATGTGTAGCCTGGGCAAACCCAAATAGGATTATATGCTATGAAATAAGATCAGTTCCCACAGGTGAAAGAGCTAAATCCTCTAAGTATTAGTTATTGGGTAAGTTTTGCCAAAGGAAAAGACCATTTGAAAACCTAACCCAACCTTTAACTCCTTCAGGATAGGTCCATTTCTTTGAGAATCCTCTCTTTATTTTTACCTGTGGTTCCAGAAGTATAAATGTATAAGGCAGGACTGGAAAAAGTGACTTCAGACCTCCACGACTCTGGAATAGGTTCTGTTGACACTTCATCCACTTTGTCCAGTAAAGATTCAACCCCATCCATGTTAGAAGTTCTGCTCACATAATAGATGGACACATTATCTTTTTTCAGGCTTGGTAGCACTTCTTCCACAGCTTCTTGTAGTTCTTAATAAGGAAAAAAAAATCCAAACACATTAAATTAGTCCACTTTAAAAAGTTCTATTAGTATAACAAGCCTCACAGTAATTATGTTTTTGGCATAATTTTTGCTGAACTGTGTAGACATGACAAGTGGAGCTTATAGTCACGTGATATTAAACATGGAATTTGCTACATGTGAAAAATATCACAAGATTTCAAAGTTTGAGGGAAGGCTAGGTTTTAATGGTTTCATAAGCGGCAGATGGTTGAAATCTGTACAAATGGACACGTGGTCTATATAAAAACCAAGATATATAAGCATATAACTTATAAGCATGTCTGGTATACATCTCAAAATACTCCAGAAATGAATTTGGTTATTCCTAATATATGTGTCCCTTAGTGATGAAAAAGAAAAAAAGAAAATTTTAAGGTAGGAGACGAGGAATGAAAACAAGGCAGCCATGCTAACTAAGATGATAGAAGTGAACTTTATATAACATATATGTGTGTGTATATATATATATGTATACACACACACACACACACACATATATATTAATGTTTATTTTTGAGAGAGAGAGAGACAGAGCACAAGTGGGGGAGGGGCAGAGAAAGAGGGAGACACAGAATCTGAAGCAGGCTCCAGGCTCTGAGCTGTCTGCACAGAGCCTGATGCAGGGCTTGAACCCATGAACTGCGAGATCGTGACCTGAGTCGAAGTCAGATGCTTAACTGACTGAGCCACCCAGGTGCCCCAACATATATATATATATATATATATATATATATATATATATATATATATATTTAACATATCAGTAACAAATAGTTCCCCAAGGAAGGTTCAGCTTATCTGAGAAATAACCTCCAAATTTCATAAGCACATTTTCTGGTATGAGAAGAAAACAGGACTGATTAGCATGTTTTTCAAACCATAGGGCACAGTACAATAGTGGGTTTTTAAAATCATTTGAAGTGACCAGCATTAAAAAAAATTAAAATAGAAGGAAATATAAATTTTCAGAGTGTATCACACAGAGTAAGAGGGAAGTATCAGTTTTTTAAAGATGTGTTTCAGTTATGTGGGTGTCTGGGTACTGGGCCACAGACAAATATATTTTTTACTATAGGTCAATGCCAAAAAAACCTTCATGTTTGCTACTTGATTTATGTGCCCTTAAATCACAAGATGAGATGACCTTTAAGCTTACTTATCTTGAATTTGTGATAGCTGAGGTGAATATACTTAATAGGAAGGTGACCCAATACTGGAAGGAATTACCTTGGGTAGGCTATACCTAATGCATCCTATATACTTTGTTTTTCAGATGTTTATATATGATGTCTCCATCAAAACAAAAAATATCATCTGGACAGATGCATTAAAAAAAATTTCAAAACATTTTAACCAGAGGACTCATGCACATGGTAAAAATCAATCAAAGAGTACAAAAGAGTCTATAATAAAGATCAACAGTCCCTTACCCCATCCCTCTTAAAAACTAAACCTGCTGCCTAGAGGCACAATCCCTTTTCATTTTTTTTAAACCTAGGTCTTGTAACAGTCACTTGTCTGTCACCAAACAATGTGCTTTTCCTGCTACCTTGGGACCTATCAATTTTGATCCCCACCCTTGTTTTACCCTTGTCCACTCCCAACAGTTACTATCTCCACTTTATGTTGTCTAGCTTAATAGTATGTACATCTATTCTGAGGCTATAATTCCATCTTCCCAGCTTTGTTTATGGGTTGGTTCTAGAAGCTGAACACCAATAATCAGGATCAACAAGATTATAACTATGTAAATATTATTCACTGCAGAAGTAACACACTATAATCATACTTCGTGAGTTTTCTCCTGGAGTTTCTATTGGCTATCATTCTTTTATTATTATTTATTATTATTTATTTTTATTTTTAGAAAGAGAAAGTGTGTGCACGTGAGCGCTCAAGTTGGACAGTGGCAGAGAGAGAAAGAGAGAATCTCAAGCAGGTTGCACACTAGCACAGAGCCCGATGCATGCTCAATCTTAGGACCATGAGATCATGACTTGAGCCGAAATCAAGAGTCAGATGCTCAACTGACTAAGCCACCCAGGCACCCGTGGCCACCATTCTTCAATAAACTATTTGCCTCAAATATTTTTTTAACCTCCATCAGATCAGCTTCTCCCTCTTTTGGCCCCTTGAACTTCCGTTCTCCTTTTCTACTCTTTTAACAGGTTCCTTCAGCACTTCAAAATATTAACCAAAAATATGACTGTTATAAAAACACCCCATTCCTTGCCACTGCCTTGGTCCAGATCCTCATTATTTCCTACTTTAATCATCCCATTAGCCTTCTGATCAATCTCCTTATCTCTAATCTTTCCTTGCTTCCAACTGATCAGCTACACTATGGCTTCTTGTTACTGCCCTGTTCAGAATCTTTCAATGGCTGCTCATCCTTTGTGGTGAGTCCACTCTCCTTATGCAACATGTGAGGTCCCGAGCTCATTCACAGTCTAACCCCTGGGGACTTTTCTGATGTCATCTCTTAGTACCATCTCTTGTCCCCTTTCCTTTAACTACACTGATCTATGTGAACGGATTATACCCATATCCTCACATCTCATGGCCTTTGTCCAAATGGTTTTACCTGCTTTGAGTGCCCTCCTACATCCGGGTCACCTGGAAAACTCCAGCTCACCCTTCAAGACTCACCCTTGGTGACACTTCTCTCTGTTGCCTTCCCTCCCTCTACAAAGTGAGGTGCTCCCACAGGGGCCTGCATATACTTCTGGCAGAGTAGTTAGTACATAGTACAACTTGCTCGTTCTTTTTCTCCTCTATTAGTGAAAACTTTGAGATTAAGGATCATAACTTAATCATCTTCACACAGTCAACAGTAGTGAGTGCTCAACAAGTGTTTGTAATTCAAAGAATGTGCACAAAGGATTGTGTTTGTGTGGAAGAGACAGAGGAATAAACTAAAGCTGTTGATTAAAAAAATTTTTTTTAACATTTACTTATTATTGAGAGACAGAGAGAGACAGCGAATGAGCAGGGGAGGGGCCAAGAGATGGGAGACACATAGTCTGAAGCAGGCTTTAAGCTTCGAGCTGTCAGCACAGAGCCCAACGCAGGGCTCGAACTCACAAACCGCGAGATCATGACCTGAGCTGAAGTCAGACACTTAACCGACGGAGCCACCCAGGCGCCCCTAAAGCTGTTGATTTTAAAGGATTCAGATCTTACAATACTATGAGTTGATAAACCTCTAATAAAATATAATGCACAACGATATAATTATTATAATACAGATATGCCTTGCATACAAGGGCCCAGACCAATAAATTAAAAATGACAACAACAATTGCTACTTCAAGAATTAAGAAATCTCCTCCCTCTTTTCCTTCCCTCCCTCCCTCCTCTGAGGCTATATACTTAAATACTGTGTTATAAGTTACCTGGATTAGTCTTTCTTCTCTCCCTCCCTCTTTCCCAACATTTATTCAATATCTATCTAAAGGGTGCTCCCTATGTACCAGGCATGGTTCTAAGCACTGGATATAACAGTGAACAAAACTGATACTGTCCCTGTTTCTATAGAGCCTAATGGGGGAGGAAATTATCCATTAAAATAAGGTGTCCTAGGTGTCACAATAGGGGTTATGATGTTTGGGGAGGAACACAAAGACAGCCCAGAGGCAGGATCATCTAAATGGAGACCTGAAAGATAAACAGGAATTGGCAACAAGTTGACGATCAACTGAGATTGGCTGTGCCTGTTTCTAGCAGAGGGAACAGCTTATGTAAAGGCTGGGGGGGGCACATAACATGGTACCAAAGTAACTAAGAGGCTAAAGCTGACTGGAGTGTAGAACAGGAGGGAAGAAGGTTGGAAGAAGAGGCTGGGATGGGGGCAGGGCCCAAGTCCCTGGTGTAAGTCAGGCAAATGGACTGCGTGGAAGACCATGATAAATTTTTCAGCATGAAATTTACATTCCATTTTTTAAAAAAGGAAAAAGAAAATGTAATTAAGCAGGTGTCATGCTTGATTACAGTTCAAGCAATTTGGTGTCATATATCTTCTACTACATTCATCTTCCTACCCTACCAAACATTTAGTTTGTGATACCTTTCGGAGAAGGCATCTCAGCTGTAGGGAAGGCCACTGACCTTGCCCAACACAATTTCCCTACATGTCCTCTGGGCTGCTGGTGTACAATGAGCATTTGGGCATTGACCTGAGGGTCCAGTGACTCACCAACCATATTAGACACACCTAACATGTCCAATTGTAGCAGCCTTTCTTCCCCTAGAGATGCTGCTATAAAAATGAAACTTGAAAGGAAATTCTGGAAGTGAATATCAGTTATTAACTATCTCTTTGTTATTTAGTGTCTTTCCTTAAGCTTTTTATGACTACATTTGGACATACATGTTTTCCCCTTCACAGATTTTTTATGTAGGGTGTGTGTGTGTTAATTCTTACCATAAAGTCTGCTTACTTAAAAGTGGCAATCAACCACTTGGATACAAAAGCTCAAATAATTCTACTTGGCACAGGTTGAGTTGCTGGGAACTCTGGGTTTTGAGATTTACATGCAGGAATGTTCTTGGGAATGACATCTGTGAGGCTGTAAGAGAAGCGGACTGGATAGAGGGAAAGTTGAACAGTGATGCAGTCACATAGGGGACTCGCTCAACTGATCCTCTGATCCTATGGGGACTCTGGGCCTGGGATGGCCCTTCAGGATTGTTCCAAACTAAGGAAAGTGGGCTATACCTTTACCCCTGCCCATGAACCAGTCACTGGATGCAGGAGGCAGGGGTGGGGGGCGGGGAGGGTAGTGCTTAACCTTGGGCACAGTGGCTCTTTTTAAGCAAGGGCAAATCCTGGAAGTGGTCTCAGCTGAGAACTTTAGCTGCCAATGCTCCCAACAGATAAGGAATGAGCATCTCAGTCCTGAGAGGGGATTTGGGTAGTCTATCACAGCAACCAATATACATTGCATCCTTACTGATAGCAAAGCCCTTATATTTTTCATTTGTATAGACCAATTTGTAGAGTAGCTTTACACAATTTATGTCATAATTTTCACAAGAACCCTGTGATAAAGATACAGTAACCCAATTTCTACAAATGGGGACAGAAGCTCAGTGAGTCTATGTATGAAAAGACAGATACAAAATGAACAGAAATATACTGGGTTTATAGGATTCCTGTCTCCTTATATCAGCCATTCAGGTTAAAGTTTTGAAAGACGGCTTTACTTTTTAGAAGATGCTGCCTATTTGACCTTCTGCTCAGTACTTGTTAAATGAAGCATGTGGAATCTGCCTTTGAAGAGTACTACTGACAATCTCTTGTTCATGTTCTTTGAAAAGCATAACCTTGAGCTTTATTAAAAGCTTGGGTGTGAAAAACAGTATTCACAGAAAGTTATCTCAGTGGTGTAGAGCAGACCTGTTGATTCCTCAATGGTCTGGTTTTAAGCCATGGATTGAAATAGAACCTCAGAGAAAGCAGTGCATACTGGCTGGAGTGATGGAAAATTGAGTGATTACCACATTTCTCCTCCCTTCCTTAAAATCTATCTTGTTAAAAAAAAAAAAAAAGAAAAGAAATCAAGATAGCATATGAAGTTTCTCTGCTTTTTTTTTTTTTAATAAAAGAAGAAGAAATTTATGAACACCTGGGCCCATTCTTAGAAAGTGGGGAGAGAGGGCAGGTGGCGAGCTGAACCAGTCTTCACCACTGAGCTGGTGAGATGCTACTGGCTAACTCTGCAGCTTTCTGCTAGGAAAGGCATTTAATCTAGAGGCTTGTTCTGCTACTCCATTGCCTCATTGAATGGGTATCTGATGGAATTAAATCAAACACCCCAGAAATGCTTATCAATAAAGTGGGACCTGAAAAGGAGGCAATGAAAGGAAATGTGTTTTGATCAAAGTTCTAAGATGATTGTGAAATGGTTGGTAGATGGGCAAGTCAGGATTGAAGGCTTTACCTTTTCTTCATTCAAAAAGGCACCTGAAACACAAACTGGTTCTTGACAGCCCTTGGAGACAGTCTGAAAACAGCCTTTCAAATGCCATTTGTAACCGTGATTTTGCATTTTTAGCATAGGCAGTTTGGAATTATCACATTTAAGAACCCATTGTCTGGTCTGTACATCGACAAGGTACGAGTTAGAACACCTTCAGATAGAGGCGTGCATTCACCTCTTCCCCTCCCCCCACAAAACAAATTGCCCTGAGGTCAGAAAGATGTTAACCAAGGTTAAGTCTTATCAGCAACAAGTAAATCTTTAACAGGGGAATACATATTCATATTACCTTTGTGTAGTTATATATCTTCTTAATATTATTTTAAAGTTCTTACTTAAGCGAACTCTCACTTTCTAAATAGTCCCAGAATCAAGCATAATTCTTTGTCATGAAGTTACCCAGTCATACCAGGACTTACATAATTGTTATCATTTGATATCCACAAGCAGCCATGTCACCTTTCTACTAGCTATCTACTTCCTTATTTTTCTCAAGAGGCTGTAGGAAGGTCTTTTTAGAATACTGGCCACTTACACTCAATGTGCAGAATAATCTGAATTCTATCCTTCTTCAGATTCAATAACATTAACGTCTGATTTAAAGTTGTTTTGCTTCTACCCTTCTTGTTTCTAAGGAAAAAGAACTGCTGGCCTTCCCGAATATGCTAGCAAAGTGCTAGTTTATTTTGATGGAGATTTACAACCACCTGTCTTGCAACCTTTAGTTATGAGCAGGGTAAGAAGAAAAATTTTAGAGAATGTCTTTAAGCTAGCTCTCTGTTCAGACCTTGGGCTGCTTGAGATCTCAGCCCTTGAGTACATTATTTTTTGATGTTTCCGTTTTTGTCCTCCACTATCCTATGTACAGACCCTCCCTACTATGGTCCCAGCCCATCCTATGCTCATGACCAGCTCCCTCTCTGGCAATGAGACCCCAGGAGAGCACCTCTCTCCTACAGCCAACTGCCAGAGGTGAACTGGGAGGTAAACAAATTTGGTAGAGTGCGGCTGGGCCTGGGAGATTGGATCTAAATGGATTTTCTCAAATCAGGATATATTTAACTTTTTTACATCATTTTTCATGTCCTCATGCCTAACCCAATGGTTCTTATGCTTCAGAGAAGAAAGCCTATTGCAACCAACCAGAATAATGGAACTCATTAATTTGACAAACATTATTGAATGACTACTATATGCTAGGTATTGCTAGGTCGTTATTCAAAGATATATGAGAGAATTCTAAGCCTTTGAGATAATCAAAGTCCAGTGAAGCAACTCATCTAAGCTTTTCCTTGTACAACTCAGAGAGAGGAGAGAAGTGGAGATCAGATTATCTCTATGCCTTGATCCTTGATTAAAGTTGGCACTGGAAAATTAATCCCCTTCATGGAAGTGAGGTCTCTGCCGTTGGCCATTCTTTGAATTCCCTGAGTCCTTATTTTCTCTACAGTAGAGTCCCTTCAGTAAACAGCCTTTAAAAACTACCACTATTGTTGTCCTTACATAGCAAAACTCTAATGAAGCATCTGTGTTATGAACCTGATGAAAACAGCCTCTGGGGCTCCTCTTGCCTGGAATCCCCTCTCTCCTACTGCACTTGCCCAGCTCAGTGTCAATGCCTCCAGGAATTTTCACTCTCTGCTCATCCCCTGCCTCTATCCACCCCCCAACGCCCAACTCTGTAGTTCTTTCAGCATACTTATCACATTCTTCTGGGTATCACGTTCACAGACATTTGGGTATGTGGCTTAGTTCTTTTATTGGAGTGTAACATCCTTGAAGTAATTCATCTTATTTTCTCCCTGTCCTTTTGTGGCAACTAGCTTGTACCTTGTGGGGACTCTCTACCTGGTGGTTTTTATATCATCTGCTTTTCTAAACCTAACCTCAAAAGTTTGTGCTACAAGACTTGATTACAGACCTAATCTCTGCAGTCCCTGACCTCCCTCACACAAAGCCTGAGATACTATGCAGGCAAGTAGTATTTAAATCACTCCTGAATTGGTAAAAAAAAGATCACTGCGATACTTTCTTAGGAACCAAAAGGTAAAGTAATAGGTTTAAGAGAGACTTCCAGTTACTAAGAGATTAAATCGTCTCTTTTCTCAGGCAACTAGAAATCGTTGGGGATTTTCTTGAAAGGATCATCCTTTCAAGTGTGGCAGGAGGGAACTACAGAACCAACGGTCGCTTTGGTTATAGATGTAATGGGGACTGACGAGGTCTCTGCAGCAGATCCCCAAAGTCTTCTTGGGGAGCAGGTGGGGTAACCTTCTTGCAGTGAGAATCCAGAGAGGCTAACAGCATTTGAGAGCCCGAAGCAGCAGTGAAGACCCTCTATTAGAGGAGGACACCACGGGACAGGAAGAGAAAATGACTTTCTCGTGATCATGTAGCCAATCAAACAGCAGAGGTGAGAACATTGGGGATCCTCTAGAGTTCACACTTAAGATTCTCTGCATTTTAATGCCCATATTGTCGGTTTTGGTTAAAAGCCTGGACGCTGAAGATAGACAGCTCTGGTTAACCCCTCTCCTCAGCTCTACAACCTGGGACCTAAGGCTTCACGGTCCTCGGTGGTCTCACCTACAAAGCCCGATAGTAAGCCCTGTGTTATGTGAGGATTAAAAGCAACACTATGTACTGCACGGTGCTTAACACAGTGCCTGAAAGAGCTTCCACAACGGTCTGTTTTAATGACCATTAGCGTCTTGAGGAAGGGTTGCCATCCCCTCCCTCTACACTTCCAGTTCGGACCTGAAGTTCCCTTTCCAACCCTCTATACCATGCAGTGGCTGGTCTGTCAAGGTGCGGGGGAGCCCACCGCCAGGGCGGGCGGTCCCCGGGCTCACCTGGTGAGACCAGTAGCACCTTCGCGCCGCAACACTGGAAGCAGTGCAGCAGGGACTTCGCGCGGATGTTGGAGTTGAGGCACGACATGGCACAGCCCAGCTTGGCCAGCCCCAGCCACAGCCACACGTAGGCTGGTTCGTTGCCCATGAAGATCGCCACGCAGTCTCCCTGGCGCAGGCCGACGTGGTCGTGCAGCGCCCGCGCCACTTGGTTGCTGCGCCGGTCCACCTGCGCATAGGTGAGCGTCTCGTCACGGAAAAGCAGGAAAGGCTTGTGCGGGCTCTGGCGCGCTTGTTCCAGAAACTTGTGTAGGACGGTGCGCACCGGCCGCTGCTGCCCGTAGCTGCGCACTCGCCGGGCCACGCCGGCCAGGCGCAGGAAGTAGCCCAAGTCCTGGAAGAAGTAGGGGCAGCAGAGGTTCACCAGCAGCGGCAGGAGCAGCAGCCCCGCCAGAGCCGTGTACAGGGCGGGCAGCATGACGGCGGCGGGGCCCCCAGTCCCCTCGAGGACAGGAGGCGCGCTCCGGGCGTGCAGCGCGGCGGCGGGGAGGGCTCCTCGCGGACGGCGGGCGGGCTGCGCGGGGGGCGCGCGGCGAGGCTGGGGCGGCGGCGGAGCACTTGCGCTGCCGGCACCAGCGCGGGTTCTCGGGCAAGTGGAGCGACCTGTGGATGGCGGGGTGACAGGAGGGACCCGCCGGCTGAGCCCGCCCCCTGGTGGGTGTGCAGCCACCTGCGCGCTCGGCCCTGTGGTCTTCCCCCGGCGGGGAAGGAGGCTTTGAGGCGCTTCGCGCGCCGCCGGCGGTCTGCGTTGTGACCCAAGTACCTTCCACCTCGGAGCCACGGTTTCCTTGTCCGAATGCTGATGACAAGAGGCACTTAGTGGCTGTTGAGATTAGAGGAGATAACGTAAGCTTCGCGCTATTCACTGCCACCACTAGCAGGGTGCCTTATACAAACGACTTGCTGTTATTACCAGTGAAGCGCCTTGTAAATGTGAGTCCGGTTATTTATTAGCAACGGGTACCAGGCGCCACTGCCAAATTAGAATCCCATCTCTCCCTTCTTGGGCCCAGGGGCTTTCCGCTTGGTGTCTTGTCAGATTTGCACCCTCCCCCGCAGCCCAATTGCTGGGCCGTCTCCTGTGGCGAGGATTTCACGGTTGAACAGAGACACCCGAGACTGTCACCTCCACCTCACCCCAGTCCTTGGGCTGTAGGTGAGGACGGGACACTGTGATCCTAGTCGGGCCCAGCCGGGTCCAGCTAGCCCAGACTGGGCGTGAGGGAGCGCCACACTCTGCCAGCTGAAACCAAGCTCCGGCGGTTTTGGACATGTGTGTGTTTGACTTTTAATATTTGGTTCTACGTGATTCTTCTCTCCTGTATGTTGAAGATTCTCAACTAGTGTCAGCCCACTTCAACCGACATTTACTAAGGGGCTTCGTCAGAGAACATTACAACATAGAGCAAATTAAGGAAACACTTGAATTTCTCAAAAGCCATTTATTTATTTTTATTTTTTTTTAGTGTGACCCTCTTTTTTAATTTCCCTTAGTGCTGCTTCTATGGAGTGAATACTTGCTGCTTGCTACTGAGGAGGGTGGGGATCTAGGTAAAGCACTATTCTGCTTCCTTCCTCTCCTGCCTTCCCGCATTCATCTTCTTATTCTTAGGAGATAGCCACAAGTAATGAACGTTTCCTCCTGCCAGACACTGTGCTAGGGGCTTCCCTGTAATATGTTTCTGGAGCGTCACAGTCACCTGAAGGTGGCACTTTCAGGCTCATTTACAAATAGGTAAATTAAGACAGCGAGTAAGTGACTCATGAGTTTTGAAACTGGTATCTGGCCCCAGGGCCCTCCCTTAGCAACCACATTATGCTGCCCTCTTATTCTCCAAGTTTCTATCCATGTTCTTTAGCAATCTTTTCTTTGCTTTTTTCACAATCTTCCCCTCCTCCATTTTCTAAGCCCCCTCTTTTTATCCCTGGGACCTGCTCAAACAACACTTTCTTTACCTTTCCCGAGTCTTTCATGGCAGATCCAGCTACCAGCTAGTGACTGGTTGCATCATTTCCCTGGGAATGGGGTGGGGGCCTTGGTTATCCCTGAGGAGTAGGCTGTAGTGTTAATCAAAGGAGGGGTCAGGACTGAAATCATTCTTGTGGCACCGCTTCTTTCATGCGGAAGCTCAGAGCCACCCCCCCCCCCTTAAATGCTTATTTATCTTTGAGAGAGAGAGAGAGAGAGAGAGAGAGGAGGGAACGGAAGATCTGAAGTGGGCTCTGCACTGACAGCAGAGAGCCCGATGCTGGGCTCTAACTCACCAACCGTGAGATCAGATCATGACCGGAACCAAAGTCCAATGCTTCACCAACTGAGCCACCCAGGCACCCTAGAGCCAGCCCTCTCTTTATGTCCTCATGCCACCTCTGTTCCTTCATGGCCGGTCTCTTCGGGAGCCTCCTAGAACCCTCTTGTCATGTCTTCGAATAGCTACTTTCCAGAGTGCTAGATCACTGCGAATGACCCCTTTCTTCTCTCTTATGCTGAGGATCACTTCAGCCTTGTGCATCAGTAGTCTTTCAGTTCAAGCGAAAGAAAACAAGACCCAAACTGGCTTGCATAGAAATAAGAATTTTAGCAGTAACTTCAGAGTCCAGGGGTAGAGTAGGCTTTGGAGAAGCCTTCATTGGTGGCTTTGGTGCTAGGACCTGGACCCCATTTCCCTTTCACCGTTAGGACCTGGAACCCATTTCTCTTTCACCATTGTTCCACCACCTCTATTCTCACATAGTCTCTCCCCTCATGATCCAAAGATGCTTGCCAACCAACCCCTTCGGACTACATGCTTGCTTCCCATGTCAACTCCAGACAGAAATGTGAGAATCTTTTTTCTTAGGAGGTCATCTATCTATCTATCTATCTATCTATCTATCTATCTTCCATCTGTCTAATTGGGTTATATGCCCAACCCCAGACCAATCTCTGTGGCCTGGGGAACAGAAATGTTGATTTCTTTAAGCCAATCAAGGCTCACCCATGGAGCTGCGGTAGAGTCAGTCCTATATATCTTGGAGCTCTTCTTCCCAATGATTCTAGCTTCCAGCCTGGGCTCCACCGTGCACTACCACCAGGCTAATAGTGTTCCTGGAAATACTGCTGTCATCTTATATCTCCACTGCTTAGCATCTTCAGTGGCTCCCCATTGCTTCCCATCTTCTCCAGCTGTTGTATACAAACAGCATGTTTTAATACACCTAGGCTGGAGCTGACCACGTGTTCTGGGTCCTGGCTGGTGCCCTTGAGGGTGGAGAAGATCAGTAGGTTACACATTCTAGGAACCTCTGCTGGGAAATGCTGGTTTATAAATGAAGTTCAGATTTTATTTTCTCACTCTTCCTAATCTGACTCGAACTTTCACTGCACTCAATAAACATTTATTGACTTGCCACAGTAAGCGGAACATCGCCAGGCACTAAATATTTGAAAATGGACCCAAACTTCATTCCAACTACTCCTTTTCAAAAACACTTTATTTTAGCACGTCTGGTCTACACCCTCCTCTCCTCCACCCCCACCTCCAAAACTGCCCTGCACATTTTTCTCTCTGTGGCTTTATTCTGGCTTCTTTCAAATACCTTGAACTCTCTTCCTCTAAACCCTAACTCTCCTTTAAGGCAGTGGTTCAGAGATGTCTGAATTTCCCAATCCAGTAGCATTTCAAAACAAAGTTAGGAACCCAAAATAAAATACCAACTTTTACATTTTTCAAGTAAAAACAGCTCCCTGCCCACCAACTACAGCCTGTTTTTATTCTTATTTCATAAAGGAATACCACTTTTAGCACTAAAAAATAAGGTATAACTGAACCAGACACTTACAAATGGTTAATTTTACACCAAGTATATTTTACCACAGAAATATACAAAAAAGGAAAAAATACACACAAAAGGGAGAAAGGATTCCAGAAAGGCTGAAGATAAAACTAAAACATACAAAAAAAGATAGAAATTAAAATATTTTTAAATGTAGAAAAATACTTTTATTTTGTTTATTATATACAATTTGTTTCTATGCAAGTGTGCCCATTTAGAAATATACATTCAACAGTGAAGTATCAAGTATACCCAAATCTTGGGCTTCGATATAACTTCGGATTGTTTCAGCACTGAGACCTCAAACACAGAACTTCTCCACCCCAGTGCCCTTACTCAGTGCCCCCACCTCTCCCATGCCCCACACCCACTGAGCCTGCCGGCTACCTTCACTCAGATCTAGTTCTTCAAGTCTAGTCTTTTCATGGCCAGCTTCTGTGCAGCCTCCTGGACCCCTTGTTTCCTTAAACTTTCTACCCAGAGTGCCAGGTCACCGCAAATGCCCTCTCTTTTCTGTCCTATTGTGAGACATGGCCAGAGGAGGTCAGGGGATAGACACAAACACTGGGGAGTGAATATTGGCACCTTCTAACCTTGGTGAGGACTTCTCTCCTGCTCACCCCACTCATCCATCTCTGCTGATGTCTCGCAGAAGGCCTGTCAGTGGCAGTTCCCAACTCCCTTCAAAGTCTGCAACCCCAACCTCAAATGTGGGTGGTCTCTCCTCCTATTTTATGGAGATGAAGTAGCCCACTGGTTCTCAAACTTGATGGGGATCAAGTTACCCAGACAGCATGCTGAAATGCAGCCTGCTAAATTTCTGATTCAGTAAGGCTTGGGTGGGGTCAGAGAATTCACGTTTTGAAGAAGTTACCAGGCTGCTGGTCCAGGGACTACATTCTACCTCTTTAGCCCAGTTGTTTCCCAACTGCTCAGCAGAACCCCAGGACTGCTGAGGAGCCAGGGAGGAGAACTCCTTGCAGAGCCTGGGAAAGGCAGTCTGGGATCCTACCCTAGCTCATCAGAGCCGTTCCACATATGTCCGTTTTACTTATTGGACTTTCCTGTAGACCTCACATGACCAAAGTTTTCCAAAAACACTTTCTTTCAAATCCTCCAGCCCATGAGGATCTATCCCTTGTATTGAACTTATAAACCTACAGCTTGGCTTTTGATTTTGTGTCTGTTAGTTTTGCCTTCCCAAGTAGAATTCAGCTTTCCTCAACGAAGTCATAGAAAACAGCATGAGACTTGAAGTCAGAGGACCCTCGGTTCAAATCCTTATCCATCACATTTTGGCTGGGGACCTTTAGGTGAATTCCCTGATCTCTCAGGGTACCTTGTGTTAATTTTGTAGGCCTTGAGGTACCTAATGCATGGGGACTAAAGTTGACAAAAGTGTGTAACTTATGAAGCCTGCTGTTTTGTGACATCACTTAGTGTAAATACGAGTTTTGTCATTGATTCGTTTAATGGCTTATGAGAAGGTTTATCTCCAATCGTGTTGTCTGAATCAATCACATTGCTTGAAATGAGGGGTGCCTGGTATCCTGTGGAGTACCTGGCATGGTAGCATTTGGGGACAGATGTACAGGATGTGTAGGTATCCAGAGGGAAATGGTAAAAGGTCAGTGGAGATGGCATATGCTGAGATTGGCCCTTCCTTTGGAGAATGAAGGAGAGAGACTGGGAACAATTGGTTGTTGGTGTTAGACATGAGGGAGCAGGCCTCCCCCTCTTTTGTGGCAGCCCAGTTGTGCTTGCTAACTAGCAATCAAGACAAAGTACAATTTGAGAAAAAGGTGTGTGTTCTTGCTAGTTCTCACCAGAATGCCTTTGATTTGGTGTGGAGTTCTAACCGAGGGAAATATCCTAGTGAGGCGATGTTGCTTCTAGAGATACTATGTGTGCTTCTCAAGATTCTTTTCTGCTTGTTGGACAGCGCTCTCTCTCCTCTTTCAACATCCCACTGTAAGCCATGACTACCCTTCCCAGTCACTCTTCTCCGTTCCTGAATGTGTTGGTTAATTCTTTACTTTTGAGTCCCTTTGCTCTTATTTTACCTTCTCTTGAAATATCTTCTTGTTCACCTCTTTTTTTTTTTTTAGTTTATTTATTTATTTTGAGAGAGAGAGAAAGCATGAGTGGGGGAGGGGCACAGAGGAGAGAGAGAGAGAGACAGAGAGAGGGAGAGGGAGGGAGGGAGGGAGGGAGAGAGAGAGAGAGAGAGAGAGAGAGAGAGAGAGAGAGAGAGAGAATCCCAAGCGGACTCCACACTGTCAGTGCAGAGCCTGATGTGGAGGTTCAAACTCATGAACCGTGAAATCATGACCAGAGCTGAAGTCAGATACTCAATTGCCTGAGCCACCCAGGTGCCCCCAATTCTTTTTTTTAACTGGAGACTAGTTGACACATCATGTTACATTAGTTTCAGGTGTATCTTCCTGTCTGCTTCTTAAATGTTAACGTTCTTTGGCTTGTAGCTTCACCTTTCTTCTGTCTTTCTCTCTAGGTGGCCTCACTTGTTCCTGTCCATGCTGAAGTATCAAGTCTGAGTATTCAGCCCTAACCTCTCTCCTGAGTGCCAGGTCTCATTTGATAATGGCAAACTGAACACCTCCAGATGAATCCATTTATTTGGTCACTCTTTAATTTATTAAGTTAGCATGTATTTAAAGTGTACTAGGTACACACTACTTTCCAGGGGAAAAGGCAGGGCAGATATTATTCTCATTTTCAGGTGAGTGAATTGAGATTCAGAGAAGTTAGCCAATGTGTTGAAGGTCACACACAGCTGGTAAATGAACTGTGGAGCAGGTACTATAACCTGTTTCTCAGTTCCTAGTTAGGTATCATGGGTTGAATGATTCTCTGCCCCCATCCCCTCGAAAAAGATAGTTACTCAGTAGAGCCCCAGAATCTGCGAATGTGACCTTATTTGGAAAAAGGATCTTTCAGATGTAATTAATTTAAGGATCTTGAGATGAGGTCATCCTGCACTAGGGTGGACCTTAAATCCAATAATAAGTGTCCTTAAAAGAGAAAGGAAGAGGACACATGAAAGAGAAGGCATGTGAAAATGGAGGCAAAGAAGGGATTATAAATGACTCTGTCATCCAAGGAATGCCCACGATGGCTGTCAGCTACCAGGTGACAGAGAAGGCTGGAATGGATTCTCTCCCAGATGCTTCAGAAGGAACCAGTCCTGCTATTATCTTGATTTTGAACTTCTGTCCTTCGGAATTATGAGAGAATAAATTTCTGTTGTTTTTAGCCAATGAGTTTGTGGCAATTTATTACAGTAGTCCTAGAAAACTCATCTACTAAGCCACATTGTATTTCAAATAAATTAGGATTCCTACCTCAAGACTGGGCAGTGGGTCAAAAAGTCCAGCAGTTGACAAAAGAGAAAAAAGTACAAAGTTCTGAAGTAAGTGCCACCGTGTTCACTGGAACAATAAGAATCTTCATGTACTAGGCCTCATGGAGAGTAAAATTGTGATCTGGCAATCTGGTTTCCCAAGCAGTCTGGGATCATTTTACTGACCCCAGAACCTAACTTATCAATCATCTGCTGTTATGGTGATTCAACTCTTCTCTATCACTGTTTTGTAGTTCCTGCCACACATTTTACCCTTGGTTCTGTATATTATGTCCCCTGTCTGCTACATGGAATCTGCTCCAGTCATATCTTCTGTTGCCTAATGACATGTGATTACCTCCTTCATCTTGCAAATCTTTCACCATTGGCTCCCTTCTCGCTCAATTATATTTCCAGTTTTCTAGCTCATATTCTGGAGCAAATGTGGTAGTCCAAACAAACTACCCATATACATGACTATATAGAATTTTTTTTTATGTTTATTTTTAAGAGGGAACATGAGTGGGGGAGGGGCAGATAGAGAGGGGGGACAGAGGATTCGAAGTGGGCTCTGCGCTGGTAGCAGTGCACTTGATGTGGGGCTCGAATGCACAAACCATGAGATCATGACCCGAGTCAAAGACGCTCAACCAACTGAGGCACCCAGACACCCCATGCCTATATAGCATTCTTTTTTTTTTAATTTTTAAAATTTTATTTTTTTAATTTATACCCCAGTTAGTTAGCATATAGTGCAACAATGATTTCAGGAGTAGATTCCTTAGTGCCCCTTATCCATTTAGCCCATTCCCCCTCCCACAACCCCTCCAGGAACCCTCTGTTTGTTCTCCATATTTAAGAGTCTCTTATGTTTTGTCCACCTCCCTGTTTTTATATATTTTTTTGTATTTATATTATTTTTTATATATTATTGACAAGTAAACATCCAAGTTAGTTAGCATATAGCACAATAATGATTTCAGGAGTAGAATCCAGTGATTCATCCCCTATGTATAACACCCAATGCTCATCCCAACAAGTGTCTTCCTTAATGCCCCTTGCCCATTTAGCCCATCTCCCCACCCTCAACCCCTCCAACAACCCTCTGTTTGTTCTCCATATTTAAGAGTCTCTTATGTTTTGTCCCCCTCCCTGTTTTTATTTTTGCTTCCTTCCCTTATGTTCATCTGTTTTATATCTTAAAGTCCTCATGAGTGAAGTCATATGATATTTGTCTTTCTCTGACTGACTAATTTCACTTAGCATAATACCCTCCAGTTCCATCCATGTAGTTGCAAATGGCAAGATTTCATTCTTTTTGATTGCTGAGTAATACTCCATTGTATATATGTACCACATCTTCTTTATCCATTCATCTGTCAGTGGACATTTGGGTTCTTTCCATACTTTGGCTATTGTTGATAGTGCTGCTATAAACATGGGGGTGCATGTGTTCCTTCGAAACAGCAAACCTGTATCCCTTGGATGAATACCTAGTCTGGCAATTGCTGGGTCATAGGGTAGTTGTATTTTTAATTTTTTGAGGAACCTCCATACTGTTTTCCAGAGTGGCTGCTATATAATATTCTTAAAATCAATATCCATTGGCTACTCTCCAGCCTGTAGATTACTGAAATTGAGTTAAGTGCAGTCCTGTTCCAGTCAGCTCTGTGTATTTGTGGGGATGCCTGGAGGTGGGAATAGAGAGGGGGATGGAGCCTCTGATTCACTATAAACATGGTCACTGTACTTAAGTACTCACTAGTAGAGATTTGGCATTTTCCCTCTAAAGGGACTGTGGACATGGTAAAACACATTAATTAGCTGGTCTTATCTTTCTCTTCTGTTATTTCAGATTGTAATGTCTCCATTGAATTCTTCTGATGACTACATATAGCAGTCATGAAAAACTAACTCCTATTAACTAACAAATCATAGTTCATAATTTAGTGTTTACTTATGTGACAAGATTGTGTAGATTCAGGTTTTTGTCTGATGTCATAGTCCTTCTGTCTGAAGAGCTTCCTCTAACATTTCTTCAATTGTAGATATCCTGGCAATGAGTTATTTCAGCTGTAGTTTTTTTTTAAAAAATATCTTTATTTAACATTCATTTTTTGAGTGGTATTTTCACTGGGTAAAGAGGTCTGGTATGATAGTTTTATTCTTTGGGACTTTCAAGATGTCGCTTTCTTGTCTTCTGGCTTGCACAGTTTCTGACTGCTGTAATTCTTATCTTTGTTTCTTAGTACATAGTTTATTTTTTTTTTCTGGATATCTTCAAGATTTTCTCTTTATTTTTGGTTTTTAGCAGTTATGCTAGGTGTGTATGTGTGGGTGTGTTTAATTTATCCCACCTGGGATTCTATGAACTTCTGGATCTGTGGCTTGATGTGTCTCTTAATTTTGGAAAATTTCTTGGTCATTATCTCTTCAAATATTTCTTCTCCCCTATTTTCTCTCTCCTCACTCTCTCTGACTTCAATTATTCATATATTGCGCCATTTGATATTGTCCAACAGTTTTTGGATGCACAGTTTTTTATTCACATTTTTTTCTTTGTGTTTCAGTTTGGATAACTTTTTGACGTATGTTCAAATTTACTGAATTTTTTCCTCACCTGTGATAAGTCTATCTAAATAATTCATTTCTGGTATTGTTTTTTTTTTTTTTAATTTCTAGCACTTCAGTTTGACTCTTTCTTGGGGTTTTAATTTTTACCAATATTCCCCATCTGCTCATACATTTAAAAAAAAATGTCTGTTACTCTAAAGAGCTCCTCCCTACAGTTCTTTCCTACCCACAGAAGTGGACTCTGTCTCAAAGAGTTCTTCAAAGCTTAATGCACACATGGGTACCACCCAACACTTGCCTTTTGTTTCATTATCATGTTAGTCACAGTAACTAGGAAGATAAGTCTGATTCTGATTTCTTCAAGAGGGAGGAGGCCAGTTATCTAAGATAAGTTCAGAACTGGTGATGCCAGAACTGGTGACCTTTTTTATCTTCTAGCTTTTAGCTTGCTCTTTTGTGCTACCCTGTTTCATGCTTACGACATGACACAGATAACATATAGGGACCTTCTGAGCACCAAGACAGACCTAGTCATCAATCATAGCATTCTGGCTGAGGCTAAGCATATATCAGAATCGTTTTTGTTTGTTTGTTTGTTTGTTTAACACAGTGCTATAAGCACTGACCAAATTATCAGATTTGACTTCTGAGATTAGTTCTGCTTATCATCTCTGTAGTATTGATTTATATTTGGACAATAAGACTACCAGGGAAACTTTAAAAATTGCATTTCATATTGTTGTTTTCTAAGGTGCTCTCATATTTTTGAAATACACACTAACATATTTATGGATGAGATCATGTTGAACCATATGAGAGATAGTTGTAGACATTGTGACATTTTCTTCCTAAATACTTCAGCGTGTATTTCATAAAAACAAGAGCCTTCATAGAGTTATAACACTTGGGAAATTTAAAATTAACGCAATTCTATTATCTAATATATTTAATATTATCACCTAATATGAGCCTTTATTCAAATTTCCCCAATTATCTCAATAATTTCTTTTATAGAATTTTTTAATCATCAAGAACCAATCAAGGACTACACATTGTCATTAATTATCTTTTTTATCTTCTTTAATCAAGAGCAGCTCTGGGTGCCAGGGTGGCTCAGTCGGTTAAGTGTCCAACTTTGGCTTAGGTCATGATCTCACAGTTCATGAGTTCGAGCCCCGTGTTGGGCTCTGTGCTGACAGCTCAGAGCCTGGAGACTGCTTTGGATTCTGTGTCTCCCTCTCTCTCTCTGCCCCTCCCCCACTCATGCTCTGTCTCTGTCTCTCTCAAAAATAAATAAACATTAAAAAAAATTAATCAAGAGCAGCTCTCCAGCCTTTTTCAGTCTTTCCTGACGTTGACATTTTTGGAGTCCAGCCAAGCATTTTGTAGAATGTTCTTCAGTTTGGGTTTATTTAATGGTTCCTTAAGATTGGAGAGAGGTCATGCAGTTTTGGCAGGACCACCATAGAAGTGATTTGTATCCTTCTCAGTGTGTCATATCAAGAGGCACCTGCTATCAGATTATGCCATTATTGTTCATATTAAGTTTGGTCAGTCAAGATTCATTGTAAAGTTGTGTTTTTATTTGTAACTTATACATATTCTGTTGGGCAATACTTTTAGATTGTATTAATATTCTTTTATACCCCAATTTTTTTACTGAATGGTTTTAGCACACTTTGATGATTCTTGGCTGAATCTATTATTCCTATGGTGATTCTAGAATGATGATTTTCTATTTCTAGTGTCCCTTCCACACGCATTTGTTGGCATCCTTTTTTTTTCTTTTCCTCTCTTTATTTATTTATTTATTTATTTATTTTTCAACGTTTATTTATTTATTTATTTATTTATTTATTTATTTTTGGGACAGAGAGAGACAGAGCATGAACGGGGGAGGGGCAGAGAGAGAGGGAGACACAGAATCGGAAACAGGCTCCAGGCTCTGAGCCATCAGCCCAGAGCCTGACGCGGGGCTCGAACTCACGGACAGCGAGATCGTGACCTGACTGATGTCGGACGCTTAACCGACTGCGCCACCCAGGCGCCCCTCTTTTCCTCTCTTTTTAAAGATGGGTATAGAGTCATGTATTAAAAAAAAAAATCAACATGTTATAGTTCTTTCAGTTATTTATTTATTTATTTATTTATTTATTTATTTATTTATTTATTATTTTTAAGTTTATTTAAACTTAAAAAGAGAGAGAGAGACCAAGAAAGGCAGAGAGAGAGGGAGAGAGAGAGAATCCCAAGCAAGCTCCGCACTGTCAGCACGGTGCCTGATGTGGGGCTCCAACCAATGAACCACGAGATCATGACCTGAGCCAAAACCAAGAATCAAACACTTAACTGACTGAACCACCCAGGTGCCCCGTTTTTTCGGTTATTTATTTTTTCTGGCTCTTTTATTTATTTATTTTATTTATTTTGCATTTCCCTATCAGCCTTTGGGCATGCTGTTATGTTCTGAAAAAGGAGTATGTTACAGGTTTGCTTGTATCTTCCCTGACCTAGCCCTGGAATCAGCCATTTTTTCCATGTGACCTGCTTCCTTCTCTTGCACTCTGGTGTTTAGACGCTAAGATCAGGGTACAAAGGTGTACTCCTTGCTACAAAGGGTCATGGCTTCTAGGATCTTTCAATGGACAAAACTAGGAAAGTATACTTTTAAAAATCAAGAATTTGTAAGTGATACCTCTAATTCCTTTTTTTAAAAATGCTTATTATTTATTTTGAGAAAGCAAGAGAGAGAGCATTCACTCAGGCACATGAGCAGAAGGAGAGAGAAAATCCTCACTGTCAACACAGAGTCCAAGGTGGGACTCGATCTCACAAATTCCAAGACCATGACCTCAGCTGAAATCAAGAGTCAGATGCTTAACCTACTGAGCCACCCAAGTGCCCCATAATTCCTTAATCCAATGCTATAGGGTTTGCTTCTTTTCTTCCTGTTCCATATCTTAAGCAAAAATCTCCCCTAGTGGGGAAAATTGGTTCCCAATATCAATATATTTATTTATTTGAAATTCTAAATACACACAAATCTGTTTTCAGAATTACTAGATCAATACCACTGTCAACAACGAACCTTCCAAAGATGCTTCAAGATTTTCTTGGATTTCTTTCCTTAGACCATCCCCTGATGATGGAAAATTAGAGTTTTGCATTAAAAAATTACTTGGAATAGTTCTTTTTCTTCTTTCAAGTGGTCATGTTATTGATGTGATCATACTTATAATGATTTGTTTCTGTCTCTGTTCAGTTTAGAGTCAATCCAACCTGTGGATTTAATTTTATATTTTGGAAATGAAAACATTTACATGGCTCAAAAGTCAAAATTCTGTAAAAATATGATCAGAAAATATGATTAAGGTAGTCCATTCCCTTCCCTATATTTCCCACTCATTCTCATCTTTTACCTTTAGGTAACCAATTCTACCAGTTTCTGGTTTATCTTCCTGTGTTTCATTTTGCATAAATAAGCACATATTTTTCCCCCAGCTCTATTGAGATTCACTTGACATATAATATGTTTTCTTATTCACTTTCTTTCTTACAGAAGGCACCATACTATATATACTTTTCATTTTGTACATTGCTTCATTTATGCAAAAAAGATTTTAATTTCTATTTTCTCTTATTATGGTTCTGACAAATCAGTTTTGGCTGAAGAGAAATATTGTCCTATTGGCGCAAAGCCCCAAATTTCAAGGAATTTCCCAATGACTGACCAAACATTTCCTATTCTGGGGTACCAGTGAGGTGCCTGATGGCACCTATGATAGAAAGAAAGAGAAACAGAAAAGAATGGCAGGGAGAGTAGTGGGGAAGTTAGAAAAATTAACCTTGAGAAAGCATTTATTTTACATTTATTGAAACTTCCACTAGATGGCAGTAACATCCCAGGAATAAGGTTGGTAAGGGTTCTGGGAAAGGGATAAATGAACCTATTTGGAAGGAACATGTCTAAGTACAATCTTTCTTTCCTGCAGAATCTTTTAAATGGATTTACTCTTCATATCATACCAACGTAACTTTTAAAATCTAATTCTCAACACTGTTTATCCCTCAGTAATCTAATATTATTCTGGGAAAAAAAAACCAGAAAAAACAAAAAACAGACTCTGACCCTGAATCAATCTATATAGATGGTCTCAAATCAGATAAGATGCTACAAACAGCAAATATTAAAAATAATTTTAGGATCAGTAAAAGGTGCTTTTAAATCTAAAATTAATTAAGCTTTCTTCATTAAAAGTAGCCTAATTTTCTTACTCTTAGTTCCTTTTGTTTGATCCTGATTTTAAAAACAAGTAAAAAAAACAGACAAAATTGAAAAGTAAATTAAATAGCAAGATTTATTCTAACTCAGATTAGGAACTGGCAGCTAGTTTTGGAAATTATAGAGGTAACACCATACCCTTGATTAATTCAGCAGATCTTGCAAAAAGTACTATTTAATATCAGTCATGGCCTTTCATGGTCGAGATAGAGAAACTAAGTATCTTCTATCTGCAGGCTCCTCCCAGCAGCAAGGTGGGTCTATAATTAGTCTTACTGCCAAGAGCCACATTGGTGGGGGCGGTGGGAAGAAACCTGGAACTTGCAAGTCAGGTGCTATGCAGCAGGATTCTTTACTCTTCATCCTGTTCTTTTGCTCCCTCCCACTTTCTTTTTTTTCTTTTAATTTTTTTGTTAACGTTTATTCATTTTTGAGAGACAGAGAGAAAAGAGCGTGAGCGGGGAGGGGCAGAGAGAGAGGGAGACAGAATCCAAAGCAGGCTCCAGGCTCTGAGCAGTCAGCACAGAGCCCGATGTGGGGCTCAAACTCACGAACCAAGAGAGCATGACCTGAGTGGAAGTTGGACACTCAACCGGACTGAGCCACCCCTGCGTCCCTGGTCCCTCCCACTTTCTAGCTGGCTGTTGAGGCACACAAGCAGATTAATGATGGCGCCAAGCTGGGCTGCAGTGTGAAGGATCCTAATTTCAGGGAGTGGCAATACAATATCCAGAAGTGACTTAACAAGGCTAAGCACAATGTTTACTAGCTTAATATGATACGAAATGAACTGTTTTCATAGGTGTAGAGCAAAGGACTGATGGCATCAACTGGGACTTGTCAGGCAGGGCTTCCAGGAGGTGGCGAGCTTTGAAAAAGTGATGAAGAAAATAGTATGAAGAAATAGTTGGTGGTTGGGGAAAGGCAGACAGAGTGGATAGGAGGAAATATGTAAGAACATATGGATAATTGCAAATCATGCCATTTATAACATAGCATTCTCCTGTGACTAAGTGAAGGAAAACATGACTTAAGTCTGAATGCAAAATTCTATTGTGTTCACTGGAATTATTTGAGAATCTTTCACTTCTCTTACCCTCCTTTGTCTTTGTACCAGCAACATCATACTATAGGCATAGGCTTTCCTACTAGCTTTATAAGTAATTAATCCACTACCTTTACTGTATATTTACCTTTACCAGTAAGATTTGTACTTTCATATGTTTTCTTGTTACCAGTTAGTACCTTTCCTTTTCAGTTTAAAGAAGTTCCTTGAAAACTTCTTCTAAGGCCAGTTTAGTGGTGATGAACTCCTTTAGCTTTTGTTTGTCCGGAAAAATCTTCATCTCTCCTTCAGGTCTGAATAACTTGCTAGATAGAGTATTCTTGGTAGGAAGTTGGTTGTTTTTTTTGTTTTTTTGTTTTTTTTTGTTTTTTTTAACACTTTGAATATATTGTGTTCCCTCCACCCCTGCTTGCCTATAAAGTTTCTGCCGAAAAATCTGCTAATAGTCCTTAGGGGCTTCCTTGTACGTAACAAGTTGTTTTCTCCTGCTGCTTTCAAGGCAGCAAGATGTGTGCAAAAAGCTCCCCTCAAGGAAATACTGGCACGCTGGAGCAACAGAGGGAGAGCATGCTCACTGGCTGGAGTGAGGCAGGGGGAAAGCATCTAGGCCATGCAGGTGGGAAAAGAGAGGGGGAGGGAAGAAAGGGAAAAAAAAAGCCTAGCGTTAAAAAAAAAAAAAAAAAAAAGATGGCGCCCATTGGCTAGAGCAAGACAGGGGTGGAGCATGAGCCAACCAGCTGGACCCTAGATGCTGCTAAATGAGATGCCTGTCCCTCAGGCCTTTGAAAGCACGTGAGCCTCATTAGTTCTCAAGGACTGCGCTGAGCCCGGGGCAGGTGAATCAGTGGGTGTGGCTATTTAAGAGCATTTCTGAAACCTTGCTGGTTTCCTGGGTTCAAGTCCTGCTCTTTTTCACAGCTCGACGTTTCAAGGGCTTGCCTCTCAGTGCAGGTCTTAAAAGTTGGGGTGCCTGATGTACAATTCAAACCCTTCACTCAAGAGAGAAGCTCCAAGTTTTGAGTTCCCTCCTGATTGTGCCTCAAGCCACCTGGGGTGGAGTTCATGGGGAGATTCTGTTCAGCCTCTACTACCTGCTTTGCTATGGGACGTGAAGGGATCGCTCAGACAAGTTGTAGTTTTCTTCAGAGGAAGTTATTCCCTATGTGGCTGCACATCCAGTGTAACTAGGGGAGAAGGTAAGTACAGGATCCTCCAACGCCGCCATCTTGGCCTGAAACCTTTCTCTCAAAGGTTTCACCTACTTCACTCTCCCTGATCGGAATTGGGAACCATGGCCCAACATCATGGCAGTACGATCTTGGAGAGTCTGGAAACTTTATCTTTTCCCCAAGTTTGTTCTCTTTTGTTTTCCTTCTTTGTAGTAATCATTGGTTAACAACCCTTAAAAGGGAAATGGCTGATGTGCTTATCTACAGGGACAGGAAGAAGAAAAGGAGGTGGTTCCTCTTGCTACAGCTGGTTTTGGGAAGGAGGGCAGAACCACAAGGGCTGGGGTAGGTGGAGGCAGCTTAAAAAAGAAGTGAAATAGGAACAGAATGAAGTGGGCCCAGGGAGCAGGTGTGGGCCAAGAGTAATTCAGGGCTCACAGATACTAGTGGGGATATCTGTCCCACAGGTCCTGCCAGGGCAGAGTTCTAGAAGGTGCCTGTGGCTTTTTGCTCTTTGGAGGACAGTCTAATAATTGTCTGAGAGAGGTCAGTATTTCTGTAAAACATTCTCAGTACTCCCCGAAGCTGCCTGCAGGTTAGAGTCGCCTCAGGAACTACAAATAGTATAGAACCCCTCACCCCCTCAGTCTCACCCTAGAACTACAGAATCAGAATCTGCAGGAGTGGGCCCCAAATGTCTCTACCTCTTGAAAAGTGCCCTTGTTGATTCTCTTGGAATTTATTCAGGTGGATATTTAGGAACCACTGCTCTAAACATAGTAAAACTTAGGTGTAAATTTCCCCCAGAGAACAGGGTGCTATTTCACTCCATGTGTATTTGAGATTTAGTAATTAGAACAAATGAAATCATGTTATGACTTTAACACGTGATAAATATTGATCTATTGTGGCAAATAACATTTACTGAATAATGACATTTATAACACTTTTAAATCTTCCCACATGATTTCTTATCTACATCCTCATAACTACTCCATGAGGTAATCAACCAAGGAATATTTAATGAGTTCCTAGTGTTGATCAGGAACAGTGCTGGTTAGACAGGAAAATGATTATTGCTCCCCCATTACACATTAGGAAATGAATTGTAAGGGACTTAACTAATGTCCTAAGGCCAATGGTTGCAAGAGTCGGGAGTCAGGACCTGCAGTGAGTGACCCAGCCTGGCTCCTCAGATACTGGTCTCTGCTGCTTGGAGACTTGTGGTTCACCTTGCTCTAGTGTTGCCATGGTTACCCTGCAGGATCTCCTAGAGTTCAGTTAGGAGTCAGTGTATTCATTTTTGTTACCCTTTTGTTCTGCTTCCATTGTATTCAAAATCCTAATTACACAGGAAGAACCCAAACTAATTTTTCCAACCAGCTTGTCTCATTTTCCTTCTAGGCTTTTAGAATAAGTGATCTGTAACAACTGACTGCAGCCTCAACTTTCTCAGTCTTTATAGTCTTTTTTCCTTTTCACCCAAATAACTCCAAGTTAGATCACACAAATCCCCTGCACAGTTTTTTTTTTTAAATGTTTGTTTATTTTGAGAGAGACAGAGAGAGAGTGTTAGCACCCACCTACCCAAGTAGAGGAGGGGCAGAGAGGGGGAGAGAATCCCAAGCAGCCTCTGTGCTGTCAGTGTGGAGCCTGACTCAGGGTTCAATATCTCGAACTTTGAGATCATGACCTGAGCCAAAATCAAGAGTCAGACTGAGCCACCCAGGCACCCCCCACTCCCACTGCACACTTAATCAGAATCTTATTTTCTTCATGCTCTTCTTTTCCCCCCGGCTGCCCTTTTCTTGTCTTCCACACCGGCTGGTCTTTCTTCAGCTCTCCCTTTTCCTTCCTGTTCTTTCAGTTGTTTCTACTTGCCTTACTCAATTCTACTCTAGACACACGGAATCCTACATTCTTTCAATGCAGAATTCTCCTCACTTGGCCACTCTAATTAAAAAGGCTGTGTAAGCTGGTTAAAACCTGTGCTATTATGTCTAAATTGTAACTCTTTTTGACCTTTAATACCCTCAAATGTGATCCTTTTATTCACCAAACTCGGGTTTGCAACAGACTCAAGTAACTTTCACACACCTCCCAGACAAATAGATTTGATACTTTTTACCAAGACACCCACCTTAGGTAGGAGCTCCTTCTGGGTGACCTCATCGAGTAGCAAACTTACCTCCTGAAAGCAGTGTGGAGTTGAGATAAAGCATAGCCTTTGGTCTCAGACACTGGTTTAAATCTTTCTTCTCTTGACAAGTTGTGTTCCTTGGGGAGAGCTACTAACCTCCTTTTTCTCATCTTCAAAAGGAGGACATCATCTCTTTTGCAAGTTTATGGTGAAGATCTGAGATAATTTATGTAATGTAACTGGTGTAATGACTAGCCCATAGTAGACACAGACTAAGGTTGGCTGCTACAGTGTTATATATCACTACTAGGACACTAACAGCAGCCAGCAATCATTCCTCTCTTCTGAGTCCCTTCCTGGACCAAGTAGCATTTGGTGATTTTTTTCATGTTTTCCATTTGCATTGTTTTAACGTGTATACAATTTTGCTTTGTTTGTGAAATTTAAAAAGATTTCAGTACATATTTGTGAATAAATCACGCTCTCAAGTAGACTATGTTTTAAATGCTCTTACTGGCTTTTCATTGGAGTCTAGGACCATTCAGTACATTATAGTGGGTGACTCAACATAACTTTCTTTACATTGACAACTCCTAGTATTTTTCTCTACACTGTCTCAGGTCTTGAATTTATTTGAGGTACTTTGAGGGTTTTAGTAGCTCTCTTTAGGTTCTCACACTCAGACCCAGAGCTCTGTTGGTATGAAAAGGGGCCAGGCCGGGAAGAGCCTACATAAGATACAGCCTGTGAAGGGGCCTCACATGGGGTAAAATCCAGCTGCAGGGACTGGGAGAGTGGAACTAGTAGGAAGAGAATCAACATGATTCAGAAGCCTGAGGACGTTCAGGGACTGACTTCTGTCCCTCAAAGGGGAGGAATTCCCTGGTATTTGCTGGTAAGAGCAAGGTGGACAGCCACAGAACCCCGCCCCCCCCTTCCCCCCCCTCTTCAATGGGCATGTTCTAGGCAAAGATTTGCACATAAGGCTGAATGTGGAAGAGAAAGTTACCTGGCTACTGGGATACTGGGAGGTCAGGACCCAAAGCGCCAACTTTCTGATCATGTGGTTCACTTTACTGACAACCAGCCCCCAATGTTAAGTGCTTTCCAAAAGTTGCCTCATTAACATAAACGGCTTTTCTTTTTCTCTCTCCACTTTGGAAATTCCAAGAGTTTTAGAAGTTCTAGGCTAGGAATGAGGATGAAGACCAAATAATTTTTTTTTATTATAAATCACAATCTTGTGGTGCAAAATTTATTGAGCACCAACAATATGCTAGGCATTGTGCTAGGCACTCAGGAGAAAACCACAACTGAGACATAGGCAGTCTCTGTTTTTGGAAAGCTTAGGGTTTTAAGGAGAAGACAGCATTAAAGAAAAAAACTACAGGCAATTAATAGTTAAAGGTGTACAGGATGCTGCAGAAATGTAAGAGCCTTGAAGCTTGGTGCCAGTAAGACAAAGGGGTGCAGAATCAGAAAAGGACTAGATTGGTCTTCAGATCTTGTAGGTAGGGGCCGCGTTGAAGAGCCTGTGGGCATAGGAGGCTGGTAAAGCAGCCCTGGACAGTGAGAACTTGGTTTTATGTTTCTAGGTACTCTCAGAACCCCTGTGGGATAATCTCTCTACTCTTGTGTTCTCTTTATGATGCTACCTACTGTGCTTGTCCAGGTTTAATTTCTGTCTATCAAACAGAAAACATCCTGCTGTGCAGATAAACTCCAGGACTCAAGATAAAATGTGATTTCAAACAAAAAAAACCCTTTATTTAGAACATAGTCAGTTAATGACATTATTTCTCCTAATATGTGTAGTCTATGATAATCAGTGAGTTATCTCAAATATGAATTTGAGGTTTTGTAAGAAGATGGCTAACAATGAGAATGACCTAGTACTTGAACAATTAATTGAGTCTGTTATATCAGAGTCACTCCAAGTCCTCTATAGAATGGACACATTTAACTACCTTATTTATTCACACAATTTCTCCCATACCAGCGATGGAGTCCTGTTGATGTGTACTTTGGCTCTGAAAAAAAGGAAAGAATTTACAATGCAGGCAGTCTTCCTAGTTAGATGGTAGTATGAGGGGGTATAAAAGAGCAGCAAAAGGAGAAAAGGATAAATAAAAGTGGTTAGAGAGTGGTGTTTTTGTTAAAATTGTTTTTTTGTTAAAATTGTTTTTTTCTAATTTCTGGTTTGAAACTGGGATGTTTGCAATCAGTGAAATTGGGTCGACTTTACAAGATACCCTTCTATTTGATAGTTCGTTCTTGGCATTGTGCCTTCAATTCCAGTATCTGCCACCAGGTGGGCGGTGGTACCTTTTAGGGTGTCCAGGTGTAGTTAACTGATTGCCGAGTATATTTCATTCAGTTTTAGATGTATCGATATTTAGACCAGTGCTGCCCTGTCTCTTGCTAACCATATTTTTGTTGTGTTTCTGATCATTTCTGTATATTCCCAGCAATGGAAGGATTGAGTCCCAAGGTATGCTCATGTGTGAAGTGTTTGATACAGTACCAGACTGAGCTCCAGGAAGCTTATGCCAGTCCACTCTCTGTCCACCAGTGTATGAGAGAGACTGTCCGAGTGTGGCTTCAGATTGCGGAAGGATGAAAATGTGATAGATTCTCTCAGCCAGCTCCTAGAGTGGCATGGAGATGATCATTGCTGTTGGCAGGCTGTGCTCACAGCTTACACCAACATGTTGTAAACTGAGTTGATCAGTAGGACTTTGGTGAAAGAGTAGCTGAGCGGAAAGTCTTGAAATCTTGTCACCAAGTATGGCAGTTAGGAGGCCTGGGTTCTGGAATTAAGAAATGTTGGATTCTGTCCACTCCCCTCTCTGTCACTTGTGTCTAACATGATGCTTCCCCCCCCCCCCACCCTGCAAATGGCTATAAGGGTCTGTGTGTCACTTCCCACGAGAAGCATGGTAAGTATTATTAACGAGAGAGAGAAGCAGATGCCTAACGGTGAAGAAGGACATAAATGAGACCATTCTTGTGCCCCAGTTATGCATTTCCTGGCAATATGCATTGTTGCTGTCAGAAACAGTGATTCAGATCTTATCCCAAGGGCACATTCAATCTGAGGAGCTTCCAATAACTGCGGGAAAATGCGGCTGGTAGTTAATCAAGATGTTTAAATGTCACTCAGTGATTGATTACTTGTGAGTCATGATGATGCATTATGATGCCCAGCATTCAAAGGACACGGTGACTGTCCGCAGCCAGCACTACACAGAAAGATAGATGCATAACTTGTGATCCCTTAGGATTAGTCTTCCCAGAAAGTTCTGGCTAAAATAGGGAATCTAGGCATCTCCCCCCAATTTTTTTTTTTAAGAAAAATTTACTCACTGATTGGTTAGAGCCAGGGATTTGGGACATTGCACTTGTGTAGCCCATTGGCTGTCCCATGATAGGTCATTACTTGATGAATGAAACCTAATGAGAGAAGGAATGGAAAAGTACTCATGGAAAGATTGACATCATATCAGTGCTAACACGCTGCTTGATTCTGTGGCTGTCCTAAGTATGAGGAGCCTCTTGCACAGTGCTTCATGCAGAGGAGGGCATCAATATTACAAATGCTCCAGTAAAGTACAAACAAAAGCTGTGGGGATACAGAATTCAGAACCCCAACAAGAGGGTTTTTCTTGGTCCTTCAGGGGCTAATTCCTGGGCTGAAAAGAAGTACTCTTATTTCTTCTGTCCAGTGTTTCAATTATAATAATAAAATATTTACTGAATACTTTCCATGTACTAGGCACAGATTATTTTATTTGATTCTTACAGCTTGATGAGGTAGGTTCTGTATTACTACCCCATTTTATAGACATGGAAACTGAGACACATAGGGAACTTATCCAGTGGTATTCAACTAGAAGGTGGCACAGCTGGGCTTCACCTATAGCCAAGCCTGCCTCCAGAGTCCCTATTCTCAGAGTCATGCAACATGGCCTCTTCAGACACGCAGGCCTGTTCTGTGTTCTCAGTACCATGTCACAAGGATAATTCACCCGAATGAGACATCTGGTCACTTTCAAAAAAGAGAGCGGGAGGAAGTGAACTCATTTCTACTTACCAATTAGGCACTACTCATTTAGCAAAGGAAACAATTAGGATGAAGTATCTTAATCATGGAAAAATCAAACAGCCCTTCCAAACCAACATTTAAGCCACATTTGTTCCAGCCTGGCTTTATCCCCGTATGGGTGGTAGATGGATTGGCCTTTTCATTTTTCTCCTGGACATTTGACATTTTATAGACATACAGAATGCATTTGTGAAGTACTTAGAATTTGAAGTTTCTGCATAGCACTCCTCCCTTTATTCCTTGCCATGATAAACATGCCCAGATAGTAAGTTCACAGAAGGTTGTGAGCTTTGAAGTCTTTGAAAATTATATGACAATGTTGTATATGTAATCATGGATGAGAGCAAGCTAATATCTTCTCAAGTGCCAGACACACGGCCCCTATAAATCCTGTGCTAAGAGCAGAGAGTGGTGGTCCTGTTTACTTAAACTCTGGGATGGAATGGGCATGGTTAGCATCACAGTAATTGACACAATTAGGAGATCCAAACAGATTTGCTGCTACTTGTTGTGTGTAGTTAAATTCCATGTTTCTATCATTAATTCAGAAGAAGAAAGTCTCTAGACTCAAGGTTGGATTAAAAACAAAAAAAACGCTTCATCTTTCTTTGAGATGTACATGAGAGAATTTTTTAATGTCTGGGAACTGTACAGTTTAATCATGAGGAGATAAGGGTTTATCAGTGAGAATTTGCACTTTTTTAGAGGCCCTTTGAAGTTACATCTGTGTTCCCTTAACTGGACCAAAAATTTCCCAGTAGATTACAATAGGAGCTTAGGACATTTCTCTTTGTGGTGCTCTGCTCCAATGGCATCAGTATTTAGTTACAGTCTTATTTATGTCAAGTTTCAATTATGATGACTTATGAAAATGTCTAGGAGATATACTCCATTGTTTAGAAGTATCTGCTTACTGTGTTGCTGGATGAAGTCCCATGCAGAATTCTTGCACTTGGATATTCAATCGGTCTGCTTCCCACACTTTGGTAAAATTATGCAAGTTGTGACCAGATTGTTTTAAATTTGAAAGAATGTGTAGGAGCTTAGATACATGTACACTGAAAGGTTACCCAAAGCAATCTTGATGGACAGAAATGATGTGTCAAATGGTCTAGGTGTTCAAGCAATTCCCACAAATCACAATGAAAATGATTCATGGAAACAGTTAAAATTAACGGTTCTCTGAAGTGTGATAACATCAAGTGATGGTGGAGTGATTAAAGATTGATACCGATAGGAAAAGAATCTTTAGATAGACTAGATAGAAAGTAATATCCAAATGATGAAGTCTACAGGACCTCCTTGATCGACCTACAAGTTGAGACTTTGTCACACTAACTATTTAATGTAGATGAAACTAAGATCTTTGGAAATGAATATGTCAAAACTGTACCTCAAAAAGAGAAAAGACAGCTTTCAGATTTCAGCCAGCTAAGGGCTAAAGAGTGGGAACATAAAACCTTTAAAACTTTGCCCAAGGTTAGATTCCGAGGTTCTGAGGGAAGACCTACTCATTGTCGACACCCTCTGAACATTCAGGCATCCTGAAGGATCTGGTTAATAATGTGTAGGTTTTGTTTTACTGCTGTGAGAGTAAGAATAACTTCACCCTCCCCTCTGGTGAGTCATAGAGTGACTGTTGGACTTGAAATGTTCTCTCCTTCTGCTTAATGATGATGTGCTAGCTGAGACTCCTGCAAGGAGCTGACATAGATGACCTGGAACTTGTTTTACTTTTCCTTCCCAATTTTTGTCAATATCTCCAACATTGTCCCAGCCATTAGGGTTTAGAACTTGGCATCATCTTTGACTTTGCCCCTCTCCTTTCCCTTCCTGTTGCCAAGTGTTATTGATTTTATCTTTGGACTACTTCTTTTTAAAAAAATGTTTATTTTTTTGGTGGGGGGAAGACAGAGGGTCTGAAGCAGGCTCCCTGCTGACAGCAGTGTGGGTGTCATGACACTGAGCTGCATTCTGACACTTAACCAACAGAGCCACCCAGGTGCCCCTATGTTGGGAATACTTCTTGAATCTATACTTTGTTCTCCATTCCCATTGGCATTGCCTTAATTTAGGTTACTGTTATCACTTGCCAAGATAATTGTCAGAGGCTATAATCTACCCCTAACATAGGTTTTTCTTCCTTATTCCCCATTATCTCCTTCTGTACATTCCCATTTGCCAGATAGACTGACAGATAACATTAGATGAACCATGCAGATACTCTGTTTTTTTGACCTCTTTGTGCTACTGGTGTTCTTTCTCCTTGAATGGCTTTTACTCTTTGTTGTATACTAAGTCATACCAACCCTTCATGGCCCAGTGCAAATGCTTTCTGTTCCCCAAAGTCTGCCCGGATCATGAGCCTCTTCTATTCTTGCTCTTTTTGCCATTCCCACTGCAATTTTTTTTTTTTTACCTTTATAGGGGCACTTATTACTGCATAATTTTTCATAATAATTTATGTTGTGCTTTATTTCTTCTACCACACTCCAACACAAACTTAGCACAAACTCCAGCACGAACTTAGGATGGCTGGTTCTGTGCTCTACATTATGCAAATCCTGCAATTCCAGAACAGTCTGTGTCTAAATAGTGTCAATAAATTGTCTATTTTCATGTCAATTTCCTAGGTGCTGGACCATAGGCCAATTGCTGAATAGCTATTACAGCGTCATTGTTATAATCATGCATAGAACCGATGCATTTTAGCGTTAACCGTTAAAGATAAGTAAAAGGAGGAGCTCTTGGGGTGACTCGGTTGGTTAAGTGTCCAACTCTTGATTTCTGCTTATGTCATGATCTCATGGTTTGTGAGTTCAAACCCCACATTGGGCTCTTTGCTGACATGGAGTCTGCTTAGGATTCTCTCTCTCCCTCTCTCTCTCTCAAAACAAACTTAAAAAAGGTGCTTAAAAGGACAAAATAAAATTTGATAAAAGTTTTGTCTGATATAAATACAATCCATTAAAAATTTGCAGAACAAAACATTTTGCTGCTGCTCAGCAGCTTCTAATGCTGAGTAAGGGTATGAGAACATGCATTAATAGCAGTGACACAATTTTATAATCTTTATTTTTTTATCCTACTAATTATAACTAATGATAATTATACATATAAGCATTGTTAGTATTATTCCTAATAGTATTACTAAAACTTTGACAAAAAGACCATTGAAATTTTTTTATTTAAATGTTTATTTATTTTGAGAGCAAGAGATAGAGAGTGAGTGGGAGAGGGACAGAGAGAGGGAGACTGAGAATCCCAATCAGGCTCCACACTGTTAGCACAGAGCACGACGCAGGGCTCAAACTCACAAACTGTGAGATCATGATCCGAGTCAAAATCAAGAATTGAATGCTTAATTAACTGAGCCATCCAGGCACCTCAAAATATACCAATGCTTTTAGATATTGATGTTAAAAATTAAATAGGGTATTGGAATGCTATTCTCTGTATTTATCTAATTTTAATGAACTAGAATTTGTATCTCTAGCCTATCAGTGGGTAATCAGACACATGTAGGCTTTTGGGGTGAATAAATTCATACCAGCTCTTATATGGAATGAAAAGTGTGCCATCATAGAGAAGCAGAGATAATAGGTTAGTCACATAGAGTCAAGAATCAGACTGCCAGGGTTCAAATTCCAGTTCGGACACCTAGTTATACAACTTTATGGAATTTGCTTAACATCGGATTCTCCAATTTTTTATTTACAAAAGGGCTTCTCAGAAAGAACTGAGTTGCTCTATGTAAAGCACTTAGAACGTAGTGATGTTTGACTATTAGGAGTTCTTGACTATCATTATTATTTTGGAATGTTAGACATTGTTAGTCTGGCTCTTACAGATGAAGAAGCCAAGACCCAAAGAGGTTGAGCAACTTGTAAGATTATCTAGATGTTCCTCAGAGCCTAGGTAACCTCATCATGGGGGATGCATGCTCCTACATTCTGTGCTCGGCCCAGTGTGGGGCATTGAGTTGCCACCTTCAGGTATTAGAGGCCCAGACAAGCAGACAGGTGGAGATTACAGTAAGGTAAGTAATGTGCCATGATGCAGAAATGGAGCATCTTTTAGGAGCTCGGAGGAGTTCCAGATTTCTTAGATAATCTCCAAAGGGGGTTCCAAGGGAAATGATCATGCAGCTAAGACCTTAAAGATGCTGTCTTAGTCTATTTGGGCTGCTGTTATAAACTACCGTAGCCTGGGCAGTTTATAAACAACAGAACTTTATTTGTCAACAGTTCTGGAGGCCACAAGTCTGAGATCGGGTGCCAGCATGGTTGAATTCTGGGGGGGGGGGCCTCTTCCAGGTTATAGACTGCTGTCATTTAATTATGTCCTTACATAGTAGAAAGCAGAAGGGGAAGGAAGCTCTGCAGTGAGTCTTTTAAGGGCACTAATCCTGTCAATAAGGGCCTTACCCTTATGATCTCTTTTAATCCTAATTACCTCCTGAAGCCCCACCTCCTAATACCATCACCTGGAGAGGCTGTGTCTGTGTGGGGGGGGCGGTGGGGGGAGGCAGAGGGGGTGTGGTGTGTTGGGGGGAGGTAAGGGTTTTAGCATATGAATTTTAGAGAGATGCATTGAGTCCATAACAGATGTAGAAGATTTAGCCATGTAAAAGGAGGTGGGGGAAAAGCATTTGGGTAGTGGGTACAAAGGCCCCAATGTGCACATAATGTATGTAGAGAAACAAAAAATGTCTAGTCTTGCCAAAGAGTGGCGACCTCTAACTTTCTTTGTAGCAAATGAAAATCTTCCTGTACTGTATGTACCCTGTAATTTCAATACTGGCTGTTTATTAAAACCTCCTGTTATATTTGTACTGGGTTTAATAGTGTGCCCCCAAATTCATGTCTACCCAGAATCTTAGAATGTGGACTTACATGTAAACAGAATCTTTTCAGGTGTGATTAATTAAATTAAAATGAGATACTGGAATGGGTGGGGGGTACAAAATTCAGTGACTGGTATGCTTATAAGGAAGCTATGTGAAGATACAAAGATAGAGAGGAGACACAAGAACATGTGACATGGAGGCAGACTGGAATGATGCATTGGTAAACCAAGGATTGTCAAGGATTGTCAGCAACTACCAGAAGCTAGAGGGAGGTATGAAACAGATTCTCCCTCAGTAAGTCCAGGACCCAATATTGCCAATACCTGGATTTCAGACTTTTAGCATCCAGAACCGTGAGGGGGAAAAAATTTCTATTGTTTTAAGCCACCTAGTTTGTAATAATTTGTTGTTGCAGTCTGAGCAAAGAAATATAGCATTCTTGGTATGAATTTGACTTTTCCAGGTGACAAGAAAAAGGCATACATAGATTTTCTTCAGTGATGGAAATGAGTATAGTAGGCCACAGTTTACTGACTCTATTACATGCATGAAAAAATGTGGCTGTTTAATTTTTTACAAAGGATCTGTTCTTTCTCACTAACCCACATGGCATGATGGGTGAGTCGGGAAAAATAATCTCTAACAAACATTGAAATAGCTAAATAATAGCTGTATATTATTATACAGCTAAATAATATACTGTAATAATAGCTAAATAATATACTGTAATATTTCCCAGTTCAAATAAGCTCTTTTTGAATATTTAGTCTTTTTAGGACCTTTGTGTATCCTTCTCCTCCCCCTGATTCTCCCCAAGGCATCTGGGTAAATGGAGGATTCATTTGGCTCTGTGACAGGGATGTTGGAGCCTTGTGTCTATGCTGGGTTTTTCTGGTTTTTCTTTGCTCAGAGTGCTCTCTTCATCTTGACCTGGGCCTTGTTCTTTGTCAGCCACAAGGAAGCAAGAACACAGCCTCAAGTGTCTGTAGTTACCTTCTTCCTCCGCTGCTCTCCTCTTGATTATAGCCTTGCTAGATTTCATGCCATGGTAGACAAGGGAACCCTTTAGAGCTAGAGGAAACAGGCCACTAACCCAGAATTCCTAGGTGCCTTCCATCTTTCTGAATGCTTCTATAGTCAGCACCCTCTGAAGCTTAGGTCCCAAGCTAGGAAAAACCAGGATTCTGGTGTCTATCTCCATTGTTCCCCTTTTCTCCCTGTTTCTGGCATCACTTAACCCCATGTCTCACCCTCCTTTTCTGGGAAGATATTTATGCCCCATCCCCTTGACAGACTGGACACAAGGTGAAACACTAGCTTACCAATAAGGGAAGAGCTGAAAAACCTCTTCCTTACCCAATGATGCATAAGAACATGACAATGCACCAGACATAGCTTTATTATCCACTCAGCCACTGTAGATCCCAAGCCTTGAGGTTGGAGCATGTTCTACCTAAAGGTGGCTCAGCATGAGGGGGGATGTGTCCAGAACTGGAATGATGCACACTTTGTCATTGTTCATCTGGAATTAATATTTACTCAAAGCCTTTAATGGTATCTATTACTTTCCATTAGATATAGGATACCTCTAGAGGGCAGGATGACTCTGAAGCTACCTCAGACAGTTTTGCCTCCCTCTCACCATCTTGTGCTTTCACCCCCTGTACCATGTCCCAGTGTAGTTTTCCAGTTTCATAGTAGGGTGGATTTTCTTCCAACCTACAGTACAGTACAGCTGCAGCACCTTATGCAGTAAAGAATGCATTCCGGTTGCTTTTCTCACAGGTGGTGTGCCCAAGGCAGCACTTAAGGCATTCAGAACTCATTTCCTTCCTAAACTTTGCCTGGTCTCTGATTTGCTATAAACTCATAAACTTCACTGATGTACTGACGTGATGATGAACTCACTTTTGCTCTCTACATTCATGAATGCTGCAGGATGTGTGTTTGTGACTCACTCCTGCTATTTGGAATGGAAACTTGGGTCATAGTAAAGGGCCCCACTCTCTTAGGTGGTATAGAGTAGTTGCCAAGGGGAGGAGATAAAAATTAGCAGTGGTATTTTTTCTCATGGACTGTTAGATTGTGGAACTAACCAGATCCTTCGTATTCAACTGTTAGGATTCCGCTTCAAATCCTGAGGTTTTCCTCTGATACTCCACAACCATATAGAAATGAGTATGTCTTCTCCTGTAGTTCCAAGGCATGTTTAGACAGGGGATACCTCTTTTAGAGGTTTTACCACACTGTATTGTAGAATTCATTTCCCTTCCACTAGAAAAGTTCTTGGTAGGGCAGAGACCAGATCTTGGTTATCTTAGGATCCCAATGCCTTGCAGAGGGATTGCTACAGAACTGGGGCTTGGAAAATGGTGATGAATGTATGAAATGTCCCCGAAATAGTACTGATTAAGAGTCTGAACTCCTGCACTTTCCAGAAGACACATAGGGGTAGGGAGTTTTCACACTTATTGATGCACAGGACAGACTAACGGGTAAAGAGATAAAGGTAAGAGCTTCTTTAAAGCCATGTGGCCCTGCTCCTTCCTTCTGGGATGACAGTCTGTTAAGGAGAAAGTGGGGTTGGAGTAAGTGTTAAAGATCCTAAGTGTTTGGCTACTCCTGTGTCTTGAAGGTTCTAAGATGGCAAGAGCCAATGGAGACCTGAAACTGATGCAGATCAACTCCTTTCTGGTAAATGCCTCTTTTTGTCATAAAGACTTCTTATGATAACAGTCTGTAAAAAAAAAAAAAAAAAAAAAAAAAAATAGAGCCCCCAAATATTTCCTGGGCACTTGTTATATGCAAAGAAGACACTGTGGTTTCTTGATAGCAAGAGAGATATCATTTAGGGGAGTGTTGCTTTCACTGGTGGCAACAGCCAGTGCCAGGATCCATTTTTGGCTGTGGCGCATTCGTCATTTGGAAGTGAACTGTTAGAATGACTTTTATAACTAGGGATACCAGTTGTCTGGGTTGGAGTTAGGCTGTCTGGTTTAGAGCTGGGTCGTCTAGTTCTGGAACACATGGTTCAGAATGCATTTGAAAGGGCAAGTTAAATGCAAATTACCTGGTTTGGGTGCGGTGGCTTGGATAACAAACTTTCTGGATCCTACTGTTATGCTTTGTGTTTGAATGTCAGGACTGAAAGTGCTGTTCAGGAGAGCCCTTGTGGAATAGTCCAAATTGCTGGGAGGAGCTGTTCCCCAGAGGTGACTTTTAGCACCTAGGATTTTAGATATCTTTTTTTTTTTTAATTTTTGAAATCCTACTTGCTTAATTTTAATGTAGTGGTAAGTTTATATTATTTTTAATTTACTTTTAATTTTTGAAATTTTAACAGTAGAGCAGGAAACTGCTCTATTCCTAAATCTACATCCTTATCCAGGGCTTAACTTCTAAAGAAATGTCTGTCTTCTTGCATTTTCTGATTTTCTTTCTGTTCTTTTTGTGAGATAGTTGAGTAATAACTAAAACTCAGTGGTGAGTCTTTTCATCTAGGATGGAAAGTCCCACATAGGAAATGGTACCACTAGCAATGGGTCAGTCGTTTATGTTGGCCAATGTAAGGAAACCTACTTTCTTACACAAAAGGTTAACTAACCAAGAGGAAGTAATTGTTGGGGAGGATGGGGGGAGGAGGAGTTGAGTTACCTTTTCCTGATGAAATTCAGCCCAACACACTATGGGAAGTGCCATAGAGTACATAAAACCATAAGAGGTTGAAAATTCTACTTTGTTTTTAGATACTAAGGACCAAGAAGGTATGTATGATTTCAAGGTTTGGTGAAACTGTTTCTGAATGGAAAGTGAGTAGGTTTCAATTACTGAAGAGAGGAGGGTATGGTGGGCAGGAACATTTTTAATGTCTTCTGTCACTGGGTGAAACTTGTCCTGGAACAGTGGTTTTTAAATAATCCTCTGGGCTGGAGGAAGGAAATACTAAAACTGCCACTTATCCTTATTGATTTCATCCTTTAAAACTGTCTATTTCTTGTGCTGCTTTATGGTGTATAGAAAGGATATTCCTGGGGACCACTGTCCCAGAGACAAGAGGAGAAGGCAGATGGTTGTATCAGGATGGAAAGAACTGGAGAGGTGGAATAGCTCAGAATGTGGAGGTCTTCCTTCTTTTCTGATAAAAGAAATGTGGTAGTCGTTTGGGAAGATTCTGGAGAAAGCAGGGAGGACATTGACCTTTGTTGACCAATGACTGTACGACAGGCATTGGGTTATGTATTATTTATTGTTGTTAAATCACTGCACATGTAACTTACATATACATGCATTCTTTTATTAATTTATTATTCATTTAGTGAATATCTCATTTAATCCTCACAAATAGCTTGAGAAGCAGATTTTAATTTTTCCAGTTTTACAACCAGGAAGCTAAAGTTGTGTTTTTTTTTTATTGAAATGTAGTTGACATATAATACTATTAGTTTTGGATGTATAGCATAGTGATTCTCCATTTATTATATTAAATGATTACCACAGTAAGTCAAGTTATCATCTGTTACTATATAATGTGTAGTAACATCTGTTACTACAGATGTGTAGTATCATCTGTTACCATATAATAGTGTAGTAACACTATTATTGACTGTATTCTGTCTCTTATAAATAAATCACATTTCTGTGATTTATTTATTATCTATCTGGAAGAGTGTACTTCTTAATCCCCTTTGCTTTTTTTGTGCATACTCCCAGCTTATTTTTTGTATTTATGAATCTGTGTTTTGTTTTGCCTGTTCATTTTTGTTTTTTAGATTCCACATATAATTGAAATCATACAGTATTTGTATTTCTCCAACTTATAATAACCTCTAGGTCTATCCATGTTGTTGCAAATGGAAAGATTTCATTCCTTTTTATGGCTGAGTAGTAATCCACTGTGTGCAGGTGTGCACGCACACACACACGTTTATACATTCAACTATTGATGGATACTTAGGTTGCTCAGGAAGCTAAAGTTTAAAGCAATTAAGTAATTTTTACATCATATGATTTATACCCCTGCAATTCTCATGCCTTATGGCATAGAGAATTATATGCCATTTATAATATACACTCCAGGGCTTCTATCAAAGAGATGCTCCTTCAGTATGTTCAAGTTGGTTTCTAGTCTGCTAGTAGCAGTTGGATTGCTCAAGAAAGTATTTACAGAATCAGGGAATACTTGGTTGTAGTTTTATTTTCTTTTTTATTGTATATGTCCAAATCATAATTTTAGGCCAGAGATACTTCTCTGCCATTCAGGTTGACACCAAGCCTTGGTTTGACATTTCAGTTAGCTCAACCTTCCTTTCCTGGCATTAAAAGCAAGCAAGCAAGCAAACAAACCTGAAACTCTTGGAATGGCTATATTTCAGGGAATTGATTAAATCTTAACTAGTTCATTTCATTGGGATTAGATTGAATTGACACAAAGTGGTTCAATCTACTTCCTGGTGGTCCCATTCTCAATAGCAGAGACCTGTTGTTCTCCCCTTTGATTGTAGAATCCCCTCATTTTCATGTCTGACTCCTGCTGGCACGTAAGTGTCTCCTGATTAGGAACCACATTTTGTTTATCCTTCTGTGTCCCACAAAGTGCCTAGCAAAGTATCTGCACTTGTCGAATGAAAATATTGGATGCCCTGATCCCAGTTGCTATGGGTGGTTTATCTGTTGACGTAAAATGGTGATTTGTTGGCTTTCTTAGCTATCTTGGCAGTAGAGCTAGATGTTTTGACAGACATATGATGCTATTTATTCTGTTAAGAAAAGATAGCATGACTATTTGCATGGCTTTGTATTCTTAAGTATAAAAATTTCCATCTCTTAATTTTGATGAAAGGTGTGCAAAGTTGGAGGAAAGGTAAGAGGGTGAATAAATTAGGAAAAATTTTTCTCTTGAATGCTCAGGTATTTAATCAAAATTCCTTTAACATAATTCATTGGATTGTTGTGAGGACAAATTGAGGTGATCATTGAGAAAAATCTTTGGAAACTCTAGATTATAGACAGGGACATTTCTAAAAGGTAAGATTTTAAAGCAAAATAAGGTTTTTAAAAAACAACTTCTGGTGTTTTGACAATGTATATGCTCTGTAATGAAGATTAAAAATTAAGCTCTAGTCCTCTAATATTATCTAGTGGTAATATATAGCATTTACCATTTTAACCATGTTTAAGTGTACAGTTCAGTGATATTAAGTACATTCACAATGCTGTGTAACCATCACCACCATCCATCTCTGGAATTTTTTCATGATCCCAATCTGAAACTCTACCTAGTAAATGTCTTCCCATTTACCGTCCTCCCAGCCCTAGTAACCTCTATTCTTTGCCTATGCTAGGTACCTCCTACAAGTGGAGTTGTTACAATATTTTCCTTTTATGTATCGCTTATTTCACTTAGCATAATGTTTTCAAAGTTTATTTATGTTGCAGCATGAATGAGAATTGGATTCCTTTTTAAGACTGTAGTATTCCATACCATATTTTGTTTATTCCTTTACCCATCGATGGACACTTGGGTTGTTTTCACTTTTGGCTATTGTGGATAATGCTGCTATGAATGTTGGTGTACAAGTATCTGTTTGAGTCTCTGGCTTCTTTTCTTTTGGGTATGTATCTAGGAGTGGAAAACAGATCTTTTAAACTTCATTTCTCCTGACACTTTTGAGATTATCCAGAGCAAGTCTCTCTCCTCTGTTCATGCCCTAAAGAGTGAGCAATTGCTTCTTCATCTTCAGTGTGCTTCAGGCCTCCATGTTTTCCCCTAGGCTCCTCTTCCTCCTCTGAAATTGATACTTCTAGATGTAGCTACAAAGGAGTCTGAAATCTGATGCTAACCACTGTAACAAGCTCTATTCAAATCAGGCCCACCAACTGGCACTACTTTGGGGACTGACAAATTGAGGTGAGCTAAGAAAAATTAAACTGTAAGTTCCATTATACATGGAAATCTAGTAGAAATAAAAAGTGTCATACCGAGAACTATACTTTAAACTTGAGCTTCAGTTCATTTGATAAATTACTATCTGCTGAGCACTGTTGGTAGATAACAGGGAATGAGTTCAGAGCTCTGTTATCAAGCAGCTCAAATTCTAGAGGAGGATGCATACATATTTAGGAAGCTACAGAAACTAAACAACAATGCTACTACTATTCATTTGTTTATTCAACATTGCTCAAGCACCTGCTGCACGCTGTTCTAGGCCCTGGGTATACATCAAGTCAAAGACAAAGTCTCTGTTCTTCTACAGCTGACTTTCTGGTTGGGGAAACCGGACAGTAAACAAGGAAATACACAGTATAATAGCTATGTGTTTTTCCTATGGAGAAAAATGAAGCACGATAAGGGATCGAGAGTGACTGGCGTGTGTGTGGGTGGTTTTACGTAGGCTGACCAAGGCAGGCCTTTCAGAATTTGTGACTTTGAGCCCAGATGTGAATGAAGTGAGGGAGATAGTCAAGGGGATGTGTAGGTGATAAGGCAGCCTGGCAGGGGAGTAGCAGCATCTGCGATAATGTTAGATTTCAGAGATGGATAAAGAGCTTTGGGACTTAAAAGTTTTTTTGTTTTTTTTTTTTTTTATTTTGAGAGAGAGAGAGTGAGAAGGCAGAGAGATAGAGCGAGAAGGCAGAGAGAGAGCGAGAGAAGGCAGAGAGAGACAGAAGGCAGAGAGAGAGCGAGAAGGCAGAGAGAGGAGAGAGAAGGCAGAGAGAGCGAGAAGGCAGAGAGAGAGCGAGAAGGCAGAGAGAGAGCGAGAAGGCAGAGAGAGGAGAGAGAAGGTAGAGAGAGAAGGCAGAGAGAGAGCGAGAGAAGGCAGAGAGAGAGAGAAGGCAGAGAGAGAGCGAGAGAAGGCAGAGAGAGAGAGAAGGCAGAGAGAGAGAGAAGGCAGAGAGAGAGCGAGAAGGCAGAGAGAGGAGAGAGAAGGCAGAGAGAGGAGAGAGAAGGCAGAGAGAGGAGAGAGAAGGCAGAGAGAGGAGAGAGAAGGCAGAGAGAGAGAGAAGGCAGAGAGAGAGCAAGAAGGCAGAGAGAGAGCGAGCGAGAGCGAGAAGGCAGAGATAGAGCGAGCGAGAGTGAGAAGGCAGAGAGAGAGAAGGCAGAGAGCGAGAGAGCGAGAAGGCAGAGACAGCGAGAGAGAAGAAGGCAGAAATAGAGCGAGTGAGAGCGAGAAGGCAGAGAGCGAGAAGGCAGAGAGAGTGAGAGAGAGCGAGAAGGAAGAGTGAGTGAGAGAGAGCGAGCAAGAGGGCAGAGCAAGAGAGAGCGAGCGAGAGGGCCCAGAGAGCGAGCGAGAGCGAGAGGGCAGAGAGAGAGAGCAAGAAGGCAGAGCGAGCGAGAGCGAGAAGGCAGAGCGAGCGAGAGTGAGAAGGCAGATAGAGCGAGTGAGAGCGAGAAGGCAGAGATAGAGCGAGCGAGAGTGAGAAGGCAGAGAGAGAGCGAGAGCGAGAAGGCAGAGGGAGAGAGAGAAGGCAGAGAGAGGGAGAGAGAGAAGGCAGAGAGAGGGAGAGAGAGCGAGCGAGAGGGCCCAGAGAGCGAGCGAGAGCGAGAGGGCAGAGAGAGCGAGAGCGAGAAGGCAGAGCGAGCGAGAGCGAGAAGGCAGAGAGAGAGTGAGCGAGAGGGCAGAGAGAGAGAGCGAGAGGGCAGAGCGAGCGAGCGAGAAGGCAGAGAGTGAGAGAAGGCAGAGAATGAGAGAGAGAGAAGGCAGAGAGTGTGAGAGAGAGAAGGCAGAGAGTGAGAGAGAGAGAAGGCAGAGAGCGAGAAGTCAGAGAACAAGAGCAAGCGAGAAGGCAGAGCAAGAGCGAGAAGGCAGAGAGAAGGCAGAGAGAGCGAGAGAGAGTGAGAAGGCAGAGATAGAGCGAGCGAGAGTGAGAAGGCAGAGATAGAGCGAGCGAGAGAGAGAAGGCAGAGAGAGGGAGAGAGAGAAGGCAGATAGAGCGAGCGAGAAGGCAGAGAGAGAGCGAGAGAGAAAGAGCGAGAGTGAATCCCAAGCAGGCTCTGCACCATCAGCACAGAACCTGACACAGGGCTCAGACCCACAAACCATGATGTGACCTGAGCTGAAATCAAGAGTGGGATGCTTGACTGAGCCACCCAGGCACCCCAGAGCGTTGGGACTTAAAGTAATGGGACGAATAAATCTGATGTTCTGTGATTTTAGGCACATAATTTTGTGACACCGTAAAATCAGTTTTAAAGCACCCAAAGATTGTTCTGCAAGGGAGTATTTAATGGCAAGATACTTGTGTTTTAAAATAAATGAATGAATGAACATTTCAAAATGATATGAAATCATTGCTGGGGATCCCCCTGCCTCTGTTCATGCTGTATGCATTATGAGAATCTCTGTGTATGAGATGAGCATGAAGTAGTCATTCTTTGGCCTTACTGTGGGTATGGTAAGTCCTTTTTCTATCCCAACTTTGTTCTCCCGTTAGGATTCCTCATTCATTAAGGGTTGTTAATTAGGAAAAAATTTGACCAAATAAATTCTGACTAGTTAGTACATGAAGAACTAGAGAATTTTAAGCCAATTTAGAGCTTTTAGAAGCATTTAACAAGAATATACCAAGGAAGCTAAAGAAAGCTATCCTTAGTCTCGAAATTTCAGGGACAATGACAGGGCACATGAATTTTTTTTTTTTTTTTTTTTTTTTGCTGGTGTCAGAAACTTGGGCAAATGGAACAAAATCGCAACGCATAGCTCCTTAATGTGGCAGTCTCTTTTTTATAATGCAGGTTTGTGTGCCTGTGTGCATGTTCATATGTGTGAATGATGGGAGGAGGGGAAGGGTGAGAGAAGGGTTGCAAAACTGAAGACTCAGTCCTTATACTCCTCACCTCAAGGTGGTAGACGAGATAGCACATTGCAGAATAAGTGCCAGTGTATGATATCCAACCTAGTCTCTAGCAGTGTCCAAGAGGGAGGGACCAGAGATGCTAGGAAAGTCAGAAAATGCTCTGGGGAGGGCTGTGGAGCATGTGATATGGTCCTTGAAGGACAGGTTTAGAAGTGAGAAGATGAAGGGAAAGGTTTCCCAGGAGGAGAGAGTGGTCTGGGCAGAGATGCCATGGTGGGGATGTGCAGTTGATGTTTAGGTAAAGGAGAGGGGTCCTGATACATTAGGACAGAGGATCTGGTTTGGAGATTGTAGGGTTAAATTTGGAAAGATAAACAGAAAGCCAAGAAGAAAAGGAGAGTTCTGTGCTTTCCTTCTTTTTTAAGTTGCTTTTTGACTCATTAACTTATCAGGTGATAGGGAGGATCATCCCTTGCTCCTTCATTGGTCTGCTGTTAGGGGAACAACCATATATCTTAAGATGCTCCCTGTAAACAAAAACACTGTCTTCTAAGAGCTCCATTTTTATTGGTGGGCATACAAGCTCCTTGTAAAAAAATGTAAGCAGTACTTTTGGGGTACCTGGGTGGCTCATTCAGTTAAGCATTCAACTCTTGATTTTGGCTCAGGCCATCATCACAGTTCATGGGATCGAGCCCCACGTTGGGCTCCATGCTGATAGCACTGAGCCTGCTCAGAGGTCTCTCCCTCTCTCTCTGTCCTTCCCCTGCTTGTATGCACACACACTCTCTCTCAAGATAAATAAATGAACTTTAAAAGAATTTAAAAAAATGTAAGCAGTACTTTTGTAAGAAACAATGACATAGTTCCACCAGGACCCACCAGCCCCTCCACCCCCATGCCATTTTTCAGAAGTAACTACCATTAAATATTTCTTCTTGTTTATCCTTCCTGATTTATTAGGTCAACAAATATTCATTGAATTCCTATTATGGGCATAGGGTATACAACAGTGAATGGAAGTCCCTGCTCTCAAGGAGCTTCTATTTTATTGGGAAGAAACAGGCAGTAAACAGCAAGCAAGTTTAAAATATTTTAGCCAATATTTTTATCCCATGCATACTCTTGCAACTTGCTCTTTCCGCTTGACTGTGTCTCTTGGACATCTTTCCACGTCAGTGTAAAGAGGTCTATCTCTTTAACTGGTACTCACTAATATTTATTGAGCATCTGCTGTGCCTCAGGCACTGTCTTGGTCACAGCAATTCCCTACAGTAAGTACTATAATTTTCACCTGACTACAGGTGAGGGACCAAGGCCAAGAGAGGTTTGGGAACTTGCTCAAAGTCACCTGGCTAGTCGCTGGTGGAGGCAGACCTGAGCCCAGACCATCTGATGGTTCACTCCAGTTCTTCTCCCCCTTGATGGCTGCATAGTACTCCATTGTATGGATGTTCCTTCACTTATTTGGCCAGTCCTCTATTTTTAAGCCATTTTTAGTTTTTTCCTATCACAGATAGTGCTATAATGAACATTTTACACACTTGTTTACATGTGTTTATGATCATCTGTAAGTTTAATTCCTAAGAGATGGAAAAATACACATTTCTGTATTTGATAGACACTACTTAGTTTCCCTTTAAAATTATTTTACCAACTTCTCCACCAACATTGTAGGAGAAGGTGCTGATTTCTTTATAGCTTATTCAACAAAGGGAGTTGCCAAGGGTATAGGAGTTGCTAATACAGTAGCTTAAAAAAATGGTATAGAAATTACACTTAAAAACATTTTTTATTTTTTATTTATTTTTTAAATGTTTATTTTTGAGACAGTGGTGGGGGAAGGGCAGAGAGACAGGAGGGGTCAGAGGATCCAAAGTGGGCTCTGTGCTGTCATCAGAGAGCCCAAGGCGGGGCTTGAACCCACAAACCATGAGATCATGACCTGAGCTGAAGTTGGACGCTCAACTGACTGAGCCACCCAGGTGTCCCAAAACATTTTTTAAAAAGTCTTTCATTTTAAATATCTTGAAGAAATGATTACTTCCTCTTATAGGCTGTTCTTGGTTCTTTTTATCATGCAAGGGAGAAAGCCACCACTCTTGTTTCAAGAAATCTGCAGTTTCTTGTGACTAGGGGTGGGAGGAGGGCTTGGCAGGGAACAGTCCTTCCTTTTTCTCTGATCTGGCTCTCTCTGGAGGCCTGAGGGCTCAGTACCAGGATTGGCCAGGAGAGTGGATTGATATGTACAGGGCATCAACTTGCTCTGGTTATAGAGACATTAAAATATATTTGGTTTCAGTGTTGAACTGAAAATCTGATGCAACTTCTAGAGAACCCATAAATGGCTTGAGACACACTTAAGACATAATCCTTTCTTTTAAAAATAGACCAAAGTATTTTGTTTTCATCTAATCCCATCTTAAAAACAGGAGCCCCCTTAAAGGGATTCTAAACTAAAAAGTTTGACTCCATTTCGTATGTGCATTTGTTCTTTGGCATCCTCAGGGTTAATTGTTTGCTTTACTCAGAGTTGAAATTGAGGATGTTTGGAAAGAAATGTCTTCATTTTTTGTATTAAATGTTGCTTGAGTGTGCTTACCTTTCATCCATGTGAGAGTGAAACTCCCCTTGCAATGATTTTTTAAAAAATGCTAATTCCTTCATCTCTGGGAAAAACAGGTAGGAGCTCTAAAGATGTTTGCTAATTTCCTTCACTTGAGGGCTCATACAAGTTTGGTAAGCAGAAGTGATAACTGTGACTTCTTCCCTTGTCCGCTTCCATCCAACTGAACACTGGGTTCCCACAGAGGAAGCCATCCTGCTGAAGTCAGCCTCTAGGGAGCTTCCTTTTGTTTCTTCAAGATTAACCAGTTCTGCCCTGGCAGCAGTAGCAGGCAACTCTGGAAGGAGAGGCTCTTCTGGGCTTTTGGTATTTTTCCAAGGAGTGTTTTTTCTCCCCCAATTCCTCACTGGTAGTGAAGCTGCTTTCCTCCAACGCTGCCTTCTTCAGATGAGATGCTGATTCTGATCTGCCATCTAGCAGCTTCCGGTAGCGGTAAGTGGTCAAGAGTGTTTTTCCGGGAGTTGATCTCAGGTTCTCAAGAATGTCCTCTAGAGACCCACTTTGTTTTCTGTGTAATTGCTAGAGCCTTCAGAATAGCTTTGCTTTTCTCACTGTTCTCATTGCATGGTCATGGAATGGGTACCTGTTTGATCTCCCTGCACCCTCCCTTTTGGGAGAGAGGGTTAGGTCCAGGCTGAGGTGAGTTTGTGGGGAGCATTCAAGGGTTGGTGAAGCCAAGAGGAGAGTTAGCTCAGGGCTGACTAGGGCTTTCTGTTTCTGTTTTCTAGGTTGCTCTTTTGATCTTTTCATCTTCTGGTGTGGTTGAGGTTTAGCAAAAGTCTTCATTTTTCTCTAACTAAAAATACTTTAGAAACTAGTTGGGTGTGAGAAATAGGACGTCTGCTTTATTTCCCTTTTCAAATTTTTATTCAGTTAGCATCACCTATTAAATGGCTAATGGGAGTAGCATCAGTGTCCATTTCTTCTTGGCTTGTGGGTGTTTGTCACTTCCTTTGGGAGTAGTTGGTTTCATTTTTTTCAAGGGGTTTGTATCTAGTTCCCCTATTCAAGGTATTGTTTATTCTATGACCAATTCATGCTTTAAACATGAACAGTTTACTAAAATACTCTCTGAGGCTGGAGTGGTATGTTTTTAGTGCTGAGATTTGTCTGAACTGAGAAATCGATACTTCTAGCTGTTTGGTTGACAGATGTGAGAGTTTCTCAGGTCCCTGGTTAATAATTTGCTGTTTTGAAAACAAAGGAAACTGGTGAGAAACAATAATTGGGGGCTGAAGGCTTATTAGAAAGGAAATGAAGAAATATAGGATCATATGTGGAATTAACAACATCTCTCTTCACGAATGGCCGCCTTTGTTCAGGTGTTGTTCTGTGCTAGTCTTTGCATTTACTGAAATGTAAATTCAGAGTGATTTTTTAAAAACCTATATTTATCTGTCTTGTGCTTTTATATTGTTCCATCATGCATGCATCTTCAAAAATGAGGGATCAAGTAATTTTTGTGCCCCTGGGGGATTTTTTGTGCACAGGAGGATTCTATTTTGTTTTTACATGGTAAATTGGAAATTTCCATTTAGTCGGAAAAGACTTCACTTTTTGTTTCAAAGTAAATTATAATTGTAGCTTTCCTAGAAATAAAACTTCTTAATGGGTGCATTCTAGATGCTTGCATTGCATGTACAAGAATTAGATGCTGGTATTTGTTTTCAGGATTTCTTACAAAAAGGTGTCAAAGAGGGGCCCTGGGTCGCTCAGTCGATTGAGCGTCCGACTTCAGCTCAGGTCATGATCTCACAGCTCGTGAGTTCGAGCCCCATGTCAGGCTCTGTGCTGACAGCTCAGAGCCTGGAGCCTGCTTCAAATTCTGACTTCCTCTCTGCCCCAACCCACTTGCATCCTGTCTCTGTCTCTCTCAAAAATAAACATTAAAAAAAAAGGTGTCAAAGAAAATAGTAACCTGCAAGTGTTCCACATACCTATAGACTTACTTGACTTTTTAGCAATATTAAATATTTTTCAAATAGTAATTTCTGATTAAATAGTAAATGCAAATACTAAATATATCGGTCATTGCATTTTTGGAGATTTTTTTCCCCTTTCTTTCCTTTCTCCTTTCCTTTAGTCAGCTCGAGCTTGTCGAGCACCTGCACTATGTCAGGCTCTGTGCTGGATGCCCAGAGAAGATGCCACAGTAGGAAAGGCTGAGCATTTTATTTTGATATATCCTTCTATGACTCTTCTTTTCAAGTTGAGTGTTCCCTAGGACCTGTCCTTGTCTTTGTATTGACTCATCCTCATCCTCTGTCCTCTCCTCACTTCTTTTTATTCTTGTTCTGAGTGAGATCATTCATTTCCCATGACTTCAATGCTTTCATGTATGTTGACGATTCCATGTCTACAAATCTGTCTTTTGTCTTTAGTGCTGAGGATGTTTTCAAAGATAAAGAGGAATTTCAAGCCTAATGTGTTCAAACTGAATGTATTATTCTCCCATCCCAATTCCTGCTCCTTTGTTTTCTCTTCCTTCTCTTCTCCCTGCTGTACTAATGGCACCTCTGTCCCCTCATTGTCCTGAGCCAAAAACCCTAGAAGTCATCTGAGGTTCTTCTTTGTCCTGTATGCCAACATAGGGGCCATTTATAAACTCTGTCAATTCAACTGCAGAAACATTTCTAGAATCTGACTCCACTTGCCTATTGTTACTGCTTCTCCACCTCTCTCCATGCCAGGCCATGCTGTGAGCATAACCTTCCTAAAAGTGCCGACAGCATGCACTTGCATAGGGAGAGCCAAGAGAGTAATGACAGTGGACAGTGGAGCCCGGATTATAACCGTATCATTCTCTAAAAATCTCTTCTTCCTTCCCATTACCTGCAGGATTAACTATGGGTCTTGAACATAGCCCTGTTCTGTGTCACCTGACCTATCAAATGGGGATGATGATAGTCCCCACCTATATAGTTTTGGTGAGGATAAAATGAGATGATACATGGCAAGTACTTAGCACAAGATCAAGTACCCAGTGAATAGTAATGATGATGGCAATGATGAAGGTGATCACTTCTTTCAGAATCCATCTCTAATCTACCTTTCCAGCTCCATCACCCTAAAATCTCATTGCCATGACTGTCACTACTTCCCCAACCTTCTCTTCCCTTTCACAGTACTGGATCTTTTCACATGCTATTCCTTTGGCCTCTTTACCTCATTTTGCTGAGCAAACTCTTTCCTTTTCAAAAAGATTCAACTCAGAATTACTCTCTGTGAGGTCTTAGCTGACTGCACAAAACAGGCTTGGTGGCTCCCTTTCCTCTGCCTCCATGGTGCTCAGTCCTTTCTTCCATCACAGCCCAGAACTTGCCATTCTAATGGTCTGTGTATCTGTTTTCATCTTCCCCAGACTACAGGCTTTGGAAGGGATAGAGGTAGGAACTAATGATCCTTACCTCCATCTACTGAGCCCCGGTTTGACATAGAATAGGCACCCATAAGTGTTTGGTGATTGAATACCCATAGGGATGACTCTCAAATTTGATAGGAGGTTTTCTACTTGTGGAGAGTTAAACATACAGTTAAGAAAAAAAAAAACTTTCCCTCTCTTGAGTACTAACTTTGTAGCAGGAGGCACTGTGCTAAATTCTTTACGGGCATGCCTAGTGATCCAGTGAGTTACTCTAACTGTCCCTGTTTACAGATGAGAACACCAGGCTTAGAAGAGAGGGAACTTGCTGGAGGCTTTGAAGGTGGCAGGACCAGGCTCTGGCTGTCTGACTTGCAAACTGGTGGAAGGAAAGGGAAGTGAGAGGGGAAGGAAGATGACTAAGCCAAAGCAGGCATGTTTGTTAGAGAAAGGCAGCATGAGAAGGGCAGAAATGCACTAGAGAAGGCAGCAAGAGCAGGCTAGGAAAGGAGAAAGGAAAGTGAAAAGGATACAAGGAGAGCAAGGGAAAAAATGAACAGGGGATAAACAAGAGGAGGAAGGGAAGCAGGATTCCCACTGCTTCAGAATTTTGTGGCCAGGGAACAGCTGCATGCCTAATGGAACATAAACAGACTGCAGTGTTGACATGACAACTCACAACAAAATCTAATCTACATTATACAAGAAAGAATAATTTATTGTTAGGCCATGGTAATTAGATGTAATTGCTAAGCAGTTTAGAAATTTGGCTGTACAACCATCACTTACACACACACACACACACACACACACACACACACACACAGAGGCATGCACACACACTCACTGGCTTAAATTGTGTTCACTTTTGTCCAGTGTGGACACTTGGCAAGTGACTGTGGCTGTTGGCAGCTGTCACTGACACTAAATATGATCAAAACATTATCTACACCTCCCACCCACTATCACACTCAAAGCTGTACCCATGTAGGAAAGAAGCACAGTCTTACTCCTTATCCTTGGCTGATGTCCCCTCCCAAGGCTGGGATTTCCCTGTTGCACCAGGATTTCCCTTTCCTGAGTCTTCTCCCTGTGCTTCTGCCTCACCTCCCTTATCCCTCAGGGGCCTGGTCCCAGGGGATATTCTTGGGCTGGTAGGCAGGGTTGCCAGCAGATATGACCCCAAAGTCACCTTGTCCAGGGGTGAGAGAATTCACTGAGGCTTTGCTTTTTTGCCTTTGGGGACCTGGAGGCAGAGAAAGGAAAGGGAAAAGGGTAGGACCAGAGAAGATGGAGGGCAGCAGGAGGAGGAAAAGGGCTAGTGCCCTAATTCTGCCCTCCTATCTTCCCATCCTCAGATGCCACTATTGTTCAGGCAAGAGGGCTTTTCAAGGTTTTCCTGTGCCCACCCTGGTGCTGGCCAGTCCCCCTCCCTTCCACTCTTGGTTGGGTTAGTCCTCAGAGACCAGGTGAATTGGGTTGGGAAATACGTGACTGAGTGAAAAACCTGAAGGAAAGCTAAGGAAACAGGAAAGGGAAGCTGGGAGACTGAAAGAGGGAAAAAGGGAGGTAGTAGTAGAAGAACAGACAAATGGGAGGAGGGGAGGGAACATGTTTTATGGAGTGAACCATATATGCGTATATATTTAACCTCACAACAGCTCTAGGAGGAAGGCATTATTGTCTCTATTTTACAGATTCAAAGGTTTAGTCTTAGGAAGGGAAGTGACTTGGTCAAGTAACACTAGATACAAAGTAGCTGAGCTGGGATTGGAATCCTATTGTCCTAAAAGTCTCTTCCATATAGTACAGTGTTTCCAAAGAAGATGAGAAAGCAGAGTTGGGGAGGGCAGAAGGAAAGCTCACCAGAAGAGAATGGAGAATAGAGGGAGAAGAGGACAGGAGGTCCTCACAAGGGGTGAGGTCTGGGATTGGGCTTGTTGAAGCTGTATGGGTCCTTTCTCCCTTGGCTCCGTGTCCTGAGAACTGGAGAGAACCCACTGTGCTCAAAGGAGGTAGAGGATTCCCCTGGGGGGCACTCTGGTTCCTCTCAAGACCCTGAGATGAAGACAGGCAGGGATGGGCTCACCTCGGCAGTGCTCTGGGTGAGGAAGGAGAAGCTGCCAGGAATCTGCCCCATCTTGTTCTCCTGGTTTCCAGTGCTCCTGTCTTTTCCTCAACTGCCTTGGCTCCTTTCTTTTGCCTTTATTTTTCTATCTCCTCTAATTCCTTTGCATTTCTGTCATTCTACCTTGTATTCTCTTTTCTCTCTTTCTTTCTTTCTTTCTTTCTTTCTTTCTTTCTTTCTTTCTTTCTTTCTTTCTTTCTTTCTTTCTTTCTCTTGAAAGAGAGGGGGAGAGAGAGAAAGAACAAGTGGGGGAAGGGCAGAGAGAGAGGGAGAGAGAGAATCCTAAGCAGGCTCTGTGCTGTCAGCACGGAGCCTGATGGCGGGCTCCATCTCACATGACCTGAGCCAAAGTTGGATGTTTAACCGACTGAGCCACCCAGGTACCCCTCTATCTCGAGTTTTCAATCTTTCTCTTCCCACTGTTTTCCCTCCCCTCAGTTTATTCACAGGGCTGTTCCCTCCCACCACAAACACATCTTTTCTTTAAAGATTTCTTATCCATTCACACTTATCTGCTTTGTTCTATTGTAGAATGTCCTGAAGGAAGTTAGACTCACTGTACTCATTTAATCCTAATGTTTATGTAGATACTTTGACAGAGAAAGTTCAGAGGGTGCCTTCAAGATAACTAATAACTAATGAGCCTTTTCATCATGTGCCCCCATTCCCAACAGTCCAACCAGTAGGTTCTGAGGCTTACAGAGTATATTTGCCCTGCATTCTGTAATGAGTTAGTGGAAAAAGCAGGGATCCAAGGTTAGCCTGTTTGACTCCAAAGGACAAGCTTCCAACCACCACATCCTGCTGCCCCTTAAGCAGGTCAGTGGTCTGGCTATTCCCTTGGAGGCCTCTTGATGAGTTTATTGCATTCAGAACGAGTTGTTTGTCCTGTAGGTTTTTGACCACAATTGAACAGCATACCAAAACCAGATTTATCTTTCTGAGTTACACTAATACTAGCTCAGGAGACTGGTAATATAAAATAAGAATGACAATTGAGAACGTGTAGTATAACTGTCAGGAGGACCAGAATGTTCATTTCAGCATGCATGACTAGTGTACTCTTTCCCTGTAGGCAGACTTCTGTGGGAAAGCAAGTTATTATCAGCAGGTGGCTTGGTGATCATGGAATTGGAGCATGGGGAATTAACTGTAATAACTTGATTGTTGAATGACCTCATATCATTAAAGGGAATCTCCATTTGAATCCTTTGTTTAAAATGTTGAGTCACCTGCACTCAAGTGTACCCATTTTCACTATAAGTAGAGACCTTGTGGAATCATATTATGGACAGGATGCTCTCCTTTGCATACAGCTGTTGAAGTAGCATTCCTAACTTGGATGTCTTGTTATTGCCCTCAGTCTCAAGATGTTTGAAACCAACTCTTTATTTTCCCTGAACAAACTAGAGTCTTCTTTGGACTTTGTTATTTTTCCATTAGAGTTATTTTCTGTCACCAAGATTCAAAATCTGAACTAGAAATGTAAAAAAAAAAAAATCCTTTATGCAAGTATAACTTCCAATGTTTTCAAAAAAAAGAGTAGTCATTGCCTTTGAAAATGAATTAATATACATAAAAACCCTTAGCTATTACTTAGCTGTTAGCTACTCCTTCCTCTGTCTTCCTCTTTTCCCATCTCTCTTTTTTGTAACCCCCTCCCCGCATCACTGTCACACAAGGAAACCACCATTTTAATTACTTGCATAAGATGAAACCAAGAATTAAATAAGACCTACCAGGGGTGTCTGGGTGGCGCAGTCGGTTAAGCGTCCGACTTCAGCCAGGTCACGATCTCGCGGTCCGGGAGTTCGAGCCCCGCGTCAGGCTCTGGGCTGATGGCTCAGAGCCTGGAGCCTGTTTCCGATTCTGTGTCTCCCTCTCTCTCTGCCCCTCCCCCATTCATGCTCTGTCTCTCTCTGTCCCAAAAATAAATAAACATTGAAAAAAAAAAT